>NC_085870.1:27321646-27486646 GCF_034702125.1 Engraulis encrasicolus
TCCTCACCCGCCCTGCACTGCACTACACAGGGCTGGATTGGCCATCTGGCATAGCAGGCATTTCCTGGTGGGCCCCGCACCCTCGTGGGCCCCTATTTTCAGAAATGTTTTGAAGAAGAAAAAAAAAAGCTTTTCTGAAAATAGGGGCCCACGAGGGTGCGGGGTCCACCGTTGAGTCAGTTATGCACTGCTAATTGTGAGGGGGGGCCCTTTAAGCCAAAAGTGCCCGGCCCCTATTTCTCCCCCATTCAGCCCTGGCACTACACCCCGCCCCCCAGGGCTGCTATCACTTTACCTCTTGCTCTTCAAGCATCTAGTAAGTAGACACTAGATTATCGTCTAGAGTCTTGACACTCTTGCTACTCACAATGTAGCTTATGTCCTGTGCAGTTAACCATTTTTTGATGGTGTGAAAGTACCGTTTCTCCCCAGTTGCCTATTCATTATTTTTAGCACACCTGCTGAAATGTGTTGCTGTTATAAAATTGTTAACATTGTTCTACAATGGTATTTAGCAGATGCTTGTTGCTTCCTCTAAACACATACTGTACCTTTCTTAACACCAATAAAAAGCTATTATAGCTAAGATAACATTACCAGTACGTTAGACATGTAGGTTACATATTCCCTTTTAAGTCCTTGTGCTGTGTGTGGTTTAGGCACAGACGGAGGGCCCTCTCCAATCCGTGGTCCAGGCCCAGTCAGAGGAGGGTCCTGTGGGCAGGAGGCAGGGAGAGCCTGAGGGTGACGGAGGGTCGCCAGAGACCACTCAGCTGGACCAAAAGCACGTCCTCAAGAGGTGAGCCGGCACCCCATCTATACAGCACAATACAGTACAATACAATACAATACAATACAATACAATACAATATTTACATAGCGCAGTATCACAACTATGAAGTTGACTCAAAGCACGTTCAAATACACACATACATACTGTACACATTCCCACATTCCCACACCAGCTTTGGAGCCTGCCGCACCACCACAATTGTCTGGAGTTCATGTGAAAAAGTGCACACACACACACACACAGTAATAATAGTCCTAAAAAAGACAACTCTGGAGGTGATTTGAGCCTAATTTCATAACGTCAAGACCTAACCACCTACTAGCAGGAATACTGTGTAGTTCTACTTATCTCGAAGGTGTTATACTCCTGTCACAGCCTTCCTCTTTTGTTCAAATGCCTGTCCAAGAGGGTTTGATTTCAATACCCCATCAGAGCTGGCCTGGGAAATCCCATGCTGCCTTGCACAATCGATATGAAAGTCTGCATGGATTCTATCCCTCAGCGAGGGTACCAGATCTAGGGCTCCAATCCGAGAGCGGGAAGGGGTGGAATAGCGATCATTGCACTTTGAATCTCACTTGTGAGATCGTCTGGCGTTAACCAGGCAACATCAGAGCAGTTTCAAAACCTTGGACTCTGGAATGTGTGACCACCTCAACTCTCAGACCAATTCACACCTTGAGATATTAACAGTGTTATGGGGAATGGAGTTGGCGGAACCGGTGCACTCCAATGATGCTCCTTCTCATTCCCACATTAGAATAACTGAAGATGTCTGTGAGAGAAACAAGACAACATGTCTTCAAGCTACAAAAAGAAGTCCAGGGGTACATTCCGATATGTAGACTTCCGTCCTCCACTTGTGCTTGTGGCCTTGCATTTTGCTGACGCCCCGCCTCCGTGGAGAAAACAATTAAGTTTAAATAAGCCAAAACAATTTTTGGTGGCCTGTTCTTCATTCACCATCCCGATTGCAAATGAGGAAATTACATTAGAATTGTGCTTTTGCAAGATATTGAATCCATTTTCTGTTGTGGATGACGTCATCATGAGGTCTCAAGCAGGCAAGGGAGGACGGAAGTCCACACATTGGAATCCACCCCAGAACTTTACCTGCAACTAAACTCTTTTCACCAAGATGACCCGAATGAACGGAAATCTCCACAGACACGCGTTAGTAAGTGTTATGTATTTCTTTTGCTGTTTCCAGGCTGCAGCAGCTGGAACAGGAGTTTGTGGGCGGCGAGCAGGCGCGTAACGAAGAGCTGAGGCAACGGCGGCGCCAGAGGAAGACGCTGGCCGACCAGCGGAAGAAGCAGCTGATCGAGGCCCTGAAGCAGGACAGCGAGGAGGGCGACAGCGTGCTCCTCAACGTCTACGACTCCATCCAGGAGGAGCTGCACGCCAAGAGCAGGGCCCTGGAGAACAGCCAACAGAAGGTCAGCAGCTTACAGATCAGTTCTACACTTCTACAATTCTTCAGATCAGTTGTACAGTTCTACAATTCTTCAGATCAGTTCTACACCGTGGCCAATGCATTTTCCATCGAGTGATACCTCTTATCCATTCTACGCTCTTTGGTTGATTGGTACCATAGTCCTAACATGAGCCCTGGGAAACAGCCAGCAGAGGGTTAGATCACGGACCCTTATATCAGAGCAATGTATATACGTACATGTCTGGCTGTCAGACTGTAGACATTTATTACTGGATACCTAACCTGGGCCTGCCCATACTGCCCACAAGGTCAGCTCACGGCCCCTGGGTCTCAAACTGAACACAACTACCAGAAAGAAACTATAAGTGTTAGAACCTATGGGATATACTTTTAGAGCCCATTGGATGCAGTGACATTTGTACAAAATGGGTCTACATTGTCTTCAATGCTTACTTTTTGTCAGCTAACCAGCCATCTTTCACACACCCAATATGCGCTCATATTTGGTCTTTATATTTGGCAAACAGTGCCCCCCATGGCCAACAAAATATACTCTGTGAGTCAGTTGGCGTATTGCCCTGGGTAGTTCAAACTGAAGATTATAGAGAAACTTGAGCCAATTACTTACTGTACTACTTTCGTGATGAATAAGTAATGGTAACAGAGCCCAGACATCACAGTGGTCTCCACCCGTATATCTCCGTGTTTAAAGATCCCCCCATTAATATTTCACAAATCTGTAATCACTCACATTCTAGCTTTAAATTTAGACTAGCATTGTCGTGCTGGCTCTGTTACAGAAGGCCATCCCACAGGCCATCCTAAGGTCAGTGGGTTTACAGAGTTCTTGCTGCCAAGCTTTTCAGATATGCTCAACATTGTTGCAACAATGTTGATGTGCATAGTGTATTTATTGTACTTGGTAGATGCCTGGTAGAGCAAGCGTGACATAACCATTACACTACATTACATTTAACGGATGTGTTGATCCAAAGCGACTTCAACTGAGGACATAAGCAGGAAAATAACATAACCCATAGAAAATTGGCCACTTGCCATACTCAATATATAATGTATTACCACACCCTGGCAAAAATACTTCCAAACAATCTGACATGTTTCTGTAAGGCACCGCATTCCAAAGTATCTTTTTATTGGAACCAACCAACATTTAGTTGGGAGTAAACGTCCACCCTTCCACCAGTGTAAAACCTTTACTACCATAATATTACACTATATTGCCATTCTGGAAACAACCAACTCTTTTACATGGGCCATCTCTTAAAGATGCGCTGTGTAGAATGGTGGCCAAATTTGATCTTTCCATGAATATGTACTAAATTATACACTAATATTCGCTATTTATGACCCAAGTACTGCAAGTTTTGGCATAGTTTAAAATGTCTGTTTCTGGAAATTCAAAATGGCGAACATGGAGAAGATCCACCTTCTCATGTACGAAAAGTGCAATTTTCACAGTTTTAATGAACACTTAGAATTGATGGTGGAGGTAAATATGTGACATTTGCGCTCCCTGGCTCCCTCCCTCAGTTGAAGGCAGCCAAGCTGGAGATCCGCGACCTGGCGTCAGAGTTTGAGCTGGAGCGTGACGACTACCTGGCCAGTCTCCGGCGGCTGGAGCGCGAGGGCCAGCTGCTGCAGGCCCTGCTGGAGCGCATGGCGCCCCTAGTGCGCCGCGACTGCAACTACAGCAACGTGGAGCGGCTGCGCAGGGAGGCGGCCTGGGACGAGGAGAGCGGCACCTGGAGGCTGCCCGAGGTGCTGGTGCAGAAGACTGCCCTGCCCGCAGGTGAGGAGGAGGAGGCCTGGGGGGGTGTAGAGACCAGACTGCCCGCAAGTGAGGAGGGGGAGGCCTGGGGGGGTGTAGAGACCGCCCTGCCCGCAAGTGAGGACGGGGAGGCCTGGGGGGGTGTAGAGACCGCCCTTCCCGCAGGTGAGGAGGAGGCGTGGGGGGATGTAGAGACCCCTGCAGGTGAGGAGGAGGCGTGGGGGGGTGTAGAGACCGCCCTGCCCGAAGGTGAGGAGGAGGCGTGGGGGGGTGTAGAGACCGCCCTGCCCGCAAGTGAGGAGGTGAGGAGGGGGGAGGCCCAGGGGGGTGTAGAGACCGCCCTGCCCGCAAGTTAGGAGGAGGTGTGGGGGGATGTAGAGACCAGACTGCCCGCAGGTGAGGAGGGAGAGGCCTGGGAGCATGTAGTAGCTCAACAGATAGTGGGGTGGATTGTAGGTCACACAGAGTTGAAATTAAAAGGCAGTTAGGCAACATTTGCTGGTTCATGCAGTAGCTCAACAGGTGGGAGTTTGTGTGAAGACTGGTAGGTCAGCTCTATTTACTCGGAAATTGAATTTAAGGGCCATTAGGCAACATTTGCTGATGCAAAAGACAGGTAAGTTATAGCGTGAAGTGAGCTGGGGTGGGCACTGTAATGTCAACTCTATTTGGGCAGAACTATTTGAGGTGACTAAGCAACATTTGCTGGTGCAGAAAACGGCCCTCCCTGTAATATCTCAACTCCATTTGGCCTATTTTTTGGCCTGTTTAGGTCTGGAGCCTATCATATTTTGCACAGAAATGAAATTATAGGGCAACATTTGCTGGTGCAGTAGAGCGCCCTGCCCGTGAGGTGAGGTGAGGTGAGGGGGATGTAGTACCTCGAAAGATTTTAAATTTGGTAACCTATATAAATAGTTTCCTACATTTCCTCCTAAATTTTTTCATTCTCAACCTCTGCTAGTCTCCTAAAGGGGCATGACAGCTCATAAACATGCATTGTAGGACCTTACGTCATATTTGATTCTGGAAGAAGCTCCTTATTAACTGTCTCATTCGTCTCTGGTATCTCGACCATATTTGTACAGAAATTAAATTAAAGGTGCACTGTGTAGGATGGTGGCCAAAGTAGGTATCGCAACTATGCTGCTCACTGAAACTGTGCTGCCTATTGCCAAATTTGGTCTTTTCATGAATGTTTACAAAATAATAACTAATGATAATAACAAATATTTAATAGTATGGCCAAAGTTTTGCAGCTAGAAATGTTTATTTCTGGACATTCAAAATGGCGAACATGGATCCCCCTTTTCATGTATGAAATGTGCAATTTTCCCAGTCATAATGCATGAATTCTTCGAATTCGAGGGTGCTGTGGTGAGCGTTCATGAAAAAGTTAACATTTGAGAATGAGCAGCATGGATTCTGGATAGAAACTACTAAATAAATATTACACAGTGCACCTTTAAAGGCCACATATGCTGATTCAGAACACCACACTGGGACTGCCCACTGGTATGTGGCAGTGTGTAGGGGAACAGACATTGCATTTGTTTTGTGCAGTAACTAATCTTGTCATATTAAGAGTGATGTTGGGTATCTGTGTCATGATTAGGTACCTGTTTCATAGTCACTAACGTTGCCGGCCAGGCTATTTGTCTCCAGTGTACTGTAATGTTGAATGTATCCCTGGTAAAGAACACACCTCCATGGTTTCCCCCCTCTCTCTCTCTCTCTCTCTCTCTCTCTCTCTCTCTCTCTCTCTCTCTCTCTCTCTCTCTCTCTCTCTCTCTCTCTCTCTCTCTCAGCAGTGTCTACTCCGGTGGCGTCCCCAGCAGGCCGAGTCCCTGGGCGCCGCAACTCGGGGCCGGAACCTGGAGATGCTGCACCCTTCATAGTGAGCCAGCTCCTAACCAATTACTGTATCTACTGTTACCTACTACAGTGCATGCCTATTGATGTGCTTTGGTCACAAGATGGATGGATGGATGGATGGATGGATGGATGGATGGATGGATGGATGGATGGATAGATGGATAGATAGATAGATAGATAGATAGATAGATAGATAGATAGATAGATAGATAGATAGATAGATAGATAGATAGATAGATAGATAGATAGATAGATAGATATATCTCATTCAGTAAAGAAATACAAATGTGAGTATGAGTGAAAACTGTAAGTATATTTAGAATTTGAACGGCTTAATTTCAATATATGATACTGCATGTCACCCAGTTATGTCTTTTTAATGCAAAAACATGTCTGACTGCTGTGATGTGTGTATGACTTGCTTGTCTTCAGGAGGAGGAGGAGGACCGCTACAAGGAGATGCTGAACCGCAGTGACAGTGAGAACATCGCCAGCAACTACTTCAAGTCCAAGAGGGCCACCCAGCTGCTCTCGGGAGAGCCCATTAAGGCTATGGGTAAGATTAACATGAGGATGATGATTGATTATAATAATATAATATAATAATAATAATAATAATAATAATAATAATAATAATATAATATTATTGTTATTATTTGTAGTAGTACTACTATTAGTAGTGTTGTTGTTGCTGTCATTGTTTTTATTCTTTTTTTATTATTATTTTATTTTTTATTTCATCTATAGATTTAATCTTCTTATGTATGTGTTAATTGTCTACTTGGAAAGTTCTCTGACACCATGGCTAATGGTGAGACCATGCGATAAGAAATGGAAAGGGAATTGAATTGGTGGTCAGGGCTGCGGGGAAGACTGCAGTATGTTCATGCACAATCAAGGCTGCATGCATGTAAGACTGTGTTATGTTAGTGCCCATCAAGGCTACTGTAATTGTATTGCACTGCTCCATGACATTTCATGTGGCTCAATCAATGCTGCTATGTGACACTTCCAAACATGGACACAAGATGGCACTCATCCCAAACCAGAGGTTATGACTAAACAGCAGCAGAGAGGTCTAATAGCAGGGGTGGGGAACCTTTTTCATTCGAGGGGCCACTTCAAATTCATCCGAGGGCCGTAGAAGTCTTCAGAGGGCCGTATTATGAACACAAACCAGGATTTCCCCCTGCACTTTCGGCCTATATTGAAGGCAGCCACCTTTAAAACAGACCCCACCTTCTCTAGGTCCCCTGAATATAACTTAATTGTATTGCAAATGTATTTTCTAATTTTCCTTTACAAAATATGTCATATTTCATGTGAAGCTGCATAACATTAAAACTATATTGTGGGCCAGATAAAATGGCCGCAAGGGCCGCAAATCGAGACATAGGTTCCCCACTCCTGTTCTATAGACAGGCTGTGCCAGCACCCACTACTCCTGAAGTGAAAGTAATGTACATTGATAAGGCTTATGGCCGTGACCTGGAAAGCACTGATATTCACTTATATTGCTGTCATAAAAAATATGGAACAAGGACATCTTATGTAATACTAATAAATGTCACTGTAGCCTTCTGCATTTGAGAAGACACATTTACAATGTCTCAAACATTTACGACATTAAACGCTGAATCAATATTTGAGGACAATTGATCCAGCAGCTGAATATTTCCCATCCTCGAGCATCGAGCCAAGGTTACCCGTCGGACCCACTCTGCTGTTCGAAGTTATGATAGGTGTCCTTACTTGGACTCGTGACGAAGCAGTCATGTACTCAGAGGGTTACTCAGGGCTGGGCTCCTGAGCAGTAGGCCTAATCCCATTATGCTAACAAGAGCTGACTAGTCCACGTGTAGCTAGGGCCTTTGGGAGGTAAGTTGATGTTGCCACACTCTCTAACTTATTCTCCTGCTAAAAAAAAGGTTTATTGCACCATGTCTAAAAACATAGGCGTTTCAGCGGTCAAGCATACTGCTTAGTGCGGTAAACCGATTTTATTAACGAAATTAAACTGAAGAACATAGTTTCTTTTCCACTTTGTTTGACTCTTTTTATACACCCCCAAAGTCACACCCTAAACATTTTTTTTTAACTTTGAGCTTGCCAAATAACTAAATTGTTGACACTGTATGCAGCAAGTCTAACCAATTACCAGCTTTTATTACATTACACTAGCTGTCGCCTTTATCCAAAGCAACACTTGTTTAGGTTCAGGTATTGGTTACAGACCCTTGTGCAATGTGGGGTTATGTGGCTTGCTCAAGGGCACTTCAGCCATGGATGAAGGTGGTGGTAAGGGTGGAATTTGAACCTGCAACCCTATGATCTAAAGGCCAGTGCTCTAACCACTGAGCCATGGCTGCCCCTATTCCTATACAGCCATAGGTGTAGGCCAGTGGGAAACTGCACAGACAGTGTTTCAAAGTAAATTATCACACAATAGGGCAAAAGGTTCACTACCTTGTTTACATTGCAGTTCATATGCAACCAGGCCATAGTTCGCGACACAGTTAGATACGTCAATGCAGGAACATTATGCTATGGTTATGGTTTAAGATGGTTGTGGTAGGCCTACATATTAACAGATGTTGAACTGAATCCATAGTAGTGTGTCTTGCAATGCGTCATCACTTTTTTTTTACTGGAATATAATTGCAGAATCTGCTAAAAAGAAAACACCCTTTTCCTAAACTGCCATAAGACTTCATATCATTCTCATCTCATCTTCTCTTATTGTCGTCCTCCATGGGTAGTTGCCGGTGTGTCTCTGATTGGCCTTATTGTTTTGCTTTGTTTTACTGGGATACAATAGTTGGGAACATTTTCATTGGAGGGTCTACATGAGGGTGTCATCTAACCGTCATAAGAATGACATAACCCATCTGGAACATTACTGACACATTATTGATGTTTAACTGTTGTCATAATATGTCAGTTTTTGTAATGTCATGTCACCCAAACAATGTCAACTTGGCATAAAAGTGACACATTGTGACAACAGTCATAAACATCAATAATGGGTCATTAACACATTGATGATGGATGTACGCAACATTGATCTAGGCCAGTGGTTCTTAACCTTTTTTCCTGAACGCACCCCCTTAGCTGTTCCCAAGACAAGCCGCGCACCCCCATCCCAAATGTCTACACATGTATGCGCACAAAAGAAAGACTTAATTGCTTAATTACAATGATTCTTACTTTAGACATTAATCAATACTTTAATGAATTTACATGGGGACGAAAACATGTTTAAACTTGGTCTTAATTTGGCCTAACAATAATGTTTGGAAGCAGAATTTTGGTCAAAACCTCAACGCAAACAAAATTCCACGCACCCCCTGAAATCTGTGGCGCACCCCCACGGGGTTCCCGCACCCCAGGTTAAGAACCACTGATCTAGGCGCCTGGAGCTGCATGGATGCATGGTCACCTTTTCCCAAGAAGGGCTTAGGCATTTAGCAGGTGTTTTTTTTTTGCTGGTGCCTAAGGTCAACATTTTCTTCAACATACTGAAAAATTGGGATGCAATATGACTAATATTAACAAAATTATTTCACTGCCATAAGCCTTTGTTAGACTCATCTTATCCTTGGTGGTGTTTGCATTTGTCATCTGCTCTGACCAGTGATTGGCAACCTGAACTGAGAAGCTGCAATCCCATGCCGCACATTATATAATATAATATAATGTAATGTAATGTAATGTAATGTAATGTAATATAATATAATTCACGTATATTCCAAATGTCCTGCTTTTACCTTGCCAATTAGGGCACTTGAACTACAGGTACAAATTTGGAATATGTGGCACGGGATTGTAGCTGTATGGCTTCTGATTGCATAGGTGGGTCATTGGCATTTTTAGTTTGTAGACAAAGTGTGGAGAGGCAGCCTTTAGCTTCTATGCTTCAAAGCTTTGGAACCAGCTTCCAGATGACATAAAAAATGCACCCACTATTGATAGCTTTAAATCTAGACTCAAGACAAAGCTGTTCTCAGATGCTTTCCCCTAGCTTAAATTACTTATTCTTATTATTTTTATTTTTTATTTAATTTGTTTCATTTTATTTTATTTTATTATTATTTTTACCTTGTGTTTTATCTTAATGTTTTTAAATGCTTTTTGACTCTAATTCATTTCCTTCTTTCTTCCCTGTTTCCTTTCATTTACATTTGTTAACTTTGTGAAGCACATTGAGTTGCACCTGTGTATGAAATGCGCTATATAAATAAACTTGCCTTGCCTTGCCTTAGGCAGGTGGTGCAACCACAGCTAATGCCACTGTTGCATGGAGTAAATTATTATTGTTATTACTTATATATGGGTCATTTCACGTGAAATCAGACACTTTGGGACCCGACCGACCCGGATTTCGATCATACTTGGTGTGCCTTTTCAGTAGCAAGGTAGCACCCCAGAACTGCATTGGTTTGAATCTGACACTAATATTAAGGGAGAAACAGACTAGGAAAGGTTTACATGTGAGGGTAGGACACTATACATTCAGCCTTGAATATATCAGTCAGTGTTAGTCACAAAAAGATGTCTGTGGTGTTGTTTGAAAGCTCTTTTCTGGCTCTACATATTACACAATCACCTTGGAATACAACTACTCTCAGAATATGAATTATGATAAATTGAAAAATTAAAAATTGAATATCTAAAAAACCTATATTTTAAAATGGCCAGTTCCTTGTCCAAACGTAGCCGGCAATGTCATGAGCAGCACCTAAAATGCTGGTGTTCGGTTTGTTATTCATTTCAGAGAGAATTTGACTCACAAATATGGCGTCATACAGACCACTTACTAATAATATGGTAATACCATAGTAGCATCACATGACAAAACAAAAACAAAACAAAAATGGTCAGTGTCCATGGTCCAAGGTTTCAGAAACTAAGGCAGATGTCCATTTATACACACCAAATGATGATATGTGAATGTTTGAACATTCCTTCTCTGTGTACCTGTGCCATCTTCCCTTTACCGTACTTTAAAGAGATAATCAAAGGTTCCACTACCAGAAGCACATCCTGATGATCCATGACAAGTCTATCTGGTCTGAAGGGAAAAGTGAAGGATGGAGATGGCCCATGAGGATGCAGGAAGTTCAGTTTCAGCTCTCCAGTGCTCGGCATACATTCCTCAGCACATGCTAGCCACCAGTTGCCATCATATACAGCTACAACATACCCTTTGATGCTTGAAAATGTAACACATTCCTTTACTGAGCTCACTCTTTCAACTCTGCCTTCTCTGAATGCTGAAAATGGCCTAACTTCCACTGTGTCCATTGACAATGGGCAGAAGCTGTGTAGTTTTTGAGTACCTGGAATAGTTCTTGCAGATTCAAACCTTTTCAACAGGTTCTCAGCTTCATGATGGTACATCTCTGTTGTGGCAAACTGGCAATGGATGTTCTTGACATTATCCTTGACTGACTCCCTTGAACCAGGAACGTTTTTAAAACTATAGTTTTATAATTCAAGATGCTATTCAATCATTTCACTGGAACAACCAGTGCAGGCCACAATCCATCCATTTGTATGCTACTACCAAGATCAGTTGAAACTGGGGGAAAAAATCTGTTTTGTTGTTATTTCAGACTGCAACATTCATGATACAATTGCTGTACATCTGTTTCAGAAGCTCCTAATTCAGTTCCTCAGTGACACTTCATCAATGACAGAACGTCCAAAGAAGATCCTATATTTTTTCTGATGGCTGTGCTGCACAATATAAGAACCTTAAAAACACAACAAATTTGTGCCACCACGACGCAGATTTTCACATACCTGCAGAGTGGTTGCCACATCACATGGCAAAGGTCCATGTGATGGCGTTGGAGGGACAGTTCAATGGCTTGCTGCACGAGCAAGTCTGCAACGTCCTATTGACAATTAAATTGTAACGCCATACCAACTGTTTGAATTTGTCAAGGATAATGTCAAGAACATCCATTGCCAGTTTGCCACAACAGAGATGTACCATCATGAAGCTGAGAACCTGTTGAAAAGGTTTGAATCTGCAAGAACTATCCCAGGTACTCAAAAACTACACAGCTTCTGCCCATTGTCAATGGACACAGTGGAAGTTAGGCCATTTTCAGCATTCAGAGAAGGCAGAGTTGAAAGAGTGAGCTCAGTAAAGTAATGTGTTACATTTTCAAGCATCAAAGGGTATGTTGTAGCTGTATATGATGGCAACTGGTGGCTAGCATGTGCTGAGGAATGTATGCCGAGCACTGGAGAGCTGAAACTGAACTTCCTGCATCCTCATGGGCCATCTCCATCCTTCACTTTTCCCTTCAGACTAGATAGACTTGTCATGGATCATCAGGATGTGCTTCTGGTAGTGGAACCTGTAACTGCAACGGGACGTACTTATACATTATCTACAAAAGACACAGCTGCTGCTTCAAATGCACTGGTAGAGTACAAAATGAGAGTGTAGCCATTGATTATCTCTTTAAAGTACGGTAAAGGGAAGATGGCACAGGTACACAGAGAAGGAATGTTCAAACATTCACATATCATCATTTGGTGTGGATAAATGGACATCTGCCTTAGTTTCTGAAACCTGGGACCATGGACACTGACCATTTTTGTTTTGTTTTTGTTTTGTCATGTGATGCTACTATGGTATTACCATATTATTAGTAAGTGGTCTGTATGACGCCATATTTGTGAGTCAACTTCTCTCTGAAATGAATAACAAACCGAACACCAGCATTTTAGGTGCTGCTCATGACATTGCCGGCTACGTTTGGACAAGGAACTGGCCATTTTAAAATATAAGTTTTTTAGATATTCAATTTTTAATTTTTCAATTTCTCATAATTCATATTCTGAGAGTAGTTGAATTCCAAGGTCAAGAACATCCATTGCCAGTTTGCCACAACAGAGATGTACCATCATGAAGCTGAGAACCTGTTGAAAAGGTTTGAATCTGCAAGAACTATCCCAGGTACTCAAAAACTACACAGCTTCTGCCCATTGTCAATGGACACAGTGGAAGTTAGGCCATTTTCAGCATTCAGAGAAGGCAGAGTTGAAAGAGTGAGCTCAGTAAAGGAATGTGTTACATTTTCAAGCATCAAAGGGTATGTTGTAGCTGTATATGATGGCAACTGGTGGCTAGCATGTGCTGAGGAATGTATGCCGAGCACTGGAGAGCTGAAACTGAACTTCCTGCATCCTCATGGGCCATCTCCATCCTTCACTTTTCCCTTCAGACTAGATAGACTTGTCATGGATCATCAGGATGTGCTTCTGGTAGTGGAACCTGTAACTGCAACGGGACGTACTTATACATTATCTACAAAAGACACAGCTGCTGCTTCAAATGCACTGGTAGAGTACAAAATGAGAGTGTAGCCATTGATTATCTCTTTAAAGTACGGTAAAGGGAAGATGGCACAGGTACACAGAGAAGGAATGTTCAAACATTCACATATCATCATTTGGTGTGGATAAATGGACATCTGCCTTAGTTTCTGAAACCTGGGACCATGGACACTGACCATTTTTGTTTTGTTTTTGTTTTGTCATGTGATGCTACTATGGTATTACCATATTATTAGTAAGTGGTCTGTATGACGCCATATTTGTGAGTCAACTTCTCTCTGAAATGAATAACAAACCGAACACCAGCATTTTAGGTGCTGCTCATGACATTGCCGGCTACGTTTGGACAAGGAACTGGCCATTTTAAAATATACGTTTTTTAGATATTCAATTTTTAATTTTTCAATTTCTCATAATTCATATTCTGAGAGTAGTTGAATTCCAAGGTGATTGTGTAATATGTAGAGCCAGAAAAGAGCTTTCAAACAATACCACAGGCATCAATTTGTGACTAACACTGACTGATATAGGCCTATTCAAGGCTGAATGTATAGTGGCCTACCCTAAAATGTGAACCTTTCCTAGTCTGTTTCTCCCTTAATATTAGTGTCAGATTCAAACCAATGCAGTTCTGGGGTGCTACCTTGCTACTGAAAAGGCACAGCAAGTATGATCGAAATCCGGGTCGGTCGGGTCCCAAAGTGTCTGATTTCACGTGAAATGACCCATATTAAAAAAAACTTTCAGTCCATATAAATGAAACATGTCACACAATTGATTAATGGACCGACTTAAAACAATAGAGCTCTTCAGCGTTGACGTCAACTTGTATGCGGCGTTTGGACTTCCGGTTCGATGGCGATTTTTTACATTGCAAAACGCCATAGAGATTCAGGTTTGGCAAAAATATAAGTTGCACGGCAACAACAAACATTAGCGTGTCCCCGCATCCCTTTCTCATTAGTGGAACGGATCGTATCATCATGTTGGTGTATTCACATGTTAAATCATGACGATTATAATTCAATATTGCTAACCCCTTTCTGATCATTAAAACTTCCGAACTACATACTTTCCTTTGGTTGCCATGGGTACAAGCCTCCGCACGTACATAGAGGCGCCGCTTCTGTAGTCGCCAAAAGCTTCCGGGTTTAGCATATGGACGCAACATCGTATTTATGTCGAAGTTTGACACAAAATGATCAACCATGTCATACCTACAGCCTATTTTTAACACCCTCGACAGTTTGCGGGGGTTCGCTAAGCGCGTGCTTGCACTCGGAGCTTATTTGAAATTTACCCCTATTCATTCCCTATGGAGGCCGGAAGCCAATACGAACCAGGAAGTCCTTAAATGCTAACATGAAAGACTACAATCTACTACATGCTTCCGCGTTACTGAAGAACTCTATAGTGACATCCACCCTGACACCACCCTGACGTCCTCTTCAAAACTGTCAATGACCCAGACCAGCATCAGGGTGCCCATCACCACCTCTGCCTGACCTTAGTCTACTGTTCTCCCTACAGCCCTCCACTCCAGTCCCCTGGGTAACGGCAGCCCCCACCTGACCTCCAGCGGCAGCAACCTGACCCTGGTGGCCTCCCACGGTGGCCCCCCCTCCGACTCCCTCATGCCCAGACCCTTCCGCCTGGAGGCCCTGGGCTTCCCCCCAGCCAACGGCAAGGCCAAGCGGAAGAAGAGCAAAGCCCACACCTCCTAGGATGGCAAGTGAGGCCGGGTGGGTGGGTGAGTGTATACTGGGTGTGTACACTCTGGTGACTGAGAGCTGGTGTGGTGGTGCCGGTGATGATGGTGGTCATCACAATGAGGAGATAGCAGTAGTTTCCTTTTTCCCCCTTTTTTGTTACTCTGGACTTGAAATATTTATTTTAATCTGCACTTGACCTGGCTGGGAAGGTCTGAGTGAAAACCCAGGTAGCGAGTGCTTTACACATTGATTGATCATTGAACTGGATGAATGCATCATCGGAGTCGGTGCAGAAGATGATTTCTACGAGAGTACTCTGCAATATGTGACGCGCTGCCATGGACATGTAGTTCTGCTGCTTCTGTATGAGATTTGTGGCTGCTTGTGTGTTGATCTTTGTTAAACAACTGTGACATAACTCTCTTGAACTACCGACGTCTGAGACTACTACCATATATACGTATATAAAATGAAAATTTAGAATCATAGTTCACTTATGTTTCAATTCAAATGTTAATTATGGAATAGCAATATTGAACTATCATGTCTACAAAATGTACTAGTAATAATAAATTATTTCAACTGCCTTTTTTGTTGGAAAATATTTTATTTTTTTACGTAGGTGAACATTGTCTGATCTCTATAGCACATCTTACCTTTAGAATCATCACTGCAATGTATAGTCATTGTACTTTGTGCCACTGGGAAAACAAATGCAGTATTTACTTAATACATCTTATCGCTACAACACCATGAGCAGTATTTGCCTTTCTGACAACATAATGTGCAAAGTAGTCTTTTTAAGGCAATGTTCAGTGTATATATCTACACCCCCAAGCAGCACAAACGTTCCCCCACAAAGAGGCCGTTGCCACGAACAGTCAAACGTCCCATCTTTTGTCTTGCACTAGGGGCCTTCATTTGAATAGTGCTTTTATAGTGTCAGGTATCTTCCTCAAGATCACATTTCTCACTGTGGCCGGATGGGACCACACAGTCGCAGCTTTGTCTGTCCCTCTGAGTCTCTGAGTGGTGTTTAAGTCCGTCCTCCTCCGCTATGCAAAGCGCTGGAGCTGGCAACTCAATCATAACACTCCGCTATCAGATCATCCCTCTCAGCTGTTATGGCAACCAAGCTCCTATTGTCACCATGAGATGGATATCCCAAACACACACACATACACATACACACACACACCCCTGCAAAGTCCCTCTCCTTCTGTCTAGCAAAATATCTCTGTTGCTTTTGGTCAGTGAGGGTCATTAACACCAAGTGTTTGTTGTGTGACTGATTATTAATAGCAAAGTCGATTACCCGCTAGACTTTAGTCAGTGGTGTCTGTGGAGCTACTGTAGGGCTGTGGGGACGTTTTTCACAAAGAGGAGCATTATAATCTGAAAGTGCAGAACCCTGTTGACGAGAGATCTCAAATGCCAGTGGCCTGCGTGTAAGATGAGTAGTTTGACTATCGAGCGAGTAGTGTGTGTGTGTGTGTGTGTGTGTGTGTGTGTGTGTGTGTGTGTGTGTGTGTGTGTGTGTGTGTGTGTGTGTGTGTGTGTGTGTGTGTGTGTGTGTGTGTGTGTGCGTGCATTTGTGTCTTGTGTGTATTTGTGTCTTGTGTGTGTGTGGGCGACTGCATGTGTGTGTGTGTTAAGGGGAGGAAGCTTGCAGTAATGAGAAACCTTGGAACATAGTGTACGTGCCGACTGAAACTGGGAGAGAAGGCATTCAACTGCTTTATACCTGCACTGTGAAAGCATTCTTTGCCACGACTCAAACTGTTGGTGAGGTGAGGAGAAAAGAATGAAGTGGGTTAATAAGTGATGAAAGTCAGGGCTGAAAAACAGCTTGATTTTTAAAGCCCACAGTGTTTATACACCATGGCTTCTTACGCAACGGCTCCGATTTCTATTTGTGCCTTATCCCCCTATCAGAATACCTTCGACCATTTAATTCCCCCCTGTGCTCGACGAGCTAACTTGGGAGTTAACCCACAAACCTCGGCATGCAAAGCACTTAAAAAAAACATGCAGCATTTTTTTCTTGGGGCATTGTTTGACTGCTTATTTAAAATAAAGTACCATGCAAGCAACTACTTTATGTTGCAATGATTTGACTTTTGATGCTGCATTGAAGAAAAAGAAAATGACTGCCAAGACACCTGAGCTTTGTCCAGGTAACTCTAGCCAGTGGTGAAAGGGACACGGACTGAATGCGGTGTGCGTCTGATGATGATCATAAGTGATAACACTGCGGGTAACTAACAGGCCATATATCCGCGTAATGGGGTCAAAACAGTCTACGGTTACAGGCGGTCAGGTCACAAAATGATAGCGGTGCAACAACTGTGTGTCTAGGTTAGTCTAGTTACTCATGCATACAGGTGTAATGCACGCAGAATTATTTATTAATTTGATTTTTGAGGTGTCCATAAGGATGGTTTTTGCGGCCTAACATCAAAGCTGACACCAAGTGCACCTTGTAGCTTACCAAACTCATGACGAGCATACCATTTTTTCTATCCCTCACACCTACCCTGAAGTTAATCAGACAGACACAGAATTCACTCCATGTCGTAAAAAAAAACCCAACAACAAAAAAATTACATGTCACAGTAGGCCTCCTAAAACAAGGCACCAAGACACCTCCCTAAATGTACAATGCAGCTTGCAAGATTGCTAGCTGGGTTTTAGTCAGTTGTGATTGTGTGTCAACCATGAATCCCAACACAGTACACTTCATGCCAAACCATCAATACTAATATTCCCTCTGGAGAAGACCACAAGAGCTTGTAATTCTGGGATGTTTTCCTCAGTCCTTCAGCAGTCCCAGTTTCCTCAGAGCCTCCCGACGCTCCTCTGCCATGCGAGGAGGAAGCTGTACTCCTGAGGTCGCCGACTGGCTGTGCACGTGGCCTTTGACCCCAGACGCCTGTGGTCTCGTCTGGAAGGAAGCGCTGCGATCTAAGCGTCCGACCCCGCTGCCACTGCCAGTGCACTCGTCCTTCAAAGACTCCAGGGTCTTGGAGCGGGGTTTCCCGTGTGGGAGCACACCATTGGCAATCGCCCGTGGTATTAATGTGGTGCTCTTGCCATCTTTTCTCTCGCAGAAGCTCTGGCTGGAGAACGAGCTACCCAGGCCTAGTCCAGATCGCTCCAGCGTGACAGACTTGCCACCCGCGGGCCTCGCGGACACCGGCTGCGGGATGTGTGACATATCGCTCATGGAGCGGTGATGGACGACGCCACTCGTCCAGTGCGTGGTCTTCCTGGCTATGAGCTCCGCTGCGGGGGGTTTCGGGCCCTGTTTAGAGTGGAATGGGTCCAGGGCTGGCTTGGAGGCTGGGGGACGAGGTGGTGGAAACCCGGGCGGCCGTGACCAATCGCACTGATCTGGCTGGCTTGGACAGGGAGCTGTGGACGACTGTTGATCCTTCAGCAGTCCCAGTTTATACAAGGCCTCCAGCCTCACTTTCTGGGGGTTCATGGGGCACTTGTCAGTCCCCGGGGCCGTGGGGCTCACAGGGATACTTGCGGGGATCCTTTTGGGTTTGGGTGCCACGGCAGGAGGGACGACGGGCTTCCTCGTCCCCAACTGGTCTGTCGGTGCGTGTGTACTGTCACACTCAAGGGGAATATGTTTAATTGGCTTAGAAGGCTGCTTATCCTTGTCCTCAAGGGTCGCACAGGTCTCCTGTCCTTTCCTATCGCAGGCGGCTTTACGGAGCTGCACAAGGTCCCCATACGAGAGAGGCCCCCGTGGGTTGGACCGTTCCGGGCCCGTCTCCTGCTCAGGCTTGTGGTCCAGTAGGCTTGTGTGGTCTGTGGTGCCACTCGTCACCTTTAACACTACAAACACATGGGAATCTGTATGATCATGGCCGTTTACAGCCGCCCTTGCCGGTTTGGGGGATCTCAATCCCCTTGGTACGATGCCGTTCTTTGATTTGTTGTTTCCATTGGCCATGACCAGTGGTGTGGGGACAAGGTAATTATGGACCTGGTTATGATCTTGGCCAGGTTTGTTGTTGTTGTTTTTCGCAACTTCTGCCTTGCGAGAAATGGACACATCTGGTTGGGGGGAAAAAAAACAAGAAAATGAATTAAAAATACAGTCATTGCCAATACTTATACAGTACATGTACACCACTCACTGTACACCAAAACAATCAACTCTCGTGAAAATGACAAAATAGAATTACACTTGGACAACTCCTTAAAAATGAACTAATTTTAATAAATGTACATCCTTAGCAGTTCCAAATACACACCCGTTATTTTGCTTTTGGACATGGAGGCAGAGAGGTTTGCCATCCTGGCAGCCAGGTTCCCCGGCATGGGGAGATGGTCCGGCTCATCATTGGACAGTCCGCTGTCCTCCTCCGTCTCCAGAGACTCGATGGTCTCCTCCAGGAACATAAGGCAGGCCCTCTCCTCTGGAGACAGGTATTCCAGGCTGTCATCACTCTGCAAGACATTCAAGACCATCATCACAATCAACGATCTACAACTACGACGGCCCGCAACAAGGTACACCAGGCTTTCATTACTCTGAAACATCTAAGACCCATCATCATCATCATCACAATCAACATCTACAACTGCCCGCAACAAAGTACACAAGACTTTAATTTCTCTGAAACATCTAAGACCCATCATCATCATCATCACAACCAACACCTACAATTACAACTGCCTGCAACGAGGAGTTCTCTACAAACACAGACAGGGTTCAAGTTCTTGCTGCACTGTTTCTATACTGGGTTCAAGTTCCTCCAGGTATGCTACCATTCCCTCTTCATTCCCTCAACCTGAACTGATGAAGCTCTTTGGATGAGGAACAAACTCCAATCTCCATGGCTGCGCAAAAATCTCCTTGAGTGCTCAGCCCTGAAGCACCCACAGAATCAGATCACAACCAATAACATTGGGGCTAATGTTATTACGCAACCATGTTTTTGTGGAGATAATTGTACAAATATTGGTGCTGTTGCTTTGTACTTTTTATGGTGAAATCCAAGCATGAACATACAATTACTTACCATTTTTTTAAGAGCTACGTTCCAGTGCAAAAATGTAATATTAACATTAATATTCCAGCAGCTTTTTTTTGCGTTTTGCAGTTTGGAGTCAATATATTTGGAGCTTTGGCCACTTACAAAAGTAGAGTTGATGCTGACGACGCTGTCGCAGCTTCCTGCGCTGTCCATCTCCTTCATGGTGTCGGGTACTATCACACCTGGCCAGGTGTCACTCTTTGGCATCTTGAGAGAAGCAGCAGTGTGTTGGATGCAGACTCGTTAGGCTGAGAGGACGCAGACTCATGCCTAGATCTGTAAAGGTGAAAGCAGCTGTAAACAATTTGTTGTATGCAAACTCCTTAGGTTGAGAAGACCCAGACTCATGTACTTGAAATACACGCCAGATTAATCACTAAAACATATTCTTGGGGATACCCTGCAGCTGCATATGGGCAAAAAAAGGACCAAGGGGGCCACACACTGACAAAAGAGACGCAAACAATATCTTAATTTTGAAAATTATTATTCACCCATTGATGCTGGATGTTGTGTTGCGCAACATTGGCCCTGGCGCCTGGAGCTGCATGACGCAACATTCATGCTCATGAGATTTGAGACAATTATATTAAAAATCTTGGTATGTTAGAGCTGAATGAACACTTTCCAATGCAAGATGAGGCTCTTAGCATTTAACTTATTGCATGTTTTTATGTGCTTCAGAGGCTGAGATATTTCGTTTTTTATAGGCTGAGGGCAACTTTTCTTAAAAAGGGCCTAGGCATTAAGCAGCCTTTTTTGCAGGTGCTTTAGGCATCAATGGGTTGAAGCAGCATAGAAGTTTCATTTTGTGGCTTGTCTTAATGCTATAATTTTTAAAAACTCCATCTTTTAGATTTTGTGTTTTTTTTATTCTTATTTTTTTCACTGCATGGCCCACCATTTCTACAGTATAACAGATTTTTAATGTGTCTCAGTCTGCCATTCATATCAAATGGAGAATACAATAACAAACCAAACATTCATTTGCAAAACATTCATTTGCATTGAAGTCATTCGTCCAGTTATCTGTGCACCGGTAGCCTATCAGATCTACGCTATTTACTCTCTGCAGTTCTCAACTCCTGACCTTCCTCTTCCCCTCAGTCACAAACAACATTTCACTTACAGGTCACAGAACACATAGACACGCACACACAAAATCATGTGCGTATAACTATTTTTGTGAGGACTAGACCTTCTATG
This sequence comes from Engraulis encrasicolus, assembly GCF_034702125.1. Taxonomy (NCBI): domain Eukaryota; kingdom Metazoa; phylum Chordata; class Actinopteri; order Clupeiformes; family Engraulidae; genus Engraulis; species Engraulis encrasicolus. The sequence goes on from NC_085870.1 coordinate 27,342,873, forward strand.
ACTGTGCATATGAAGAAACTGACAATAAAAGCTGACTTAACTTGACTGAAAACCAGAGAGTGCTAACCTGTGCCCAGACTTAAGTAATCCATAACGCTAACTTGTCAGTGAAGAAAAGTCTTTTTCCCCTTTATAGTTTCATCAGAAACATCAAATACCAAGAAAAGACATAGTCAATGGCTGTGATGACCACCCTTTTCTCAAGTTACCCTGCTTTTGTGAGGACATTCGAACCTCACAAGTGTAGACCTACCATTACAAGTCACCAACACATCACACGAAAAGAGCATGAATTACTTTCAGTTTCTATATGCCTCTAGACTTTTATTGGAAACTGCACTTTCCAACTGTCATCCGCTTAACCTGCTCGAAAGTGAACCATTCAGCGAAACTGAACAAGACAAAGCCTGAACTCAAGCTGTTGCCAATGGCAATAGGTTAAACCAAACCCAAGCTGGCAGGCAAGTTGGCATTAAAGCCGACAACAAAGGCCATATGTTGCACATGCAGCAAAGGATGCATCTAATGCCTCTTTTCCACTGCCGGTTTTCCGGTAGGCCTACAGCTCCACACAGCAAAACTCGGCCGCCATTTTTTGCTTTGCGATTGAGCTGTGTCGTGTCTATTCGAAAAGCAAAAAGTGGCGGCCGACTTGCGCTCTGTCGAGCTGTAGGCCTACCAGAAAAATGGCAGTGGAAAAGAGGCATTAGTAGCAGAGAGACTGGATAAGATAATACTCTTAGAATTTCTGTTAGTAGCCTAAATTCATCCAAATAAGCCAAGCCATGGTGAGGTACATCACAGAGAGGCGAAGGTCAGTCCAGTTATAAGGACCTTCCAGTGCTGGAAGTCATGGGATGTGTTACAAGTCTCGAGAGTAGGCCTAAGGGAGCGGTGGGCCAGGGTGGCGTGCCAGACCCAGCATGAGTCCCCATCTCAGATGGTTTTTAGCTGATTACTCCACTGACCACACGTGACTCAGATTACACCAGCATGCTACGCTAAGCCACTTTAGCGGGATCGGGTTTAGCATGAATGGAAACGGACACATGAATTGGCACGCTGCTGGTTATACGGTCCCCTCAACGCAACTCCCCTCGCCATGCTTGCCTGCCCATTACCGAACTCAACACTGAGACACGTAACGCATAGAGTATCAGGCAGGCATGCACGCATCGCAGGCCACACGTCACATTAACACATTGCATTTCATTAATTGCCTGGTATATGGTATGGTCTAGTGGAAGGAAAGAAAGCGTGTGTGTGTGTGTGTGTGTGTGTGTGTGTGTGTGTGTGTGTGTGTGTGTGTGTGTGTGTGTGTGTGTGTGTGTGTGTGTGTGTGCGTGCGTGCGTGCGTGTGTGTGTGTAGATGGGGTGGGGCCATACCCAGTTACCTTCCCTACATAGGCCTATAGACTGCTGCAGAGGGATACGAAAGTTTGGGCATCCTTTTGGAAAGTCATTACATCAGTTTATCTCTTGTTGAGCTTTTAAAGCAGCAGCTTCATTTCAACATGTGTTAAACCACAGGGAAAGAGAAACATTTCAGTTGTGAAATAATTTTAAGATTTTTATGTGGATTTGAGCAAAAATAGGCATGTGTATGGGCACCCCAAAGATGGTATTCCATTAATATGAAGTAGAGCTCACCTTTGCTGATCTAATGGCTAATCTGTGGATTCTTGCTATTGGTGCAGACAACTCCCAACAGTGTGGTAGCCTACTACTGAATTGTTGCCAATTATTCTATCTATAGCATGTATCCCAACAAGAGATAATGACATAATGAAAGTGTGCCCAAACTTTCTCATAGCACTGTAGGCCAATATTCCTATAGCTACCGAATGTAGCCTACACACACCAAGAAAGGTCATGGAAAACTTTACGGCCTGGACCTGACGTAACCTATAAACTTATTTTGTGTTGCGGCTCAGGTTGAGAACAATCTGCTTTGTTTGTTGTAATTGTAATGGGCAGGCTACTGACTGCTTTTATGTAGGTCAGAGAAACAATAGACCACTCAACACCAGCTCAGCCATGGGAAGAGGAGATTCCCTACTTTAACTACACTCCTGCCAGCAGTTTATGTAAAATAAGAATATGTAGCCTGAGCCTCATATTGCAGCTGGGGTCGCCGGCAGGCCTATTCACTATTTGCTGAAAATACTTAACTACATCCTAACAACATTGCTATGACATTACAGAGAGCCTTAAGTAACAGATTAAGACACAGACACTACAATTTTGGTGACAGTTAGACACTACGGTAGTGTTATAACATAGGCTCTGCGTTAAGGGGTTAAAATACACCCTCAGCTTTGTATTTGAATGTGATGAAAGTAATGATGAAAATAAAGATAGCACCTTTTTTTTGGTGCTATCATATTCTAATGAGAAACTTCTCTCTTCCCACTTGGAAATCGACATGGGCGTGTGTGTGTGTTGTTTCATTCAAACCAAGTCAAACATGTCGCAGGAGACTGTGTTGTCACAGTGACGCTCAACAGCTACATTATGATCCCCTTTTACAAGTGTGACAATGTAGCATGCCTTTGACTGGAAGCCATAAACAAATTAGAGTGCCATGTTGTTACGCACATGTCGGGCCTCAGTAAAAACAATGCATCAACGCCTGCAAACAAGGTGTTATTACTCTAGTCTAGACCAGTGTTTCTCAAACTTTTTCAGACAGAGGACCACTTTCTCCCCCCCAAAAATGTTCAGGGACCACCTGTCAAATGAATTAACAGTTGAGGGGTGCTGTCAGTGTTTGGCCCTGGGGCCCGGTGTGCAATTGTTCCAACACTGCCCAATGTATGTAGGCTACTATATACAATGTACCGGTAGCCAATTGAGGACCAAATTCTGGGCCCCTCTCCTGGAGTTGAGACAACTGACCAATTTGACACCCCACCCCCATGGCTTCCCTGTTTACAGTAATCATAGGTAGACCATATTTACATAATAGAAAAACAACTCTGTGTTGTGAATCACGTCAGCATCTGTGGCTCCATTGTGGATTATTCTTGTTAATGAATTGCTTCACTGGAATTGAGTCATAGGCTGCATTATGGAACAACAGTTCTGGCACGCTGGGTCAGCCAAAGTTTGGGTTGCCAACATGAATGCCCAGCCTATACTGTCTGCCCGCTTGGTCTACAGAGATAGGCCTTCAAAGGTGCCATTATCTGAAGTTCGGAGTTCATTGAACCAGTGCGGCTAATGATTATTCTTCGATATTGCGTAAGATTAAAGGGACACTGTGCAGGAAATGGTCAAAAAAAGTACTGCAACTATGCTGCTCATTGAAACGGGGCTGCCTATTGCCAAATTTGATCTTTACAAGAAAGTTTACTAAGTAATAAACAAATATTTTCTAGTGTGGTCCAAGTACAGTCCTTTTTGCAGCTAAAAATGGCTATTTTTGGAAATTCAAAATGGCGGACCATGGAGAAGATCCCCCTTTTCATGTATGAAAAGTGAAATTTTTCCAGTCATAGTGAATACTTAGAATTTGATGGAGGTGGTAAGTATTCATGAAAAAGGTAACATTAGTGAATGGGCAGCATGAATTCTGGAAATAAATAACTTAAAATCTCACACAGTGTCCCTTTAAGTGAACTTGTCTGCACAGAAGCCTGCGTCTGACGCCTGATTTACTGTTACCAGAATCAGACATCGCGTCCTGCCCTGTAAATCACAATTTGAGTGCCACTGATAACAGGTCTGAAAACTGTGTGAAAAGATCAATTCTAATCACCCTTCCCTTATGCTTGTCCTTTACTTGTCCTTAAACTGTAGTCATATAGGCTATGTATATTAAATATATCATAGTCCATTTATAACACAAATTTAGTCTACTGCGGGTATAATACCGACTTGGTCTAAAAACAGTGATATAGGCTATTTCAGATGCAAGCGCAACAGTTCCATTATTGCAGGTAGCGTATTCATAGAACCCTTGCATGCGATGTATCTATGTGACGCGGAACACTGCTGCACACAGTCTTCAATAAACTACAGTAGCCTGTGGACGAAACTATTCCTGCACACACTGACCATTCCTCTACTAAATACGATCTGAAATACCGCACTTAAAGATTTGGTTAGAAGTTATAAAGTAGGCTAACCTGGGATAAAGAGCTGTCCAAAAAAGTCGGTTAAAAGTGTTCACGGAAATTACCTTTTCCCTGGATTCCGAAGAGCTGACTCCTACGTGGGAAAGTATTTCGCGCAGCCTTGGTACTTTGCGCCTCTGACACTTGTAGGGCTGAGGACAGGGACACGCTGGTCGTCTTTGTGCGCTTCTGTCCCCTCCTACGAGATACCGCAGCAACCAATCGCAGCGCGCAGAAATTACATTCCATGGTAAGTGATTAGTTTGCTGAACTGTCTTGCCTGCACCTGACTGAGGATGCAAATACAGTGTGGACCATTGAGCGCAGCCAGGTGTCTATGACATAGGGTCGCGCTCCGGGGAAGAGATGGAGAGGGTCTGCGCGTCTGTTTTTGTTTCTGGTAGCTACTGTATTTTACAAGCGCATGCCAGTCAATATAAATAAATCTCTGAGCCAAGACTTGTTTCATTTAGGTGGAACTAGTTAACTATTACTTTTTATGGGTCAAACAAACACACGTTTTTGTTTTGTTTTGTTTTAACCCACAAATCAAGCAGTGAACTAGTTCCACCCAAGTGATTAAACAAACATATTTGGCCACTCGTGCCTATGGAACTCCCATGAAGGCTTACTGGGAAAGGTTACCCAAAATAACAGTTGGTGTAATCCAGGCGAACGTGCGGTGATAATCCTCCTTCAAGGATCCATCATGGAGGTCACGCAGGTCAGCTAATATCTAAAATTCAAGGTGCAGCCCAGTCACTCTTCATCAGTAGAAAAAATACTGAAAATCATAGCGTAAATGCGCAATTGTTTGCGCGTTATTTTGGTCTTGGCGAGATGCCAAAGCCTTCTTTGACGCACAACCTCTCTGGCACACAGACACCCACTTCTCACAGGTATTAGAGACAGCATGTTAGGGCAGACCACGGCAGTAGCGACTGGGTTGCACATTTCTTTACTGTCCCTGTTGCCATTAAACTCTACCAAATTGACACATTTGCTACCACCCCCCAACAACCAGGAACAAAACATTTATTGCACTGACTGTTTTTCAATACAGCTATTCAGGAAAATCGCTTTTTTGTACGTGTGTGTGTGTGTGTGTGTGTGTGTGTGTGTGTGTGTGTGTGTGTGTGTGTGTGTGTGTGTGTGTGTGTGTGTGTGTGTGTGTGTGTGTGTGTGTGTGTGTGTGTGTGTGCAGAGGAGGTGTGGCCACACTTTATGGGCAATTTATGAATTCCTGGTTTTTCAATGGAAACTTGACCCTTATTTTTCTCTGGACTATGCACAGTGACCTTTTGAGACACCTAGACACTATTGGACATTTTTTCCAATTATTAACTTTTTGGCTGCTCTTTGCTATTGCCACTCAGCTATGGCAAATGTGATGTACCACTCTATTTTTCTCATCACCTACCACAGCTGTGTGTGTGTGTGTGTGTGTGTGTGTGTGTGTGTGTGTGTGTGTGTGTGTGTGTGAGAGAGAGAGAGAGAGAGAGAGAGAGAGAGAGAGAGAGAGAGAGAGAGAGAGAGAGAGAGAGAGAGAGAGATCTGTCAGATCTGACATTGGCTAAATGTATCAGTGTTTCCCATACATTGAGGAAACTATGGCGGCCCGCCATAGTTTAAATTTGGCCGCCATAGTTTACGAAAATGTAAAAAAAAAAAAAAAAAAAATTTTTTAAATTTTTTTTTTTTTTTTTTTTTAAACGATATCCGTTTTTGTTAAAAAATTACGATTTTGAATTTCCTTCGCATTTTCCTCCTGGAGTAAATACATCCTACAGACTCTGTATTGGTTAGATAAGTAGTCCCACGGTAACAGAAGGAGGGGAAAGCATCAGGAAGTGACCGTGAGGGTATTACAGTTGATTCATGTGTGCACACATGTAACATCGGGTGAGTAACAGAACATGTGCGCAACGATGCGTTATGACACGCCGATATGCGAGGATCTTCGTCCAAATCGCTAGTTGCATGCATCATCGCTAACTGCGTTTACATCGCGTGCCGCGTGTAAAGGAAATGTTTGTTGTTGACATGTATGGAATTCACTTCAATTTGTGCTGTTTCTTGCTTCAGTTGTGGACAAAACGATTGGCCAAACTCACAATAGAAAGCCTTTGCTGTGCTACTGAAAACCTTCATAGAAGAAGTCACTCTTAACAGCGGTGTTAACCAATCCAATGAGTTCTATCATTGCTCTCTCTCTCTCCTCTCTCTCTCTCTCTTTCTCTCTCTCCTCTCTCCTCTCTCTCTCTCTCTCTCTCTCTCTCTCTCTCTCTCTCTCTCATAGTAGCCTACTATTTACCCATAACAAATGGTGAATTTCTGAGCCCTTTTTAATTTGTAGCCTATACCACTGAAGGCATGATAATGCTTCATCATATTTTAGAAATAGGGCGTGCCTTTTATATACCAAATGTTTATCATTTTGAAATTGTTTCAGTTGTTTATGACTTGTGTATGACTGAAATTATCTCTGCATACTATCAGTGCTGCATTGCTTTGTAAAGATAGGCTATTCAACACACTTTAAAAGCACACTGAAAAGATACGGCCATAGTAGCCTACTAAAAACATTTTGTTCATAATAATGGTGATTAATAAATGGTGGTCTTAAATTTTCATACTGACATCCTTAAATTTGACTTGGTAGGTCACAGCAGACCATCAACTCAAAAGTAGATCTTGGTTAAAAAAAGGTTGGGCACTATAGAGCTGCTATAGAGAGAACCACAAGTGCTTGAAAGACAGGGATCAAAAGCCTAGTCAAGTTGTTGTAGTTAACTTGGGTTTGGGAGCAACATAAAAAACCTTCAGAGAAGGACAGTTGGGATGAGTTTACAAACACTCCCTAGGCTTTGTTTTACAGTTGTAATGAGTTTGGTGACAGACATGACACAGCAGAGGAGACATCGGGCTGCATATAGAAATGAATGTGTAATGAATGTGAATATAGACATAAATGTGTAATATGTTGTTCAGCCCTTTTAATGGGAGGAATTTGGAAAAAACTGGCCCTGTGACCAGCACCCCTCATGAAGAATGTGTACGCCTACAGATATGTGTGGGGGAAAAGGCATAGCCTACCCTCTAAGACCCTTTTTGTCTATGCGTTAACAATTTCACAGTGCTCTTAAATTCTTATCTCTGCTCCTATTTTGTTTTATTATTGTTTCCCAGACCCCTGCATGAGGGACGAATGAAACTGTGTTGTAAACAGAAATTATTCACTGTACTGCATTTTTTGACAATGACAATGTACTACTATTATACAAGTCATGGGTAAAATCTTATGTAGCCTTAATTCTCAAAATATAAATGGTTGAAATATAGGCCCAGGCCTACAGTTTCTCCATGCGCCAATGTCATACTGTAGTCATTGTTTTGCCGTTTTGCATTTACGCTGCAAGAATACAAACACCCCCCGCCCCGCACAAAATAAACCCCGGCTGCCCCCATAGTTTCCAAAATTTCTGTGGGAAACACTGTGTATGTAAGCATGTGCTGTATGATTAATATGAAAGTGAAAGTGAAAGGCCTATTGGGAAACACCAACTCCCATTGACACCGTGACACAGCACTTCACAGCACACAAGCGAACACTGCACAATATACACAACAAAATTGGATTTATGCCTCACCCGTGCAAGGGAGCAGCCCTCATGGAGGATAAAGCACTGGTTAATTACTCCCCCCACCAACTTGGCGGGTCAGGAGTCGAACCAACAACCTTTGGGACAGGTCGTAGCCTGATTATCATCGACTTTCAAATCTCAGCTGTTGCGTCACTAGGAGGGCAGGGCACGGCCTGGCTAGGTCTGACGCCCTAACAGCTCATCCATAACTGCCACTATATATGTAATATACAGTACTATGTGCAATGTGTGTAATGTCTGTTTTTTAAATTTTATTTAATGCATGTATGCTACTGGACACATTAAATTCCCTCGGGATTAATTAATGTTATGATCTGAATAAATTGCATCTTTTGTGGAGAATAGTTTATAGAAGGAAACAATGTTCATTTTACACAGGTCTATAATTAGTAAAATCAGAATAACTGATCCTTTCGAAGTGGTCTCTTAATTTTTAATTTTCCAAGGCTGTATGTCCGTTAGTGGGTTTGCTGAGCAGCATCAACTGGTTGAGAAGATAGCTGGACTAAATTGGTCAAGGTTTACAGTCTGAAGCTGGGATCTTAAAGGGCAACTCCTGCGAATTTCAATGTGCTGTTGTATTGCTCACGCTACCCTTGACTTGTCAGTACCCGGTGACGCCACATTTTTTGGCTCAGCCCTTTCCGAGATATGAGCTATTCTAATGGGGGCAACTTTTGTTTATATTTCAAAAAAACATTTTTATTTATTCCCAAAAACATCCAAAAGGTTATGCAACATCAGCAGACAGCTAGCAAACAGCGATACCTTTTGGGAAAACATTTGGAGTAGGCCTATGCTCATTTTTTAAAAAATGTAAACAAAAGTTGCCCCCATTAGAAGAGCTCATATCTCGGAAAGGGCTGGGCCAAAAACTGCGGCGTCACCGGGTACTGACAAGTCAAGGGTAGCGTGAGCAATACAACAGCACATTGAAATTCGCAGGAGTTGCCCTTTAATATATCATTAAGGCAATTTAAAAACACACCATTCAAACCATCATTACTCTTTATTTTCCCTCAATTTAAAATCGACTCAAAACAATTTCATCCAAGTTTGAACAAAAAACTGCATGACATCTTTTGGTGATCTGCAAAAAAGTAATAATTATTTAAAAAAACAACAACAATCAATCAATCAACACTCTCTGGCTTCACTTGCATCATGACCCAAGCCCAAATATTTAAAACAGTTTTAAAAAATACTATGAGAACGTTAACTTGTAGCACCATTGCCATCCTTGTTGATTTTGCATCAAAGAAAGCTGCAAGTTCATTAATGTTCCCTTGTCCAGTAAACTTAAAAGAGTTATTTTCTAGAAGTTCTTTCAGACAGAGAAAAAAACAAATGATGCCATTTAAAGCTAGTTATTGCCCATCTACTCACTACAATCCCAAGTTTTCTTTTATCTTCAGTGACTATTTATTTAAGTATTTTCAAGTAACAGTAATTAGTGTACCGACAGATACTGAGAACCTATGAAGAGCATCCAACCCACCTGCCAAGATGGCTCTTTAGAGTCCAAAAACACGACAAATAACTCTCTCGTACACACACACGCACGCACACACGCACGCACGCACTCACGCACTCACACACACACACACGCACACGCAGACAGCCGCGACGGCTGCAGTTGTGAAGTAGTGCCACAGGAGTGTTTGTGAGATGCTTTCGATAAAGGCCTTCTGTGTGAAAAAACAAATGAAAGCTGTGTGGGTGTGTGTGTGTGTTTGTTGTGTTTGTTTTGGCTTCCACTGAAACCTATTCTCTCCATCTAGATGTCTGCATACATTGCTTGAACCACCTTAACGGAGAACTCCTGCCCATTTCAACATGCAGTTCAATTGCTACCCTTCACCCAGTACCTGATGACGACATTTTTTTTTTTGCTCAGCCCTTTCTGAGATCCTGGCCATTCTGATGGGGGCATTGTTTGTTCTTCACATACTCCAAAAATATCATCCCAAATGTTAGGCAACCTCAGCAGACACACACACAGCAAGACAGCAATAACAATTGGGATTATACAACACAACTGCATGTTGTAATCGGTAGGACTTCTCCTTTAAGACGGTTCCGCACTAGTTAAGTGTGAAACTGTGTGTGATTTGTGTTAGCTTACAATACTGAGCTGATTTACCAAAAACTAAGACACCACAGGAACATTTAAAACAGCAGTCTCGCACCCCCGGAGGAGGATTACAGGGGGGGAAATAGTTTCATTTTTGTCTCTTTCTTTCTTGCTTTTTAATACTGACGTGGCGGGACCAGACAGTGTGGACTGTGGGGGGGTTGGGTAAGAGTATCTCTTGGCTTTTGCTGGGCTTACGTGAGGTAGAGGACTGAACGCTCGCAGACACACACATACAAACACACTGGAACAGGTAGTCAGGTAGCAGGGAGCAGGGGGTCTGGACAAAGAAGAGTTCTGTTGTGTGGTGAGGAAGTTGTGGTCAGCAGGAAATGCGGTGGAGCTGGGGGTGGTTGGGTGGCTGTGTAGAGATCTGAGGTTAAGGTTGGGAGAGAAGAGGAGAGGAGAGGAGAGGAGAGGAGAGGAGAGGAGGGCAGGATAAGGGGTGGTGGGGAGGGTTGTGAGTGTGAGCATGAGGGAGCAAAGGAATGGAAAGTAAAGAGTTGGATGGTGGCGTCCGTCGTATGGACATCATCAAGGCAGCACGTCCATGTCATTAGTGTCGTCCTTTCCTCCGGCCTCTTGCCTTTGCGGATTTCCCTGCATTCAATATCCTTGACGCGAATAAGAGAATAATTTGGAGGATAACTGAAGATTGTTTTTGCGAGGTATTGAATAAAAACGTTGCTAATTTATGAAGTTGAGGCTCGCATCATGAGGGTAGAGTCCAAAGAAACAGGCAGTGGGGAAGAACTTGATTTGCAACCCAGGTGTCATTCTCAGACCCTGGGGGTATTCTAAGAGCATGGTTAAGTGATAAACGCATAGAGGTAAACCATAAGGCTAGAGGTGTTACGGCAATTCACGACAATGCTGGAAAACAGCAAGCGCAGTGTCTATATTGTGTAGGTACTAGGTAGACCTGTGTTCTTTATTCAATGCAAACCCATGGAGACCACGCCCCCAGCTCTGTCAATAAATAAAACCATAAGAATGTGAAAATGACACGGACCAGATTTGAAATGTTAGGCTAAATATCTACTCAAATCATCATACGAATCAATAAAATGTATTTTAGAATCATATTCAAAATCAATTCATAGCAGTTAGGGAGATATTTAGCAGCACATTTCTACTATTGTAGAATTGTATAGTGAGTTGAATTTTTAGCATTATGAAGCCATTTATTGACAGAGGTGGGTTCCTTCTCCATTCATTTACATTGCATAGGTTTACCTCCAAATAATGGCAGCCAGAATAGCTGTGACAATTGGGGGCGTGACACCGCAAGTCTTATGTTCCTCTATGGGTAAACCTGGCTAAGTTATCATACAAGTGGCAAATCTGCTAATAGATAGTCCCACAGGCGTCATGTAGTTAAGAAAATGAGGACTCCAGGCTCTTCTATTAGATGATTTACCACTACCACAAGGTTAATTTCTAAGCCAGGTTCTTTGAATACACCCCTTGTTTTGTTTTCTAGAACTTTCTGCCACCCTAACCCCCAACCCTGATCTCCATCCTTCTCCTCCATCCTCCTCCTCACACCTCCCCAAAGTTGGTGTGCCCAGTCTCCTTGGCGTGTTGCCGTGCTTCTTTCTGTCCCACCAGGCCCTGCTGGCACACCATGCAGCGCAGCGAGAAGCGGTTGACGTCCGTGAACTGCCGTTTGCGGCGCGCCTCGTCGGCCAGCTCCAGGGCCATGGCCAGGGTCACGTCGTCGTGCGTGGAGAAGACGGTCTGGGGCGGCGCGTCCGAGCCGGCCAGCGCCTTCTGCAGCGGGTCGTAGTGGATGCCGTCGTAGATGAGCAGCACGCGCTTGCCGTAGCCCGCGTCCTCGCCGAAGCGGTCCACGCGCACCGTCTGCGTGTCCACCACGCAGATCTCGCACTGGTAGAACTTGGAGAGGATGGAGACCTCGATGGCGCCGCCCCAGGTGTCGTCGCGCCGGATCCAGGTGCAGTACTCCTCGTTGGTTTTGCCCAGCACCGCCTCGCAGTAGGCCGCCGGGTCACTGGCCACGATCTGGGCGATCAGGCCGCGCATCTCCGGAGCGCACGCCGGATCGTACACTCCGCCCTCCACCACGTAGTGCACGCTGGTGAACAGGCAGGAGTTGTCGGCGGGCACCACGCGCCGCTCCAGGGTGGGCACGGCATCCTGCGGAGGCAGCAGTGTGGGGAGAGGGGTCACCTTGGCAGCGGGGGCGTTGGAGTTGGCAGCGGCGGGGGTGCCCGCGGGGGTGTTGGCAGGGGCGGGCGTTGGCGTGTTTGTGGTGGTCTGGGGCTGAGGCTGAGGCTGCGACGTGGCCTGTGACGGGGCCTTGGGCTTGTTCTTCTCCTCCTCTACGATGAGTGTGTCACCTGGTGATGAAATGGGAAAACAAGCATTCATGGAGTGTCACATTTTACATTAAACTTTGCTGATGCTTTTATCCAAAGTGACTTAAGATCATAAATAGACTTAAGCTAATTATGTAAGGGGTATTCAGTGTTTTTTCTGAGAATATTAGGTAGGTGGGAGGTTAGCCGGTATCAGAGACGTGTGGCTAAGTCAAGGGGGTAGGTGTTTGCTCAAGACATTTCAGTCATAGATGATATGGGACTCGAATCTACAGCCTTACGATTAAACTAAACATTAGACCACAGCTGACGCAAACAGCCACATGTTATTTGCTTTTCAAAGTGGAAGGAATGCACATTCCTCAGTGCCCAGTGGCTTGAAACATGCCACACCTGTTATGTTAGCTTAAATATTAAATAGGCCAGATTGTCAATGTATAACTTTGGCAACAATATCTACATTCACCGTTGGACAATGCAGACCGCTCATTTCTAGTATAATGGCTGGGGAGGGGAACATATTCATGGACAGCAATGAGCGGCAGACAATTTTTCAGTGACGTTAAGGGAAATGCACCTCCCTCCATTGAGACACTATTGCCAAAAAAGTATAATGGCTGGGGAGGGGAACATATTCATAGACAGCAACATTGTCAACATTTCAGTGGCATGGTGTGACATAATTTTGAAGGCATTAGACAACCTTGCATTCCAGATTTTCATTTTACACCAAATTTTCCTTATAGGGCAATGACTGGTCTGTAGGAGGATTTGGTCCTGATTAATGAGGTAGTCCTTGAGGCTGACGTCAGGTAAAACAGACTGAGTGTCAGTGGCACACAGTGGTAGAGGCAGTGTACTATGCTTGCCACAGTATATGCAATAGTATGTGCTTTGGGTGTGAGACCCGATGATTGATGGGATGGGATGGATTTATTGATGGGGTAGTAGTCCTGACCTAAAGCCTGGGGTCAGCCAGAACAGACTTGATTGGTAGCAGTAGTATACTGAGCAGAGGTAATGTCAGTGCAACTGTGCAATATGTGTGTCAAACAGCAGGTGCTTGAGTTTGGGACCTGCTTCCATGTGGTAGTCTAGTATGCATAAGAAGGTGCTTTGGGTGCGAGACCTGATTTGATGGGGTAGTCCTGGAGGTGAAACAGTGCCTACGATATGTAATGTCAAATAAAGTATGCTTTGGGTCAAGACCTTATTTGATGGGATAGTCCTGGAGGTACACATGTAATATGTCATGTCAAATATATTGTGCTTTGAGTGCGAGACCTGATTTGATGGGGTAGTCCTGCAGGCTGGCGTCTCCGTCGCGGAGGTCGAGGCTGGAGGGAGGGTAGCCCACCATGATCTTCTGCACGTGGCAGGGGATGCCTGTCAGCTCCTCCACCTTGTGCTTCAGCTCCTGCACGCACGAGTGGTGGGTCAGGCCCTGCATCAGGTGCGTCCCATTCTTGGCCTTGCAGCGCAGACGAAGCATCCTGTCCTCCTATCCTGGGGGCTGAGGACAAGAAAGCCACTTTTACTTTAGCAGTGGTCATCACAAGACAGTCACAAAGTCACAGTGGCAGGATTATGAAATACTACGGCTACAATCACAACAAGCTGGCAGCCCCTGATGATGACTAAGCAGTATTCAGACTCAACTTATAAGCAATTATAAACACATTTTAGAAACCGAACGAATGTAAGTGGCATAATGATGGCAATTCTGGTATATATTAGTCTGTCAACTTCATGAAATCCAAGCATTTAATTTCCCTACTACACAAAACCATGAAAAAAACAAGGTAGTGCACCAGCATGTTTTTTCCAATACAATGTTGTTACAATAGAGGACACATGATGTGGGTATTGCCGTCATTGCTAGAACTACAACTGGACGCATTGACTGGACGTTATCTGAAGTCGGATAAGACAAAACAAGAATAGTCTGCCTAGCATATTAGCAGGTTTTGCACTGGCTAAAGTGCTAGTTCAGCTACATAGACAAGTTGAAGGCGAGCCAAGTGTCACTACATTACACACCCTGCCCCAGTTCCAATTGAATCTCAAGTCAAATTTGTGAAAGTTACATCCATAAGCTTCATGTGATATCCAGCATCAAAGCATCATTCCATCCTGTATGATCTTTGGCACAAAAGAATGCTTGGCTTGCATTGCTTTGCTAAAACTGCTGCCGCTAACACCTTTTTTTACAGACTGTCAGGCGAGTCCTTACATACAACTAATACAATTTTAGCAACCGGTGCAGTCTACACTTTTGTTATCACGAAGGTATGTAATGAGTGTGATTATATTCTTCACTTGGATACCAAATAGGCGACATGACAACTCGTTAGCCTAGTTCTAGCTAACCGGCTGTTGACACTAGCAAGCTAACATTAGCTTTTTGAATTGTGGATGACATAAAGCCAACACTTGTACGTTTTAATTAACCGGTAACATATAGTCATCATTATAAAATGCTGTCGATGCTTCACTTTCAATCATAACAGACAAAATGAAAAGTATTATACTCCACCACTACGTGGAAAGTTGTTTCTCTTACCACTCTTCTCTCAGACAACACTGACAACTCACGTGCGTGACGCGTCATCAAAGAATACAATGTGACGTAAATGACAGCGTCCCTCTGTCATGTTCCGTGTCCCCATGTCTTTGATTGTACTCTAGTGTTGGTTAATGTTTGCACTGTACTCCGCCTTTCCAACGTTTGTCTTTGATGTGTTGTTACAATAAAAAAGACCTACTCTAGTGTAGCCGTATAACTATAATATGACATTATGTAGTACAGAAATGATTATAAAGATAAGGAAAAAATACACAAATTTTCCATTTAACATTTTAATGTACAGATTGCATACTATTCTTACAGCCATACATGTGCTTGATGAACAATCTTGTGAGCTTATAACAGAAATACATGGAGACAAAACCTCTATAAATACAGCAGACAATGACCTTCTCCACTTCAAAACACAGGAACATTTGTCAACAAGCAGACAAGTCAGCAACTACAGCAGACCCTACCATTCCAATGCAGCAAAACGTGAATTCCACAATGCACTGAACAAGGCTGGCTTCATAAAACGTCCATGGCACAGTAGAATAGGATTCAGCTCTGCTGAAGGCTTGTTGAACTGCGTTCATTTCGACAACGCGAAACACCATCACATAACAGAGCATAGTAGGCTACTATACCTTCTCCGTCTATTTCAGAGGCACAGCTTCACAATTAAAAAACACATTTCATACAACATCCCCTGAATTTAAAGGCATGTTTGCATTAGCATTGTCTTGATACAGCTGCAGGTGTAAATGCCTATCCAAAGCAAGACAGTTTTGTAGTAGTACCAGTAGTTTGTTTTTCTGAGCAGACAAAAGCTGTGCATCACAAGTCTCACATTCACAGCAGCATCATACAGTGATAGCAATGGGCCAAACTGCTGTATCAAGATTGTAAATCCTTTCTTTGCCAGACTATTAGCAAAATTATACATTTCTGTGTATCATATGTGGAACCAATGTATGCAAAGATATTTACATCCTTCAGTATGCCTATGTTGCCCTCCTAGAAGGCAGGTCTCTATAAATATACATCTACAGTTCATATCTAATATAGCTTTTGCTTATGCACTCTAATATTAAAGGGCACATACCATTACAAAACAAAATCAAAATCTCATCTCATCAAAATCTCATGACAGCTGTGAAAACATTCTTTCCAGTGTGATTTTCAATTTGATGACCTACTCGCCTTTAAAAAAAAAAAAAATCCAGTTTCTTTGACATTCTGCAAAGTGTAATTCATGCTTTCTATGCCTTTTAGTTTTAGTCAAAAATCTTCTATAGTACCCTAAAAATGAGATCCTTTGTATAGGATATCTGGCTTTGAGCTGGACAAAACCTGTGAAAGGCACGACATACTTTGTGGCAAATGGTGTTTGAGAATGGTGTAGTGACACCAATAGCAACATAACTAAAAATAATTATAATAATATTGTACCAATCTGTATTTTGTTCTGTGTTTCACTAACCACAAGAGGGCTCCATTTTGGTATTTTGAAAAGAAAGGCTAGTGCCTGTGTGTATTTTTTCTTGTTTCTTTAGTAAGCATTAATAATTTTGATACATTACAGTAGTATGTAAAATGTGATTACAATAGCCTTCTTTCATATCAAATACATCTAACAAATATATATAGGCCTATATATTAAATTAGTGAATGAAGTCTCCTGGTATGCCCAGACAACGTTGACAGGGAAACCCACAAACTGGTATTTGGTCCCTTCAACAGTTACTAAAGCCTGACTTCACTGTCTGCCAGTAGGGTAATAGAATTTATACATTACATCTTTGCATGTTCTATGTCAGTATGGCTCTAACCTACCCTTGTTTTTTGAGGTATGAGTGTTTTTGGCCTAAGCAGCAACCCCTGCTGGACTTTGACCTGTAATACACTACCAAAGCTACACCTCATCAAAGTAGAAAGTGGTTACACAAAGCAAACTTTTAGTTTTAGTTGTTTCACAAATAATTATTCTAATATAGTTGGTTTATGCATTCATGCAGGAAATATTTGGTATCTTTGGGTTGAAAAGCGTGTCAGTTATGTTGTACCCTGCACCCTATATAACCATGACAAACCCATGCAATAATTTGACATGTTGCCCAATTGTCCTTACAATCACAGCAGAGCCGTTACTCTATGGGTTAAATTACATCCCAGGCTGCATCTCTGTCAGTCACTGACTTACATTCTTTGGTGGGCAGCCAATGCCATCACTACCTCTGCAGGGTCTGCCCTACACATCACCTGTACACAAACTGATGAGCAGTTACCTCACTGTAACAGTCTGAATCTATAATAAACAAACATGTTAAGACTGACAAAAATCTTAGCGACCTGGCAGAAATTCAGACAAAAATGATGTTGATTGATTAAATACATAAAATAAGATTACCCTTGGCTCTGTCCAACATTCAGTTCAGTTTCAGTTCAAACTGATTTTTTTTCTCAGTGTTGTGCGTAGTCACAGATAAGGCATCCATAGCTGAAGACACGGGACTAATTGAAAGCATTTGAATATTTCTAAAGGAGTATAGGGCCCATGCTGAGCGCTTTTTCACTTGACTTGCTTTTTGTTGATATTATTGGACATGCTGGTTGTTTCATATTGAGCTACTTTGTTTCTATGTGCATTTGTGTGTCTGATCTACGTGTTAAGGATTACACATAAGTGGAAGATGAGGAGGAGGAGGAAGAGGAAGAGGAGGAGGTGGTGTGATAGCGAGATCAAGATATCCATTGGATGAGGAGTTTTGGAGGTTCAGGGGTGAGGTTGGTGGATGGTGTGGTCGGTGTACAGTGGAGTTGTCTCTCCCGTCTCTACTCAGTAGCGGACACAGTCACCAGTGTGTTCTGGGATGTCAGTGTCACTTCCTTCACAGAGGGGTTCCTTAGGGAGAGAAATTCACAACAGTTTACCTCCTCATGTAGAGGTAAATATTATTTATCATATCTATATTCTATGCACAAACAAAACGTTAACTGTGTGTAATATATTGTGTTTCAATACATACTAGACTAACTGAATATACTGACATCCATCATTATGTAACAAAATCACAAACAAAAGTTTAACGTACAAGTACTAATCAAATACTTTCCATAATTCATATTTTACATTACTTTATACTGTACAGTACATGGGTTAGGATATATAATAATTATGGAAGACAACAATATTTTTGGTTCTGTCACAACATAAATCCTTACACAGCAGATGGCAAAATGCTGCAACATATTAGAAAGAATTCAATCAGAGATCCCCAGTTACCATGGTTGGTCAGCAACTGGAGAATTCAATTGAATCCAGTAATACAGATGATATACTGGTAAGCACATAGTAAAGCAAAACAAGCAATTAATATATATTAAACAACTCAGGCCACAGCTTTAAAAAGTCTGTCGATGCAATTAATGGAAACAACTGTGCAGTTAGTGCCAAAAAAAATCTTGATCTTATCATTTTGACCCATCAAAATAAAATTAGCTTTAGTGTTACTATGTATATTAAGCAATGCTGGGTATTAAACTGCCAATATATGACAACTTTAAATATATTTTGATTAAACAGTATCTTGATGGGTGAACCACCAATTATTAGGTGGCTGGATTTACAAGTTAACCATCAACAACTTGATCCAATCAGAATATGATGCAAGGTTAGGGAAATACATTTTAAAAAACGGCGCAAAGTCAGAATGCAATTGTAGTGACTTTGAAATAGCACAAGAGGTTCAAGAGAGAAGCGGAAAAAAAGGAGAAAGGAAAGTGAGCAAACAGAGTGAAGAAGGAGGTCTCCAGAAATACTCACAGACAGCTGCTTCCCACCCGGGGCTGTGGAGATGACGGGAGGGAGAGAGGAGGACAGGACCACAGAAGGAGAAAGAAGGGAAGAAAGGAGAGGTAGAAATGGAGACGGGCTGACGCACAGTACTACTGACCAGGCCAAGCAATACGAACAACACACCACACCACATAAGCCCACTTGAAGACTGATGTGTAAACTGAAGTAATCCACACAATGTCAGCTGTTGGTCTCAAATGATCATCATTTTAGTGAAAAAAATGTCTTGACATACATTGACTACTACAGCTGGGTTTTTTACACACAAAATCATTCAAACTGTATATTTGAATGCTGACCATGCACCTTTCAAATATTTCAAAATTGCCCTTAAAATACAAAGGGCTGCATGAAAGTGACCGTGTGGAGTACTTCACATCACTGTGTGATTGGTATTTTTGTGACTCACATCAACCCCTTATTGATTGAATGTCTAGTAGTCAGGCTTTGGTAGCAAAAAATGATAACGTAATCATAAAACTAAAAACAAAAACAAATAGCAACAAAGCACTCGCACACCAAGCGCATACCAAAGCTGAGGGAGAGTCCAAGGCAACAAACAGAAGACATGCACGCACGCAGTACTACCCAAACACCAAAGAACAGAAGGACAAAGGAATTAGGATGGCAGGAACTCTAGAAGGAGGGGTAGGTAGGTAGGATTCACATTGGGAGTTGTTGTTTTACAACAGGCCAATCATGGTCTGACTAAACTCCACTTGATGACTGACAGAAACACACAAACATACATACGTACACACAAAGGGAGGATGCTAAGTATATCCTGTGGGGGAAAGAATTGATTTTCTGTTTGCTTGCGAGGAGAAGTAGGCAAGTTAGGAGGCGAGGGGAGGGGTTTTTGTCACAACAGGTGAAGTTATTATAAGCACAGACGTTCCAAAGGAAGAGGAGGGGGAGGAGGAGAAGAAGAAGAAGTGTCACCCATAAGGATCTGGGACACTAACTTGGCTTTGCTGGTGCATCAGCTCCCCCTCTGGCGTCTCGGGGAACTGCAGGGCAGAGGGGGCGGCCGCGAAGGGCAGAAAGGGCCGGTTGGTTGACGGCACGCTGTAGAGCCGCGGCCGTTTGACCTGGTCGTGACTGGAAAGAGGGGTGAAACTATTCCGACGGAGCAGCACGGGCGCGGGCTCTCTTCGCACTTTGCCCTGGTTACAAGATGGGAGAGACCACCAGTCAGGAGGAACGTTACAGGCAAAACAGGACAGCCATCGTGACCCACAAAGCCTCCCACCCATCCCTTCACAAAAACAAAACAAAGCAAAACAAAATCAGAAGCATCTCACACAACAGATCCTTGAAACGCCCAGTAAGGTTACAAATGCAAATGCCAAATCCTCTTGCACGTCGCCAAACTCTCACAAGCCAACAGAAATAAATAAACAAAAAAACAATAATTTCTCTAAGTGAATGATTACCACCACTCACAAGATCCCAACTAACTGCAAACACAGTCTGAGCCAGAACAGGAGACACAATCTTAAGACCACGACCAGTCAAACACGTCTATTAACCCTGCTATTCCACTCCACTCGTGATGGAGATTACTCTACATAGCGCACAACCACAGTTTATAATCGCTCACATCCAAAGTTTACGCCTAGTGCAGGATCAAAAACAAGTTCAAGTCTAAAGACAAAGGCGATCCACATATCAAATTAGCTCCTCTGTGTGTAAATCACATTTGTCAATAATGGGAGCTCCTCTGTGTGTAAATCACATTTGTCATTATACAATATGTACTGGAGATGATTGAATGTTAAATAATCTCCATAGGAAATGATCTGCCATAATGGGGAACGGAGTGAGAGGGAGATTGTTATCTGGTATCAGGGACTTGCTTTATGAGGAGCAAAATGTCTGAGCCTCAACAGAAGTTGAAAATAATAATAATAACAAAAACACCAAAAGAAAAGGGTCTGAAAGGATGGGAAAATACCAGTAGCATTGCATGTATCCAACGCCCACTACTAGTGGCGCACCCATACATATGGCACAGCGGGAACTGAAGATACATACACCTTTCAGGCTACTGAAGTGCAGGTAAAGCTAGTTGACATGCAAAACAAGTCACTTCTAACCGCACCTCAGTGGTGCTGCATGCTGTGGATAGATAATGCGTTGGGTAAGTGTGTGTCCATGTGCCCCCTTTACTTGGCAGACATGCAGTGCTTTGATGCTCTGGGCAGTGTGGTGTTGTCTAACAGGCTTAGGGCACCAAGACAGAGGTGTTGTAGCCTAGAGGAATTTATTTTGTGCAAATCATTTCCCTAAGCTCATGTCCTATCCTCCATCCTCCAACACCTCACACCTCAATGTCAACTTGGGCAAAGTCAGGTTTATGTCAGACATCAATTTAACATTCTAAATAAAATGACATCTTCAAAAGACAAAAATGGCATGTGCCACAAGTGTAACTTGACTCTCAGCAGATAAAGGGATTCCGCCTGGCTCCTCAAACATTCATATGGAGCTACGCCATTTGCGTAGGTCTGCGAAGGCATGGTTTTATTTTTTTTTAATCCTTGCACATAATTGGGGAAACACTTCTCTGCCATTTTTAACGAGGTGCTACTTTAACAAATCTGCTGGATTAATGTCAATGACTGAGTCCATCTGAGCGGCCATTGTCGTCTGAAACAACCGTCACTCACGTGTCACTTATTTTTCTCCACTACGTTTAAACTTTGACTATGTCACATCTCTGAAAGTCCCAGCATCCTGTTTGGTTTGGCTGCATGGCGAATCTGAAAGCCCTTCAGACACTTATGTGAGCTCACCAAGCTGAGCGGAAACAAGGGTCTAGCGAGAGTCAGGCTAGCACAAGAGGACATTTGTCTCTTTCTAAGTTGGTTTGAAAACAAACAGTGGTTCTTTTTTAGATACATTGTAGACATTGTATTTTGACTGTCAAATTGATGTCCTATATACAGTAAAACAGACTTTTCCCAAGTCGACAAAGCGGACACAAGGTCTGAGGCCAAATCAAAAGTTTGTGGAAATGATTTGCACTCTTTGTGATGAGTGGTGCTGGATAGATGGAGGGGCTAGGTGTTGTGGGTGACTTACAAGAGGTCGGTCGCGATGGGTGCTCACGGCCTCCACGTTCAGGAAAAACGTCTCCACGTTGCATCCTGGATGACAGGAGTCAGTAGAATATTACTTCAACCACAAAGTTCATTATTACATTGGGGTTACATTTCGTTCATGACATCTGTATCACTGCAGTATAGACAATAAATGGTATTTAAAAGGTGGAGTATGTCATTTTCTTTAGTAGTTTACTTCCAGAAATGATGCTGCCGATTCACCAATGTTATCTTTTTCATGAGTATGTGCCACCACCATCAATATCTAAGTATTCATTATGACTGGGAAATTTTCATTTTTCATACATAAAAGGCGGATCTTCTCTGTGTCTAACATTTTTCCAGTAATTAACCTCTTTAGCTGCAAAACTCAGACCAGTAAATATTTCTGTACTTCTTCATGAAAAGATCTGAGGTTTGAGCATGGGCAGCATAGTCGCAATGGGTAGCATACTGTAGTTGCATTGCCGACTGTGTCCTACCTACTTTTAAGGTTCATCAACCTCCATTTACTAAGATAGGATTAAGTGTTCATGACATTTGATGATTTACATGGTGCTGTGTGTGCTTTTGAAGGCCTTGATCTAGAAAACAAAACTATATGTCAAAACTCCTTACCATAAGCCACTGGTGTCAGCTTCAAAACTGTATGTAGTGGACATTTCAAGTAGGGAAGATCATCTACACACAAAACCAGAGCGAACAATGTAATGAGTACTTTTGATTCATCTTCACCATGGAAAAAAACAACATCATCTCAGACTGGACACAACATGTACAGTGCCCTCCATAATTATTGGCACCCCTGGTTGAGATGTGTTAAAAGCCTTAAAATAAATTCAGTGTTTATTGCAGAAGAATACTGGTCACACTGAAAATTTTAGGAAAATGTAGCCTTCAACTCAAATGAATTGTAGGAAAATAAAAAAATCCCTGACTAAAAAATAATTATTTTTCATTAAATCACCTGTTCCACAATTATTGGCACCCTTAAGAATTCCCAGGAAATAAATATAATTGAAGCATTTCTGTCATTTCTACAGTAGCTTACAAAGTTTACCAGAGTATGTAGGAACATTTAATTAGTAATTCATCACTTCCTGTTTCCCTGGGGTATAAATATGACGTGACACCGAGGCCATTTCTCTTATCCACTCTTAAACATGGGAAAGACAAAGGAACACAGCATACAAGTGAGGCAGATGTGCGTCGACCTTCACAGGTCAAGCAGAGGCTACAAGAAGATTGCCACTCAACTGCAGCTGCCCATATCTACTGTGAGAGGAATAATTAAGAAGTTCAAAACAACTGGAACAGTGGTAAACAAGCCTGGACGAGGACCCAAGTTTATTTTGCCACCACGCACAGTGAGGAGGATGGTAAGAGAAATCAAAATATCTCCAAAGCTCACTGTTACAGAATTACAACTAATGGTAGCATCCTGGGGTCACAAAGTCTCCAAATCAACCATCAGGCGCTGTCTACACGCCAACAAGCTGTTTGGGAGGCATGCACGGAGAAAACCTTTCCTCACCCACAATCAGAAACGCAAACGTCTGGAGTTCGCCAAGCGGTATTGGGGCTTCAACTGGGACCGTGTGCTTTGGTCAGATGAGACCAAGATTGAGCTTTTTGGCAACAAACACTCTAAGTGGGTCTGGCGTGCCACGAAAGATGCGCATGCTGAAAAGCACCTCATACCCACTGTGAAGTATGGGGGTGGGTCAGTGATGCTGTGGGGCTGTTTCGCTTCCAAAGGCCCTGGGAAGCTTGTTAGGGTGCATGGCATCATGAATGCTTTGAAATACCAGGACATTTTAAATCAAAATCTGTTGCCCTCTGCCCGAAAGCTGAAGATGGGTTGTCACTGGGTCTTTCAGCAAGACAATGACCCTAAACATATGGCCAAATCTACACAGAAATGGTTAACCAGACACAAAATCAAGCTCCTCCCATGGCCATCTCAGTCCCCAGACCTCAACCCCATTGAGAACCTGTGGGGTGAGCTGAAGAGGAGAGTACAGAGGAGAGGACCCAGGTCTCTGGATGATTTAGAGAGATTCTGCAAAGAGGAATGGCTGAAGATCCCTCTTTCTGTCTTTTCCCATCTTGTGAAACATTATAGGAGAAGATTAGGTGCTGTTTTGTTGGCAAAAGGGGGTTGTACAAAATATTAACAACAGGGGTGCTAATAATTGTGACACACATTATTTGATGTCAAATAATTATTTCTTTATGTGGGATTTTTTCCCCACTGAATAAATGCACTTGTATTGAAGGTTGGATTTTTCTCTTTTTTTCCATTAAGGTCCCATATTATTTAGAGAAAAATAATAATAATTGGAAGCTAAAAAACACATCTCAACCAGGGGTGCCAATAATAATGGAGGGCACTGTATGTAACCCACTGGCTGGTCAGGGGTGTATTTCTGGAAAGCGTAGTTGCTGACTATGTTAGCTACTTTGTTGGTAGTAATGCAATTTCCCATTGGCAACTACCGAAGATGCTAACTGCTAACAACTACGCTTTCCAGAAATGCACCCCTAATTTGTTGAAACTCCAGTACAGTAAACACTTCGGTAAAGTGACAGGCGGCCATTGACTCTGCCTCTGCAAACTTCATGTCTATAGGATGTTTGTCAGTCAGACCAAGATCCATTTGCAAAGAAAGCCACAAAATATCTGCAGATCAGCGTAATTCATCTTGCCCTTTCCTCTAGCGTAGTGATGTGAAGCTCATCATCACTGATCAAACTCTATGTCTTGCAAAAACCATAATTCAGAGGTTATTCTGTCATTCAAGATCGGGATGCTGACTGGGACGGAAAAAGGCATTTTACGCTGCTTGACTGCTGCAGGGAAACCTTTCTGCTTTTGCCATGGAAGAGGGGAGTCACCGGTAAAAGGCTGGAGGAAAGAGATAAGAGCAGGAGAAAAACACTGATTTGAAGCCAGCCTGTGACAGATAGACAGACAGCCAGCCACGAAGGCTGCTTGACTCCAGTGTTGCCAGATTGGGCCGTTTCCCGCCCAATTGGGCTGCTTAGGATGGCAGTGTGCGGGTAAAAATGGCATTTAGCAGAAAAACCCGCCCAATTTTTGCCATAGACATCAATAGAATTGGGAGGGTTTTTGTGCTTATAGGCAGGTTTTGAGCATTTTTGGGGCTGGAAATCATCAGCCTCATCTGGCAACCCTGCTTGGCTCACCTGCGCTCTTGTCCAGGAAGTAAGCCAGTAGGCAGCGCATGACGGCCTGGTGACAGATGACCAGCACGTTGCCCTGGCGCTCCAGCTCCATGATCACCGGCTCTAGGCGCTGCACCAGGTCCTGGTAGGACTACAGCAAGCCAGAAGGGACATGCAGAGTTTACACCGCTTGCATTTACAATCGTTACAGTAGAGTATGTGTACATGTACCCATTTCCACTTGATGTTGTGTATTTGACTGCCCTTTTTGTATAGCTTTAATCAGTCTTAATGAGTGTAGTAGTAGAGCAATTTGTCCACATTTAATGAGCATAAGGAAGTTGACATCTACAGGCATCAACATCCTTGTGTATACACATTTGGCAGAGTGTATTACAGTACAGACTGATTTCTGATTCTGTTATGAGATATTTAAGCTTGTGACTGGTCAGGGGCCTGAGGCTGCTTCCAGCTTCCTGTACAGTACTGTACCTCTCCTCCAGGGTAGCGGTAGTGGTACTTGTCCTGGTCTCGCAAGGCAAACTCCTCTGGGAAAGTGCTCTCTATCATCTCATAAGTCATCTCCTCACACACACCCTGCAGTTAAAAACACACACTCACACACACGCGCACGCACACACACGCAAGCACACAAACGTGCACACACACACACACAAACGTGCACACACACACACACACACACACACACACACACACACACACACACACACACACACACACACACACACACACACACACACACACACACACACACACACACACACACACACACACACACACACACACACACACACACACACACACACACACACACACACACACACACACACAAAATATGTAATGAGCAATGATGCGGTTCGGCAGCAACCAATAGAATGTCTACATTTTTCTAGACACTAGCTTCAGTTGGTCACTCTCCTTGATCAAGGCTTAAAGATCAAATCTTTTCACCATGTTCCTCATCCCTGATCTGTGCAATCCAGATGGGATTCTGTAGCTTTTTTGTTCTTTCAACGTCTGCTGTCTGTTCCTATCGTTAGTGTGTGTGTGTGTGTGTGCTTGCGTGTGTGTGTGCTTGCGCTTGCGTGAGTGTGTGTTTGTGTGTGTGTGTGTGTTTTTAACAGTTAGTGTATGTGTGTGTGTGTGTGTGTGTGTTCCTAGAGTTAGTGCGTGCGTGTGCATGTGTGTGTGGTGTATGGTGTGTGTGTGTGTGTGTGTGTGTAAGGGCTACTGACGGCGTCTATTTCGTTGAGGATCTTCCACTGCTCGTAGGGCACGCCCAGCTCCTCGGCCGTCTGGATGGTCCTGCGCAGCTGACTCGTCCACACCTTCAGGTCCGACAGCTTGTGCTCCTCGATGAAGTCGCGCAACGCATGAGAGAACTGCACCAGAGAGACAAAAGCACAGGAGAGAACCGCATGAGACGTCGGACACACAAAACGCTTAAAAGGGCTGGCATGACAGACATAATTAAAAACACAACCAAATAGCAGAACTGCATGAGACAGACACACAAAACTCGTGAGCGAATGCCATGACAAACAGAAAATGCATGACTACATGAGACACACACAAAGTACATGAGAACTGCATGAGAACTGCAGACACACAAATCAGAGAACCGCCTGGCAGGAGCATAAAAAGCAGTACCATAGTGAATGCTTCAACTTAAAACAAATTGTAACATCAACAGAAATGGATTGTAGACATTAGGGCTGCACGACTATGGAAAAAATCATAATCAAGATTATTTGGGTAAAAATCATAATCACAATTATTAATCACGATCATTGATTTTTGCTGTTCTAATATATATATATATATATATATATATATATATATATATATATATATATATATATATATATATATATATATATATATATATAACAAAATGAAATATAACCAAGAATTAATTCTATACAGGATTAGCAAAATGAAATTAATTGCAACAATCATGTAAAAGGCAATAGCATGAAACTTATTTGAACATATTTCTGGCCAGAAACACCAGCCTATCAGTATGTTTTGGCTTCAAGGACACTCTTGAAGGTAGGTCACTATTGCCAAGATTAAATCCAGATTGAAATCACGATTTTGATTTCACGATTATGTCACGATTTTCGATTATTTTCGATTAATTGTGCAGCCCTAGTAGACATGAAATGCTTTCTTTTTTCCATGACAACACTCTCTACATACCGAGCCAACAGGCCAGCTGCCGTTGCTGCTTAGCAACATCATTTGTTGAGTCAAGGGGAATACTTTTACGGACAGATATGCAAGACGTAAACAGACTGAACTTCGGAGACTGAACATTTTTCTTGACAACAGCCTGTTTATAAGATGTAACAGTTAGCTATTCAGAACCATCAACTCTCTGCAAGTTCGGAAAGCTCATTCAGTTCAGTGGAACTCTCTGCAGTGTGTTGACGAACCATGACATAAACAAGATCAACACAACAAGGCTATGTTAGGTTTAGAGCAGGGGTGGGGAACCTTTTTCATTCCAAGGGCCACTTCAAATTCATCCGAGGGCCGTAAAAGTCCTCCGAGGGAAGTGTATGAACACAAACCAGGATTCTCCCCTTCACTTAAAATGCCTATATTGAAGACAGCCACCTTTTAAACAAACAGCACCTTCTCTAGGTTCCCTGAATATAACTTAATTGCATTGCACATGCATTTTCTAAGATTCCTTTACAAAATATGTCATATTTCATGTGAAGCTGAATAACATTAAAATTATATCGAGGGCCTATTTGAGGAACTGTCAAGACCAGGTGTATTTACATAAAGACTCATTAAGGACAGTAAAATCACTTTGGGAAAAGGAACACGCATGCCCCTCTCTCTCTAGCACACGCACACGCACACGCACACGCACACGCACACGCACACGCACACGCACACGCACACGCACACACACACGCTACCTGCTTGCCACGCGGTGAGAGCTCAGAGTCTCCGCCGATGCGGCCCTGCACGTTGTGGTCGCTCTCTCCGTGCCGGCACAGGTAGATGGAGTGGGAGTGTACATGGATGTTCATGAGGTAGTAGACGATCTTGCTCTGGATGTAGTCCTGCACGCGGTTCACCAGGAACTGACGGCCCACGTTCATCACCTTGATGAAGGATAGGTCTCTACAGAGAAGTGCAGGTTACACAGCAGAGACAGGGCCAATTATGTGTGATGTTTGGAGAAGAGCTTTAAATATATTTTGCCATATGTAAGTTCGCACACTTAAAATCCTTTTTGTTATCAACAAAAACCCGGCGACCCGGGTTCGATTCCGGCCCGGGTCATTTGCCGATCCTTACTCATCTCTCTCCCCACACTTACTTCCTGTCATTATCTCCACTTTCCTATCAATAAACACAATAGGCACAAAAAAACCCTAAACAATATCTGTGGTATGCAAAAAATCCTCACTTGTCATATTCATCAGGGTCCAGTGGCTGATAGGTGACTTTGTAGCACTCGATACGCTTCAGGAAGTCATCCATCACCCTCTCCCTGTTGCTCTCTGGGTAATCTGGACTCGACACCTTCACTTCCTGCAAAGGAAAACAGCAATATGGGTCATGCTCATCAAATGTCAAAGGTTTAAAATATGCAAAACACACCACACCTACACACACCCACCCACACCCACACCCACACCCACACACACACACACACACACACACACACACACACACACACACACACACACACACACACACACACAATTCAATCAGAAACTCAAATGACTGACCATAATGTTAGCAGCAATCACTTCGGGGTCATCACACACTGACTCCACAAAGAACACCTGGACATATAAAGAATAAATAAATAAAAACAAAGACATAATCAATAATAATACATTCTTATTCTTATTGCATAAAACAGTGTTTCCCAACCAGGGGTACGTGTACCACTAGGGGTACGCGAGCACACTGCAGGGGGTACTTGGGAAAATGTAGTATTATCAAATGTATGGAGTATAGACACATTGGGATAGAGGAGAAGATATAGAGCATAAGTGAGGGGGTACTCATGGCGCAATAAAAAGGCTTAAGGGGTGCATGAGGCCAAAAAGGTTGGGAAACACTGGCATAAAACACTTCATGAAATTTGGATGCATTGTTAGTGCACAGTTGCAACAACATTCAAAAGCTGGGCCTGGAAGTGTAACATGATCCCAGAACATCACCAGGAACAACAGTGGCATTAGCCATAAATACAACACGTTGTAGTTAAGTACACTTCAAAATATGACCAAATTCCAGTACCATTATAGGAAATCTAACTCATTCCAACAGAAAGAAAAAAAAAAGGTCAGGCGAATCTGTACCTTGTAGGCATTCTCCTCTGCGAAGCTCAGAATGAGATCTCGTCTCTCCCTCGTGGTGTTGGTGGCATCAAACACCTGCACCAAAGACAGCCCATGCCGAAACAGAAATGATTCCAATGAATTTTGGCAAATGTGATAGCACAGCTTTGGCGAATTTTCCACCTAGCCACTCCTTATTAGTCTTAAAGTGATACTGTCTAATTTTTGGAAATAAGCTTATTTTACACCTCCCCTGGAGTTAAATAATTGGGTTTTACCTTTCTTCTGTACTTTCAACCATTCTCTGAGTACCGCAGTGCACATTTTACCTCTAAGCTAGCAGTTAACATGGAGTCCTATGAGACCAGTTAGCCGCCAGCTGGTCTCATAGGACTCCATGTTAACTGCTAGCATGGAGGGAAAATTTGCACTGCCATACTTGGAGAATGGTTGAAAGTACAGGAGAAAGGTGAAACCCAATTATTTCACTTAAGGGGAGATGTAGAATAAGCTTATTTCCAAAAATGGGACATTATCACTTTAA
Source organism: Engraulis encrasicolus (assembly GCF_034702125.1). Classification (NCBI taxonomy): domain Eukaryota; kingdom Metazoa; phylum Chordata; class Actinopteri; order Clupeiformes; family Engraulidae; genus Engraulis; species Engraulis encrasicolus. Next base: position 27,372,740 of record NC_085870.1, read on the forward strand.
TGAGAATAGAAATCTGACAAGAAAAGACCAAGGTGGGGATTTCACTACTTTTCACCAACAGGCGTACACTTGTCTTGCTTCCTGAGCAGCCAGGGAGATAATGTAAACATACACTTCTCACTAAGGTGACATTAATGTGCAATAGTCCTGTAATGTTTACATGTATGCCTGTCCTCCCTTAAACGAGTCTTGTTCAGGGATGTTAAATTAATATCAATGAAATTGACGATAAAGTGTTATCATATTGTCGTGATGGGATACTTGACGAATGATAATTAAAAAGTACGCCCAATGTAACACCCAAACATATCAGAGTCATCGGGGGGGACACTGATCTCACAAATCCCTGATTGAAGACAGTGCTTAAAAATGGAGTGATGAGAAACTGGAAGATGACTAAAAGGATATGTAAAGGATTAAACCAAAATCTTGGGGATCTTACGGCAATCTGGCCTCCCTCCTCGTTCAAGTAGGCCTTGACGTCTTGCAGTGCCACCAACGCACACTGTCTATGGAAGAGAGACAACAAGCCATTTCACAAAACTTTCACAGCATGCCTTTGGAAGGGCACTTGAAGGTCACACGCTGCATAAACAACTGTTAATTGTGGCTTTGTTTAAAACGTTAAGAAACTGACACTGTTAAAAGTTGGTTGTTACCATAATGACAATAACACATTACCATAACAAGTCATAACATTGCCAAAGACTCTTAAGACTATGTGTGCCAAATGCATTACCTCAGACTATAAGTAATGTCATGGAAGTGTTATGGTAGTTTTTTCAACAAATAACAAGAGCAATCAGAGATGGCAACATAGCCCCCTGCCCAATGCTAAACCCACTGAACTAAAATAATTCTTTTCAATTCAGTCAGTGGTTAGATCCGTGTGACGTTGTGTTACTTTGGTGCCACCCGCAGGTGACTGAAAAACATGGCTGGTGGACACACAGGCAGACAGACAAAAAAGGGACAGGGTCATTGCAATACCTGGCCCAAACCCCTGCAGTTGTTTCACTAATGGAACGGCGCACCTGAGGCTATGGTGCTCGAATTGCGAATCAGAAAGAGCTTCAATGTGGCAGGGATAAAAATATGACTGTGGAGTTAGCCCTCTTTACCAGCAGGTGCATGTGCGTGGAGCGTGACAGCTTTTGTGTCGAGCATGTGGGACACTACATGGAAATATTTCCTGGCTTTCTTTCAAGTAGCAGCAGCAGCCCTTTAACTTTCAAACGGCCGTGTCACGCCAGCTGTAAGTTTGGCTGGGACCTGCAGCAGTCAATCAAAAGGGTTACTACAGGGCATTGCCCGCCCACATTATCAAATCAGCCAACCCCTCTGGGCCTTAAGTAATGCTGCTGAATGAAATGCGAGCCAGGCTACAATTACTGATTTAATGTAATCAGTGTTGTGCAGGCATATGACTGTAATTGTGGATTAGAAGGATTTTTTGAAGCTGCGTCAAGCACAAGAAAGACAATCAAAAACAAGACCACTTTCCGGCACTGAGGAGGAAAACCATTTCCCTAGATGACCACTTTTGTGGAAACTCATTACAAAGCGCAGGAAAAGAGTGTGGGCATGAACTGATACACGAGATTAGCCAAGGCCCTTGATATCCTAACACATGCATGCCATGTACTCACATGCGCGCACTACAGACACGCCACCACCACTGACCAACCCCCAGTGCCGGGAGAGGAAGGGAGGAGACGCATCTAGTATGTCTGATACATCCGTCCCCATTGGCCACCCAGATGGTGTGTGAAGTTCATAATGATGTTAGCTGAGTGTCACATTATAGCGGGACACCTGCAGAACATTAGACATGAGCACCGGCACTAGGGTTGCCAACTGTCCCTTAAAATACGGAATTTTATTTAGAAATAAAAGTGAGGGTTCCGCATTGAGTTGAAACGGGACACAGGACATTAAAATGCAGGAAATGGCATCGAAGAAATACATTTTCCCGTGTCCCGTGTTTTTTTCATTCATAGTTGGCAACCCTAACCAGCACAGCAGACCAGGGCAAACAGGAGCAGCCAAGCAGAAGCCGACAATCTGAAACACGACACCTCAAACACACGGTGCGAGTCGCCCCACACACCGCTGCTGCCTCCTGCCATTTCAGATGCACACTTTACGTACAGCACACATGGAGTAGCACAAATGTTTGAAAATCCGCACACTGTGACTGGTCACCAATTTATTCAACACAAAGTTTCGACCTCACACGGTTTTCAATAAATCAGTAAGCAGCCACAGTGTGGGGATATTCCGTCTTCTACAAGTCTCTGTTTGATCCAGCACCTGTTTTACTGGATGTGCGCTCATCCCCTACACTACTTTTACATATCACCAAGCTTTGACTCCCACACACCTCAAGGGAATAAATATTGAAGAATCAGAGTATTATGTTAAGATCAATACTCCAGAGATTCTTTTTTGTCTAAGCAATATCAGTAGGGATCAGTTGTGTGAATGATAACAGTAAGGAGAAACTAGGGCTGACCATGATGTTGTACTGTATACAGGTAATAACAGCAACAACCGCTGAATTTTTTTCAAGGTATGAATGGAAACATGGTGTGTCCTTACGACTCTCCTTACTCCGTTTGCATAAACATGAATTAATCACTACTCACTATTATCAATCATTCATCCCACACAGCTGCACTCACATGTCCTTTACACAGCTGGTTTGCTTGTTAACCTGCCCGCTTTGGCATGTTGGTGAAAGACAAGTTAAACTCTAGCCCACCTTACGTGTGTGCAATGGACCAATCAGGACCAAGTGCCCACGTGTTTATCCTCACACCAAAAAAAAAAGAAAAAGAAAAGAAAGAAAAACAGAAAAGACAGAAAAATGGCTGACTTGCTAAACCGGTTTTCTGGAATGTTCAGGAGAGAGCAGAGAGACTGAGAGAGAGAGAGAGAGATTTTCCATACAATGGAATGGTACACAGGCAGGCAGCAGAACTCAAACTTACTTCCTTATTTTCATGGCCTCCGCGTTGTCATGCCTGAAGAAGTCATAGGACTTGTACGCTTTCACGGCCTCTCGGCGATACACGCCCAGGTTAAACACTGCAAGGTGATCAAACACACACACACACACACACACACACACACACACACACACACACACACACACACACACACACACACACACACACACACACACACACACACACACACACACACGCACACACACGATGTCAATGAAACCACTACGCAGATATGCCCCAAATTTGCAAGATAAGGTCCAGCGTCATAGATACACAGCAAGTCCACGCTACTGCAGAACTGCTTGTGTTGATTTTTCTCTGATTAAGCTGTGACAACAGGTGCCATGGAGTCTGTGAGGGACATTTGAGCGCTCTATTCCAAAACACTATATAAATGCATTTAAATGCAATTTTCACAAGGTAGCGTGGAGGCAATTTTAACTGGGTGATCAGATTTTTCCTTACCAAATTAAAACAACAAAACTGATACTGATATTCACTAAGAACTACAATACAAACACATCATAGCTTAATATTTTTGAAAATGGATACATAGTACCTATACAGTAGCGTTTTGGAAAAGAGCAGTTCATTTCAATGTCCTAAGCCACATAGCTGCTGATGGTTACATGCAGTCATTCATGTCATTATAAGGTCACACATGGCATTTGTCAGATATGCGTGCTCAATGATCTATTCATAGTAGTATGCTAATAATACATTATTATACAACAATAGTAATACAATATTATTATTAGACACAGTGGCTACCCACAGTGGTGTTGCCCTCTCCCTCACCTTTGGTTGGCACTCCAATCCAGTTGAGGTATCGGGTCAGCTTCTTTGACATGTAGGTCTTGCCCCTGGCGGGTAGGCCAATCATGACTATGACAGTGGGGGAGTTGGTCATGTACGAGGCCCATGCTAGAGACAGAAACAGAGACAGAGAGAAAAAGGGAAACCGATTCAAGCAAAACGACTTCAGGCAAAAGGCTTAAAATAGATCATTTCCTTTACCAGGGGGATCTAATTTGGCTGACACATGAAACAGAATTCTAAAGAGGTAGACGTGGTGCATTGAGCAGTCAGTTGAAGCTGTTAATTTCTCATGAGGGATCCTTGAGCATGTGTGTGTCTGATCTCATCTGATGGTGATATCACTCATATAAGGATATAATTGTGAATGTATTTAGGCCATTAACTTGCTTAAGAAAAACAATTGCATCTTGGTGGATGACAAAGCCGAAACCTGATGCTATGATACTAGATCAATAATAAAGTGTGTGTGTGTGTGTGAGAGAGAGAGAGAGAGAGAGAGAGAGAGAGAGAGAGAGAGAGAGAGAGAGAGAGAGAGAGAGAGAGAGAGAGAGAGAGAGAGAGAGAGAGAGAGAGAGAGAGAGAGAGATATGCAGGTGTTTGGAAAAGACTGGTGTGTGATGATTCTGCCTATTTCTGCCCATTGTCTGACGAAGCAGCACAGACAAACGAGAAATTGCACTCACAGCATTTCTTCTCATTGCCTCGGGGCTCGGTCCTCTTGGGTTCAGCGCCACTGGCTAACCCTTTATCCCGCTGTAGGCACGCAGACATGGTGACCTTTCCGGTGCGCTGGGCTGAGTTGAAGGCAATGTTGACGTCTTTGCTCTATGAAAACATGACTTCAGGCTGAACTGGAGGGGTGACAGGGAAAATACAATAATACAGAAGATGGTATTTTGCGGGTTGATTGAACACCGGCCGGCTTTTGGAGAGTTTCATCCATTATCTGCACGACACACGTACAGACACCAGCCTCAAAAGATGCTGACTTGTCTGGTAAACTGTAACAACAAGCCGCTATTTCCTGTGCCTGAACATCGGTCAAATTAACTTATTACTGAGACAAGTGTTATGATTAAAAAGATGCATCCTATCGGCAATCACATACAATTAGCACTGGCTTGTTGTTACACAGAAAGCGCATCGCATCAGTTTCCTCACTATGCTACGTCATTAGCGGAACAAATACACTGCAAAATGCTAAATACAAAACAAATCCTATTTCTAGACAATAAGCCTAGTTTCCTGAGTCTAAGAATAACACTATAGCAAATTAACCAAAGCGGGGAGGTGAATTAGACTGGCCAGTGCAAAGGCGTATACAGCAAGGTAAGGTTACCGCAAAGAAGGAAATGCAGCCTCCCTACCGCCCGAGATTTTTTTTATCCAGTTCCAGCCGCTGCAGCCGATTGTCGTCCGCCCGCCTGGTGCAGCGGTCGGGTAACTGCTGTGCTGGTGCTCGAACACCCTGGTGCCAACATGCACCAAAGACGCACTTGGTGACCTTCCAAGTCAATAAACGCGATGCCTGGAGCCAAACGTTTTGGAAAAGGTGTGCCCTGACGTCATAATTTCCTTACCGTATGTCCGTTAGTAAAAGGGCAACGACATTGGGCTTACAACGATTCATAAGCACCGAATTACAAGAATAACCTTATGGGCCAATGTTCCTAACAGCCTAAACTGTTCTGTTTTTTTGTTGTTGTTGTTTTTCTAATAAGGAAGGCAAAAAATAAGTGCAGGTGCGTCATTTAGGTGCTGTGGTTGGTTTGCATCAAGGCAAGGCAAGGCCATTTTATTTGTAGGCTATAGCGCATACATAAATGCAATTCAATGTGCTGTACAGTAAAGTAAGATTAAAAAAAATGATGCAAGATAAAATAATATGGAATAAAATAAAAAATAAGAGCATAAGGCATGGCAGGTAAATAGAATAAAAAAGTAAAGATAAAAGCAAGAAATACAGAAAAAAGACAGATAAAAATATCAAAAACATTTTGATCTCTAAGAGAAGGCATCGGAGAAAAGCTTTGCCTTGAAACTATCAACAGTAGCATCAAATCAAGGATTGAAAAATATCTCTCTCACACACACACACACAACACCAGTTACTCAAATACCTTTTTTATTTTTTTCATAGGGGTATTGGTTGAACTCAGCACTTTCCACTCCAAGCTTTAAGTTCAGTATGACAGATCTTTAGAATAGATTTCACCCTCATTTTGCGGTGATTTCCTTATTCACAGGTGTGTTAGCCTTTAGTGGCTTGACTTGCAGTCCTTTGCGAATAGTATTCATACAACAATCTCAACAGTATTTTCACTAAACAAATCATCACCTATAGTACAAAAATGCTTTCATAAATCATCAAAAGACTGGTCAATCTTGGTCACAGTCTATTCTACCATCGGAGTCGTTCATATCCCATTTCATGACACACGACTTCTGACACCTCACACACAACTTTCCATATTTTGTGAAATGTGTCAGACAGAACGTCCTCTTTGAAAGTTAAGAAGGCACTTCAGTGGTTATGAGTAAAGCCAGGCTTCCATCCCTTTCTTGCACTTGTGCCGTTTCTGTATGGCATTCCAGAAGCCTGGGGGGTAATTCCAACAACCTGGCTTAGTAGGAAACCAGTAGTAGCAAACCAGGTTGATTTAGCCTTGAGGTGGTGGTAAATCACCTAATAGAAGAGCCTAGCTGCCTCTCTTCCTAAATGAATGACACCTGTGGGATATCTATTAGCAGGTTTACCACTTCCTGTTAGTTATTCTTGGAATGCGCAGGCCTGTGTCCGAAATGTTCACTGGTTCACAAATCAGAGGTCGCTACACATGACACGAGTTGCATCGGTAGAAAGGTAGATAGTGCATATAATGCACTTGTTGCATCGTCATAATAATGTAATGACTGAACATTTTAGATTGAGCAACACTGGTCAACATTGATGATTAACCTGGATTCATCCGTTACAATCCAGTGTCACATCTTCCAAATGACCTGGTTTTACCAATCCAATTCCACCAAGTGATTTCCTGGTTGGATGATTACCTGGGAGACAGGTATTCCAAGAAGATGATTATGTGATGAACCTGGCTAATTTAACCTGCAGGAAGTGGGAAGCTGCTAAAGAAAATGACAACTCTTTTATTCACTTTTATTAGATGATTTACCACTGCCTCAAGGTTTACTTAACCTGGTTTACTTCTGAGCCAGGTTCTTGGAATACCCCCTGGTTGAATTGGACAGGTATGTCATTTGTAACATGTAGTACTGGATTCTAATAAATCCAGGTTGCTCATCACAGCTGGCGAATCACCCCACACAACAGAGTTGGGGGTTCCATAGAGATAAAGACTAGATGCAGCGTTGACCACTACTTTGTAATGGAACGAATGGCTGAAGTGAGATCACTTAGAAAAAAAGAGGTATCACACACCAATGAAGTCTTTTTTGAGGTGCTGGCTTCTTGTGCATTCAAATGTCAAAGAAAATAAAGAAAATGCTGCACTTATTTTGAACATTTCGGTCGTCTGTCTGTCTTCGAACTTCCACTTCAAACAACGTTAGAAGAAGGCTGGACGACCGAAGCGTTACTTCAAAATAAAAAATGGAGCAGAGTGTGCAGCATTTTCTTTATTTTCTGGAGTCATCGCTGCTAGTTCAGCAGGTATAACGCTGCCATCAATCGGTGACACGCCCGATACGGCGATACGCACATTATCTTGTAGGCCCAAGTCGGTGGACCCAGGGATTGGGTCACGTCAAAAGACTAAACACAGCATCTAGAGTTCATATCTATTGGGGGGGGCTCAAGAGATCAGGATTCACATGTTAGAGGTCAGATGAGAGCATGCCTGATATACTGTAATAATGCCTGACATATGTGCATAAAGGAAAAACAATAAAAACATTTACAACAACAAAAGCCTCCCGATCACTCCGCCAGAGGCTGAGCGATGCAGGGTTTTTTTGGTCAGTAGATTTTGCACATAGGCTGTAGTTCTAGTAAGAGCGCTGATGGAAAAAAGGTGGTCTGGCTGCTCGTCCAGACGGAAGGTGCATAACCCGAGCGTCACCTCGCCTCGCCTCATGTCGCCTCCGGGGTCCCAAAGTCCTCCACGTTTAAGAGTCACATCTCAAGGCTTTATCTTCCACAGCTGAAAGCAAACAGCAGGTGATGTTAGCTTTTGTGTCTTCAGGGGATATTCATGAATGTATACATTCAGCTGCTAAAAACACAAATTAATCTTTAACAAGGCAATACACCAAAGCTAAGATGGGCTCTGTAAAAAAAGGCAAAAAAAAGTTCATGTCACAACACACACGAAATAATGACACAGCTGAGCTGTCAGCCTGTTAAAAGCTAGTGCTGCTTAACCCGAGCAGTTAACCTTCACATAGAACAATTTTTTCTAGGGTCCCGCAAAGTGTCAGCTAAGTGTATTGTAATACTCCTGTAGGTGACTATAGCGAATGTTGAGTGGACGCGACTCACTCTGATGTTGAAGCCCAGCAGGTCGCTGACCACTGCGGAGATGGCGGACAGGATGACCACGCGGGTGATGTTGTAGATGAGCGGGTTCACCGTCAGGCCCAGCAGACGGAACGGAGTGTCCAGCTCCTGCCACACACACGCACACACACACACACACACACACACACACACACACACACACACACGCACACGCACACACACACGCACACACACACGCACACACACACGCACACACACACACACACACACACATTCAGGTGGAGTTCTAATGAGCCCTACAAACTAGTGCAGTAGTGCAGTAACTACACCAACATTGAAACTGAGGACAAATGCCTTCACAGCCTTGCAGGGCTCTAAATTAACACCCACCAACCCGCCAGATGCGCGTGAATATTCATTTTGGCTAGTAGAGAAAATGATCTACGCGCCAATTTGGCTGGTAGCGCCCGACTGGAATAAATTATGAACTTATTTACAGCTGCTTCTGAGAACCCAAAGACGGCAAGGTTTCCTACATTACCCATGGACACTAGCCTACCGTCATGATGTAGCCTATAACCATTGGTCAGTCATTTAATCACAGTTACGTAGCCTCGCGCCTATTGGCTAACTGCATCACAGCGCGCACCAGAGCCACTGCTTGTTTGAAGAGCAGAGAGATTTTTAAAAGAGTTGCGCGGCTCGCACTGAAACCAGTTTCTATATTAGGACTAGCACGGGTTACTTCTGCGTTGTATATTTTGTACGGGTGATAAAGAATGTGGTAGTGGTTACGGCAAAGGTTCTGTGTCGGTGAATGCACGTAGGCTAATGGAGACGTTAAATGGAGTGGTGTGGTGGAGCGAATGCGACAAGGACAGATGAGGAGAGCTGCCTGTCAATTTATGAGAATAGCTGTCAGTCAGAAGTAGTCTGACATTTTCTAAGTCCTGGCGAAATTGCATGGAGTTGCTGATTCGTAAGGCCCACTCCATCGGAAAGAAGGGCACACCTTGCATGGACGTGCGAGTGCGTGAAAAAAAGCATTAACAAAGAAACTGCCGACGCTATGGAAGTAAAAAAAAGAAAGCGAACATTTCCGTGACATGGCGTAATCGCTACTTGTCATTTTGTTGCGAGTTGAGCTCCTGGAGGAAATTAAGGTGTCTAGCAGGCTACTTCTGTACATAAACACACAAGACATCATACACTTTATTGCACAACGTGTGCATGCGCGTGTGTGTTCTCTCCTCTCCTCTCCTCTGCTCCCTCTCCTCTGTGCATGGTCCATGATATTTGCCAATATGTTGATGGCATGCTGTGTTTGTGTGAGGTTTAGGTTTGTTATGTAGGCCTACTGTAGGCTTGGTTTGAGGGAGGGTTTGTAGTGTTGGCTGTATTTGGTAGTGCTGGCATATGTGATGCGATTCACTGTTTTCAGTGAAAATGGAGGAAAAACTAATTAAATGGATTGAATAATAAAAAATAAACAGAAGTTGAAAAATGTTTTTAAAAGTATATAGCATGTAGGCTACAGCACATATAATAGTAGGTATATGTAGGCCTATATCCTTTATCTGTGTTGTGGAAATAGCTGAATAAAAAAATAATTAAAAAAAACCATAACGCATAGTTTATTTTGGCGAGATAAAAAAAATGGCTAGTTGAACTTCTGTTTGGCTGGTAAGAAGAAATATCTACCAGCCAAATTGGCTGGTGGTGGAAAAAGTTCATTTAGAGCCCTGCAGCCTTGATATTAAGATTGGATATTGTAGATACTGCAAACTTGACATAGCAATATCTCTGAAATGGGACAAATTTGGACCATAAGACTTTTGTCACCAGATAAGTTGTAAGTTTTAAGAGTTGTAATGAAGACTATTGTTAGTTTAACTCAATTGTGACAAAATACGTAGTTACTGCACTTTGCCTTTGTAGGGTAGTCATCCTTAAAATCAACCCCATATTACAGATTTTAGGCAATGTCAATGATTTTTTAAAAACTGGAGCATGTTAAAAAGTTTGTGCTTTCTAATTATGTAACAATGTTACATAACATTACATAATCATGTTTCTTTCTATATTCCTTCAAGGGAGTATTTTTTTGGCATGTCTAGCAATCTAAAATGAAAGATTATATCATCCATTCTTCAGGGACTTTGCTGAACCCTATTCAGAAAAAGTGCTTCACATCACAGACCCAAAGTTGAAGATCTCAACTTCAAGAGATTCTGACAAAACAAGGTCATTACAGAGGAGAAAACACAATCTTAGCTCTGGACTTACTTTCATAAGTTTGGTGGCCAGCTTCAGAACGTTATTGACAATGTTCAACTCATCTTTCTTATTAGGCTTCTTCTCCATCTTCAGGTATAAATTGATCTGTGATCAAAATTGAAAAGCAAACAAGATGAAAAAAATGATACGGGAAACAGGAAAATATACTGTACAAAACAAAACTATGGTTGCAATAGACAAAACTGTGGTTGTGAACTGTGATGGCATATCTTGCCGTTATAGTGTGTTAAAATATTTGACTGCTTTGGCATGAAGTTGGGAGGAGAGTCCCCACACTGAGTACTAAAACAATGTTACAATATGAAAATGAAAATAAAGACATTATTTTAAACACGTCAAAATGTGTAAATGTATTGACAAAAAAGCTAAGGTAAACACATTGAAGTAAAATAAAGTCCAGAGTCCAAGGAAACTCGAGAGGGAAGTAGAGTCAAAAGCAGATGGAAAGGAAATGCCAAAAATAATAATTTCTGTTTACTTGTTTTTACTTAGGTATCCAATGAACCTACTGCATATTCAATAGTGACCTTGTGGAAGTGACAATACTACAATACAACATGCATGAACATTTTCAGAATATGTTCATGACTTTCTTTTAGCTACGTATTTTGGGCAGATGAATATGGTTCCGCCTTGCTACGTAAGGAAAAGGCCCCTGGTGGAGCTTTGCGGAACATACTTGTACATCTGGTGAGAACCAGATGAGCAGAACATGGGCAAGAAACATAATGAAAAAATGAAATGAGTGACGTCTCCACATGTTGGGTTCTCTCCATTATTGTAACTCCCATCCTCATTTGTGATTGTGGCCTCATGATGATGTCGCAAGACGTCATTGATGTAAGAAGTTTAATTCAATTTCTTGCAAAAGCGCAATTCAAAAGGTCACTTTCTCATTTGTAATCGGTATATTGAATGGGGAAAAGTCCTCTCCAGTCCAAAGTCCTCTCAGGGAAGCATAAGACCCCAAGCACAAGTGGAGGATGGGAGTGAGAGTGTACCCGTTGCCAGTGTAGCCTTGCCTGTTCTGTGAGCAGCACAGAGGCGTTGCTGTACTTGCGGTTGGTCTCGGCGCCCAGCGCTGCCAGACGCAGCAGGAAGAAGCTGAGGGCAGCACACCAGATCAGCAACTCCCAGTTGGTCTCCGAATCCAGGAATGTATGATGACTATGAAGCAACTATGGACGTGTATATACATGCACACGCGCACACACACATGCGCACACACACACGCACGCGCGCACACACACGCAGGCGTGCACACACACACACCATCACAGTAAAACACAAGATGAGACCTCATAAACATATCCATCTGCATGCACACCATTCCTGGAGACTCATGAAAATATAGTGGCAACTTTTCTACACTACGCATCAGACTTCATGCAGATAACTTTTTTACACCGCTTTGAATTCGTCTGAAGAATATAACAAAAACACACCAAAAACAAATTGAGAGTCAAGAGAGTTAAGATGCTGCCATTTGGAGTTGTTGGAGTGTAAACGAAAAACTTCAATTGGTCACGATTTTGACCGTTAGCCGTATTCATTTCATTTGCGCAGAACAAAATTAGTGCAAGGAGATGGTAAAACCCAGCCAGTTCTTAGTATCGCTACAAGCCATGTAAAATGGTGTGACAGTTTGCATTTTGCTTGCTAGGGCCGGCAACAACAAAGGGTGTTAGGGCAATGTTGCATGGTGTAACTCTGGTGCCGAGAGCAGACCTGGCCCTGTGGTGACCCTGACCCAGCCAGAGGCAATGGTGGGCATCTGCTCTGAGAGAGAGAGAGAGAGAGAGAGAGAGAGAGAGAGAGAGAAAGAGAAAGAGAGAGAGAGAGAGAGAGAAAGAGAAAGAGAGAGAGATAGAGAGAGAGATAGAGACAGGGATGGCTGACCTGGGCGCAACAGATGAAGGCGAAGGACAAAGCGAGGAAGAAGATGGAGGACACGATGACGTCGACGGAGCGCTGGGGGCCTCGCCTCTGTTACGGACGGAGGGACTACAGGTCAGCATGGCAAGTCACTTACACAACACACATACAGTATAAGGGTCAATCACGGCTCTAGAAACAATGTTTCAAGAAGGAGGCCGCACCTTGCATAGCAGTGTTTTTTTATTGCACAAACGCGTTTCGGCAAACGTTGCACACTGAAGAAGGCACACGCCGAAACGTGTTTGTGCAATAAAAAACACTGCTATGCAAGGTGCGGCCTCCTTCTTGAAACATTGAATTCAGCATTTGGGCCAGCACACTATAATTAAGAGTGACGTCTGCTCCAAGAAGAAAATTGTCGGTTCTAGAAACAGACATCAGGATGGAGGACTCCTCACTCCAAACTTTGGCCTCCTCAGATATTCACCTTCAGGAAAGAGCGCAGTGACAGCCATATTTTGATGTTCTGCACCTTCTTCAACCTGAAGTGGGGGATCTCGGACTTCTTGGCCTTGCGTGCTGACGTCAGGTGACTGAAGAGCTTGGCAAACAGAAGTCTCTGTGGAAAACATGATCACAGCAAATCAGGTCATCCGATTCCAGCAACCCCAATTAACACTTTTCCTAATTTCTTTACATGTGTGAGATAGTAAACAATTTTTTTTTAATTTGCCATTATTATAATTCACCTCACTCTCAACATGTTCATAGTTTGGTTTGTTCTCATGTGATGCCAATAGCCAATTTCAACATGCTTCAAGATGTCTGATGTCTAAACATGATCACATTCCTCCATTTCTATTACTCTCTATGGTATTTAATTGAAGACCACCTCTGTGTCTGTAAGTAACAGGGTGTTTACTGTGTGTGTGTGTGTGTGTGTGTGTGTGTGTGTGTGTGTGTGTGTGTGTGTGTGTGTGTGTGTGTGTGTGTGTGTGTGTGTGTGTGTGTGTGTGTGTGTGTGTGTGTGAGTGAGAGAAGAGCCGAACAGAGTAGTGTCCTATGTGTATATACTGTGTATGTTTTACTCTGTGTGACACTGCGTGTGCGTGCGAGTGAGTGAGCGAGCGAGCGAGTGAGAGAGAGAGAAAAGAGCCGAACAGAGAAATGTTCTCTGTGTATACTGTGTATGTTTTTCTCTGTGTGACACTGCGTATGAGTGTGTATGTGTGCACGTGTGCAACACTATGCATGCATCCCCCTTGCGTTTGAGTCCCACCCACCTGCTTGTAGGTCCTCTCGGCCACGCAGGTCATGAAGAAGAAGAGGCCGGTGAGGCAGACGCGCTCCAGCGTGCTGATGAGGAAGAAGGCGTAGGCGGCGGGGCTGGGCGGGCCCAGGGCCATGGCCAGCAGCTCGTGGCCGCACAGCGAGCCCACGCGCGCCACCTCCAGCCGCTGCGCCAGCCGGAAGACGAAGGGCAGCAGCGCCAGCGTGGCCGTCACCAGCCCGCCCAGCAGCAGGTAGCCCATGCCCTGCTCCACCACCTTCACCTGTGGACGCACAGGAAACATACAGAAAATCACACAGAAATCATACAGAAATAATACACAACCTTCACCTGTGGACCAGGGACACACAGAAAACATACAGAATATCAAACAGAAAACATACAGAATATCATACAGAAATCATACTTAATCATACACAACCTTCACCTGTGGACCAGGGACACACAGAAAACATACAGAATATCATACAGAAATCATACTTAATCATACACAACCTTCACCTGTGGACACCAGGGACGCACAGAAAACACACCATTATACAGAAGTCATACATAATCATACACGACCCAGCAGCAGCTAGCCCATGCCCTGCTCCACCGCCTTCACCTGTGGACCAGGGACACACAGAAATCATACAGAATATCATACAGAAGACTCTACTGTGGTGGCGCTAACGGTAGGGCACTCGTCTACTATGCGGCCGACCAGGATTTGATTCCTGGCCTTGGTCCTTTGCCAGCCCTTCTCGGTCTCTCTCTCTCCCAACTCACTTCCTGTCTGTCCTCCACCATCCTGTATAATAATAACCAATAAAAGACTTGAAAAGCCCCCCCAAAAATAAAAAAGGAATATCATACAGAAGTCATACATAATCATATACGACCCAGCAGCAGGTAGCCCATGCCCTGCTCCACCACTTTCGTCAACAAGCGGTGGTGCACGAACATTAAAGTGCACCACACAGTCTGCACACCTGACATAGAAATGCTTTCTCTGTCTCTGCGCCCCTTTCATCTCCCGAGGGAGTTCCCGACAGTTGTGGTCAGCTGTGTATACATCCACCCCGGTGCCAACACCGGAGCCGCCGCGGAGCTGGTAGCCACAAGTACTAGCCAGCTGATGGCCAAGTACCCCGACGCTCCGGTGCTCATCCTGGGCGATTTCAACAGTTGCAGACTGGACGGTGTCATGCCCTCTTTCCACCAGTACGTAAACATTCCCACCAGAAAAAACAACACGCTGGACTTATGTTATGGCAACATCCCGGAAGCTTTTGTAGCACATGCACATCCTCCACTCGGCTATTCCGATCACAACACTGTTTTCCTCTTGCCACACTACAAACCGGAACTGAAGCGCACCAAACCACACACTCACTACACCTCCGTCTGGTCGGATGACGCCATTACACAACTACAGGGCTCACTTGCATGCACAGATTGGGACATATTTCAGGGGGATTTGGAGCACAGGGTGACAGTGATTACGGACTACATTAACTTTTGCATCTCATGTACCATTCCCACCAAAACTGTCAGACGCTTTCCCAACTCTAAACCCTGGATCACTCACCACATTAAGATCAGTTTAAGGGAAAAACACAAGGCTTTCCAACGCAAAGACTGGGCAGCGGTCAATACACTCAATAGACAAATAAAGACAGACATTATTAAAGCCAAGCAGAGATACAAGGACAGATTAGAACATGAATTCAGCACCATGAACACCAAACAAGCATTCCACAAAGTAAAAATGCTCACTGGACAAGCACCCACTCAGTCTCACAACACTAACATCACAGACCCTCCCACCTTTGCTGCCACCCTGAACACCTTCTATGCACGCTTCGACACCCAAGACCACTCTGCCACATGTGAGGAACTACTGAACACCCTACCTTCAGACACCCCCACTCACCCACCATTCACCATACAGGACGTACAGCGGCAGCTGGGCGGGTGCAAAGCTGGCAAAGCACCAGGCCCAGACAACATCTCCGGCAAGGTGCTGAAGCTCTGCGCCATGGAACTGGCCCCCCCTCTGCATACCATCTTTTGGGACTCCATCAGGTCAGCAACCATACCCACCATCTGGAAAACCTCAGCCATCATCCCTGTACCCAAGAACACGCGTCCCACCGAACCCAACCACTACCGGCCAGTTGCACTTACTTCCATAATCATGAAATGCCTGGAAAAACTCATACTTCACACCATTCTGCCAGTTGTCCGCCCCCTGCTGGACCCATTCCAGTTTGCCTACAGGGCCAGCAGGGGGACGGAGGATGCTGTAGCATCTCTCCTCCACCCCCTCCTACAACACCTGGAACACCCGGACAACATCGCAAGCATCCTCTTCGTCGACTTCAGTTCAGCCTTCAACACTATCCAACGCCACCAGATGATCCAGAAACTCTGCCACCTTAACGTTCCCCCACCTCTCACCCGCTGGATCCACAACTTTCTCACCAACCGTCCACAAGCCGTCAGGATAGGCACAGTCACCTCATCCACCATCATCACTAACACAGGAGCTCCACAGGGCTGCTGTCTCAGTCCCTTTCTTTACACCCTATACACCAATGACTGCACCAGCCCCTCCCCCACCACCACATATTTTAAGTACTCCGACGACACTGCCATCCTAGGCCTGCTCAACGACGACGACTCAATCTCAGCCTACCAACATTCCATAACCCACTTCACTCAGTGGTGCACAGAGAACTTTTTGGAACTCAATGTAACAAAAACAAAGGAAATGGTCTTTCACAACACACTATCACCCCGCCTGGCCCCCACCTCCATCAACAACCAGATAGTGGAACAGGTCAATCACTTCAAATACCTTGGACTCACTATTGACAATAAACTCACTTTTGATGCACATGTCACCAACATCCACAAAAGATCTCAACAGAGGCTTTATGTAATCCGTAAACTCTCCACCCTCTCTGTCGCCCCTCATCTCCTCTCCCACCTGTACTCCAGCATCATACAGCCAATCCTAGTGTACTGCTCACCCTGTTTTTACAACATGCTCTCCACCAGCTGCAGGAACAAACTCACTAAAATCACACACACTGCATCCAAAATCACTCGCCACACCACACAGAATCTAACTGATCTCAACCTCAAAGCTGTCACACGTCTAGCACAGTCAATAATCAGAGACCACACACACCCTCTTCATCATCATTTCACACTGCTCCCATCAGGACGGAGGTATAGATCACTAAGATGGCGACGAGCACGTTTTAGCAAAAGCTTTATCCCATCTGCCATCACAGCACTGAACAACCTACCGCAATAACCCTGTATGGTCCCCCCCCCCCCTGGTTGTGCATTTAATGTTTAATGTATATAGTATGGGGTCATTTCACGTGAAATCAGACACTTTGGGACCCGACCGACCCGGATTTCAATCATACTTGGTGTGCCTTTTCAGTAGCAAGGTAGCACCCCAGAACTGCATTGGTTTGAATCTGACACTAATATTAAGGGAGAAACAGACTAGGAAAGGTTCACATGTGAGGGTAGGACACTATACATTCAGCCTTGAATATATCAGTCAGTGTTAGTCACAAAAAGATGCCTGTGGTGTTGTTTGAATACAACTGGAATACAACTACTCTCAGAATATGAATTATGATAAATTGAAAAATTAAAAATTGAATATCTAAAAAACTCATATTTTAAAATGGCCAGTTCCTTGTCCAAACGTAGCCGGCAATGTCATGAGCAGCACCTAAAATGCTGGTGTTCGGGTTGTTATTCATTTCAGAGATAATTTGACTCACATATATGGCGTCATACAGACCACTTACTAATAATATGGTAATACCATAGTAGCATCACATGACAAAACAAAAACAAAACAAAAATGGTCAGTGTCCATGGTCCCAGGTTTCAGAAACTAAGGCAGATGTCCATTTATACACACCAAATGATGATATGTGAATGTTTGAACATTCCTTCTCTGTGTACCTGTGCCATCTTCCCTTTACCGTACTTTAAAGAGATAATCAATGGCTTTTGTACTCTACCAGTGCATTTGAAGCAGCAGCTGTGTCTTTTGTAGATAATGTATAAGTATGTCCCGTTGCAGTTACAGGTTCCACTACCAGAAGCACATCCTGATGATCCATGACAAGTCTATCTGGTCTGAAGGGAAAAGTGAAGGATGGAGATGGCCCATGAGGATGCAGGAAGTTCAGTTTCACCTCTCCAGTGCTCGGCATACATTCCTCAGCACATGCTAGCCACCAGTTGAAATCATATACAGCTACAACATACCCTTTGATGCTTGAAAATGTAACACATTCCTTTACTGATCTCACTCTTTCAACTCTGCCTTCTCTGAATGCTGAAAATGGCCTAACTTCCACTGTGTCCATTGACAATGGGCAGAAGCTGTGTAGTTTTTGAGTACCTGAATAGTTCTTGCAGATTCAAACCTTTCCACAGGTTCTCAGCTTCATGATGGTACATCTCTGTTGTGGCAAACTGGCAATGGATGTTCTTGACATTATCCTTGACTGACTCCCTTGAACCAGGAACGTTTTTAAATCTATAGTTTTGTAATTCAAGATGCTATTCAATCATTTCACTGGAACAACCAGTGCAGGCCACAATCCATCCATATGTATGCTACTACCAAGATCAGTTGAAACTGGAAAAAAAATCTGTTTTGTTGTTATTTCAGACTGCAACATTCATGATACAATTGCTGTACATCTGTTTCAGAAGCTCCTAATTCAGTTCCTCAGTGACACTTCATCAATGACAGAACGTCCAAAGAAGATCCTATATTTTTTCTGATGGCTGTGCTGCACAATATAGGAACCTCAAAAACACAACAAATTTGTGCCACCACGAGGCAGATTTTCACATACCTGCAGAGTGGCACTTTTTTGCCACATCACATGGCAAAGGTCCATGTGATGGCGTTGGAGGGACAGTTAAATGGCTTGCTGCACGAGCAAGTCTGCAACGTCCTATTGACAATTAAATTGTAACGCACCAACTGTTTGAATTTGTCAAGGATAATGTCAAGAACATCCATTGCCAGTTTGCCACAACAGAGATGTACCATCATGAAGCTGAGAACCTGTTGAAAAGGTTTGAATCTGCAAGAACTATTCCAGGTACTCAAAAACTACACAGCTTCTGCCCATTGTCAATGGACACAGTGGAAGTTAGGCCATTTTCAGCATTCAGAGAAGGCAGAGTTGAAAGAGTGAGCTCAGTAAAGGAATGTGTTACATTTTCAAGCATCAAAGGGTATGTTGTAGCTGTATATGATGGCAACTGGTGGCTAGCATGTGCTGAGGAATGTATGCCGAGCACTGGAGAGGTGAAACTGAACTTCCTGCATCCTCATGGGCCATCTCCATCCTTCACTTTTCCCTTCAGACCAGATAGACTTGTCATGGATCATCAGGATGTGCTTCTGGTAGTGGAACCTGTAACTGCAACGGGACGTACTTATACATTATCTACAAAGACACAGCTGCTGCTTCAAATGCACTGGTAGAGTACAAAATGAGAGTGAAGCCATTGATTATCTCTTTAAAGTACGGTAAAGGGAAGATGGCACAGGTACACAGAGAAGGAATGTTCAAACATTCACATATCATCATGTGTATAAATGGACATCTGCCTTAGTTTCTGAAACCTGGGACCATGGACACTGACCATTTTTGTTTTGTTTTTGTTTTGTCATGTGATGCTACTATGGTATTACCATATTATTAGTAAGTGGTCTGTATGACGCCATATATGTGAGTCAAATTATCTCTGAAATGAATAACAACCCGAACACCAGCATTTTAGGTGCTGCTCATGACATTGCCGGCTACGTTTGGACAAGGAACTGGCCATTTTAAAATATGAGTTTTTTAGATATTCAATTTTTAATTTTTCAATTTATCATAATTCATATTCTGAGAGTAGTTGTATTCCAAGGTGATTGTGTAATATGTAGAGCCAGAAAAGAGCTTTCAAACAACACCACAGGCATCTTTTTGTGACTAACACTGACTGATATATTCAAGGCTGAATGTATAGTGTCCTACCCTCACATGTGAACCTTTCCTAGTCTGTTTCTCCCTTAATATTAGTGTCAGATTCAAACCAATGCAGTTCTGGGGTGCTACCTTGCTACTGAAAAGGCACACCAAGTATGATTGAAATCCGGGTCGGTCGGGTCCCAAAGTGTCTGATTTCACGTGAAATGACCCTATGTTGTATGAGAATATGTGTTGGAGTGTGCATGAACAGGTGAATGTGTGTATGAAGGTGTGAGTATGTCTATGTGTATGAATGCACAGTATATTACATGTGATGTCCTTATTGTTTGTCCCTGTGTATTTTCAATAGTGTACTGCTATCTGTTTCATGTCTTAATGTTGGCTTGTAACATGTCTTTGACGGTGGTGAAAACGAATTTCCCTCTGGGACAATAAAGGCAATCTAATCTTCACCTGTGGACCAGGGACACACAGAAAACTCATGATGTGATGTGTATGTTTGATGTACCGACACCCCTCAGATTCCAGGTTAAATTATTCGTATAGCCAAGCGCATTTGGCCAAAACAACGGTTTCTACTCTGGTGTAGGGACAAGAAGCCAATCGTACACCAATCCAATCACAGCCAATCGTACCCGAGTGAGAATGATGCCACTGATCTCCAACACTGACATGTCGGCCTTCTTGCACTCCCCCTGCTCCCAGAAGATGGCGCTCACGCGGTCTTTAGAGGGGTGGCACGCCTGCAGCCATGACATCTGGCTCTGAGGAGAGGACAGGAGAGGAGAGGAGAAAAGAGAGGCTTGTGAGGAAGAGGAGGTGGTGTGTGTGTGTGTGTGTGTGTGTGTGTGTGTGTGTGTGTGTGTGTTTCCCTTGTTCCCACTAGTGGGAAAATCATTGCTAATGAGGCCAAATCATTAACAGTTGCCATATGCCATATTTCTTCTTCTGTCTCACTCTTCCACTCATTTCCTGACACACACTTTCACTGTCCTGTCCAATTATAGGCATAAAATCTTTAAAAAATATATTTAATAAAAGTGGGACCTTACTACCTTTGACAAGGAGGTCATGTGATCGTCTGCGTTTGTTTGTCTGCTCGTTAGTTAGTTTGTTTGTTTGTTACTGTCCACCAGAGGGCGCTCTTCTGTAGTTGAGACCAGAGCCGTATATAAAGAGGGTCTGGCCAACTATGGGTCCGAACGTTCATGCTATCCCGCTATTTTGATTGGTTCTGGGCTGGTCACATGTTTTATGGACGCCATTTTTGTTCCCCACGCTCCCATTAATGAGCATTATCAGATATAAAAAATAACGCTTCACTATAATATTATTACATTATTATTATTAAAAACTGCTGTGCATATGGCTGTAGTGCAGGGCCGGGTCAGGAGAAAAAAACAGCATTGTTTAACTCGTGACAGAAATGGAGGATTTGGGACATACACGGATATAAACTCCCCTTTATGGAATATAAAGGTCAGAATTAATAACCGGAAAGCAGGAGATTTCTCTGTGTTGTGTGAGGTAAATGTATTTTTCCCCCTTCGACTTTTGCTAACAATTACTTTTGAAAGAAATAGTCATGATGATGGCATGCTCTCAAAAACTCCTGTCCGCACTTTGAAAACGAATGAAGCTAGGTTTCTGTCACAACTTGAAATTAGCTTGTCAAATCTTAATTGCCACCTGTATGTATGCTATACTGTGAAAACATAACTTTGCCCACCAAGTTATTATTTCTGTCGCGCTAATAAGGTCCTTTCGCCCTACGATTTAAAAACTCACGTCCCGTCTCATACTATGAATATCCAGCTCATCCTACGAGCATCCAGACTCATCCTACAGTTTTACTGTCTGCAATTGCGAATGCACAACTGATCGTTATTTTTAAACTACTAAATCTCGACACAACGTGAAACTTTGGCGCAAGTATCACCAGGGTCCCTGTACATGAACTTGACCATTGTTGTGAATATTATTTCTGTACATTACTTAAATATCTACTTTGACGTTGGCCCTACCTAGGCAACAACAACACGGAAGTAACGCTTGAACGCACTGCTGAGCACATCAAAACTATGCTGACAAAACCCTCTTTTAAGCAAACCCCTTCTATACGAACAAACTTATTAACGTTTGTTTTCATATGTTGGGATCTTGATAATACTACAACCCAAGTTTGATGGTCTATGAAGCCTTATTTGTATTTTAAATCCAGCGATTTTGACGGTATGCTGCCCATAGGGTTACACTGTAGAATCCTCGTCGTGGGCAGCGAAAATGGCGTCCATGATTCGAGTTGGCCAGACTCTCTTTATATACGGCTCTGGTTGAGACTATTTTCCCACCTGTGGAAACGTCGTCTCCTCGTCGCTACTGAGGCCGTTGCCGGGGGCCAGCGTGTGGGCGGCGTGAGCGTGCGCGTGCCGGGCGTCTTCCTCGCTGTCTGTGCTCCGGGAGGAGGCTGAGTCAGGGCCCTGCAGAAGCTCCTCCCACAGCATGTCGTCGGTGTCGGAGGCCGCCTGCGAGCCCACCGAGGTGATCAGGTGCTCCACGTCTCGCGGCTTCGCACCCGCCGCCACCATGGTCACAGACTTGCCTTCGTCCTGCACCGCAAGGAAAACAACAGATAAAATGCTGTTTCCTACTCTAAAATAAGGTTAGGAATATCATGATATATCATAGCAGCCAATCTGAAAGTCTTAGGGCCTTTAGAGCAGTTTTAACACATTGAATGCCAGGCATGTAATTAATCGTACATTTTTTGCTCGCATGCATTGAGTGCCAACCCGTAATAATTTTTTCTGATTTTGTTTTCTAAATGTTCTTCTTTGTTAATCTCTCTGTGATGTACTGACCTCACACAGATTGTGATCAAACTTACGTCACTTCTCGAACGTCACAATTTGGATATTTCACCTTGATATTTTAGCGAAACACAGCCTGTTTGATTGTTATTACAGCGAAGTATCAAACCATGCACTTCCTGATCATGTCACGTCAAGTTCCATGGGTTTGTCAAAACACTAATGCTTTAGTAGTCATGGGACATACGGAAGGACTAGCGACCTTTAATGAGATCTTCTGCTTTTGAAATAGCCTACATTTCTGGCACTCTACCACCAAAATTGTGGTATTCAATGTGCTTAGTTGTGGTTCATATAGTTTACATTGAATGACAATTACATATTGGCAATTATACTTCATACCTTTTATGTAGTATGTAGTTTAGAGGTATAGCCTTTTGGTACATTAGTTACACCTTAGTCCTAGATTCAGAATATTTGGAAATCATGTAGTACATAGTCATTACAATGGGTCATTACACATTAAAAAATACACACTTTTCACCTCAGCCACACCCTGTAGCACACAAGCAAAAAATGAAAACCCTTTACTTGTTATTAAATGGCAATATCCGACCCAGGGGTTGCACCAAACAGCAAGACCCTTCACCGGACTGACAGACAGACAGACAGACAGAGCTTTGACCTCAGACATAGACAGACAGATCCTTCGCCTGACAGACAGATCCTACACCTGCCAGTCAGACAGAGAGGGAGACCCTTCACCAGACAGATAGAGAGAGATCCTTCATCTGACAGAGCAGACAGACCCTTCAGTTCACATACAGACTCTTCAACAGAAAGACAGACAGAGAGACAGACAGAGAGACAGACACAGAGACAGAGGCCTCCGATCGATCGACGGACAGAAAGACCTTTCACGACACAGACAGACCGACAGACCGACCAACCGACAGACAGACAGGCAGACCCTTCACCTGGGGCTGGGCAGGAGGAGGGGGGGAGAAGGGAGGAGGGGGACTTTTGGCCGGGCTCCTGACCCTCTTCCTGAGTATTGAGGGCGGCTTGGGGCCGTCTGCCTTCAGGTGCCTCTCGCGGACCGACTGGTGGAAGGGCGCCGCTCCCTCCCGCTCCTCTTTCTCCTCCTCGTCACTGGAGATCTCCTCCGAGAGTCCGTACATGGACTTCCTCACAGGGCTCTGGAGAACCACAGGCAAAAACAAAAACAAAACAATCAGAGATGGTCGCCTGACCAATGCTAGATGCACATGGTGTGTGTGTGTGTGTGTGTGTGTGTGGTGGGTGTGTGTGTTTGTGTGTGTGTGTGTCAGCCTGTGTTTGGCTCCCCTAGAGGCATTCCAAAACATTGCGGGCAGACACACAGACACACTGAGTGCATTCAAATATGCAACCTTGCGTCCTCCACTTGTGCGCCTCCATGGAGGAAACAATTAGGTTTCCCCGCTGTCAGCCTAGCCCCAACAATTTTTGGGGGATCGTTCTTCACCATCCAGTTTGCGAACGAGAAAATGACTTTACAATTGAAATATAATGCTGATGTCTGTGATGTCGTCACGACGTATTACTTCCTGGTACGAGGCCACAAGCACAAGTGGAGAACGCAAGGTCGCATATTGGAACGCACCCGCAGACAAACTGGCCCAACCCCCTTCGAGAGGCCCAGATAACAAAACCAGAACAATCAGAGATGGTACCCTGCCCCCTGGCCAATGCTAGATTACAAGGGATGTGTTATGTGTTTGGTGCCCCCGGCAGAGGACCCAAACACACCACAGGTGGACACATAGACCAACAGAGTAATTGCACTACCTGCCCAAACCCCTCCGGGGGCCAATACAGCAAGATCAGAACTTCAGGCAGGGCTACTTCTGACCAAGAGAAAAATGCAAGAAAATGAACCAAGAAAAACTCTTGAGAAAAATACAGGAAAATGTTCGGTCCTTTGTGCACCAAAATGAACAACTAAATACCCTGAGCACTCTGGTGTTCCCTGGGTCTTGTCACAGAAAAGTTGCCCTGTCTGCCGTCCTTATTCCTCAGTCAGGGACCGCGGGCACCATTTAAACTTGAACCTGAACAGCAAGATATTTAGGGGTACAACGCTGCACTGCTGTATTTGCAACTATCGACCGGTTGAGCTGGTTTTCAATACGGCCCCCCTCAGGCAAGCGTCAAACACTGTGGGCATGGCAAAAATGCTTCTGGTGTGTTTTTGTTTATAACATTCAATCAATGACATCCATTATTACACATCGTTAGGGTTGTGGTGGATGCAAATCAATGATTCTTGGATGCACAGTTGGCTAGGTAGTAGGGGGTAAATATAAAGGTTGATTTCCAATGTGCAGGGTAGTAAAGGCACAGAGAGTGAGTTGAAGTGCTGACTGTAAACAGAGCCATTTTAATATTCCACGCTGGTGGCTGCTGAGACCCGAGAAAGCTGTAGCCACTGAAGTGAATAGAACGTCACAGCAAAAAAGCAAGAATATGAAGTTACAGCTTTGTGCTAAATCAACAGACCATTTCACAATACGCCATTGCCTAAGCAGTGGGAGGCGCTTAAGGGTGAACATCTTTCTTTTATTCAAACTAAATGAACCGAGATAAAAACATTTGCACTCTTGGACGAAACTCAAAAGTTGAGCTTTTCTGGCAGAACATTTTGTCTCTTAGCTCTTGTCAAATATTCCAGTGCATAGTCCCATTTTGATACCATTTCCGCAGCCAATACAAATTTTTATTTCATAAACTTCTAACAAGACAGATCACTGCATACATCCAGAAATGTTTTAAGCACAGAGTTACTGAGGCTACTGTACACACCTGTGCTAATATATATATATATATAAGCACATCTCCCTCAATCTTCAAGAATTAAGTAAAGTCTCTTCCTCTTTCGTGACTATCTTCAACACTAATGCTTAAGCTGCCCCAGTCCTGGGCCAGGCTCTATGGCATGATGTGTGTGTGTGTGTGTGTGTACTCTACCCTGTGCTTATTTACTTAAAAAATAAACACATAAAATAAAATTTAAATAAAAACAACCCTACTCAGCATCAGCACTTGTTCTGTATATTTCCTGTGCACTTCGTATCTGGTAGTGATGTTGGCTATGAGTATCTCCTTGATTTGTAGTCGCTTTGGTTAAAAAAAAGTGTCTGTCAAATGCAATATAGTGTAATATATTGAAGTCAATATGAAAGCAAGCCTACCCTTCTCTTCTCACTCTTTGGTAGCCTCGGCTTCTCCACGGCTTCTTGCCACGGCAGCGGCCTGGAGTCCGTTCCGTTCCCATGGTCCTCTGCTTTCTTTGGTCCCTTGCTCTTCCTCTGTCTATGCATCAAGACATTACGCCACATGACATTACATTACATTAAGCACACTTTAATTTAAAGTGAGGAGGCTTAAGAAAAGACATTGTGTCAAATTCGGCACTACAATAGGCACACTTCCAATCAACTTGACTTGTAAAACCATCTCTGTGCAAACTGCTCTCTGGAGCGACACATGAATGAGTTAACAAATAATGTCCTCAATGCAATGCTGTATCAACTACCCCTACCCTTCACCTGTGCCTAATCTGAAGTGTTTGGTACATATCCTCCTCCTGCTGAGGAAAATTCCACTATCTTTTAATTTTACATGTACACATTTCTTTTGACTGATGGGAAATCCACTTTTTTGTGTATTCATGCCGCCTTCGTGTGGTGTTGGGTACCTCTTCCTTCTGACAAGAAATCCACTACTTTTGAGTTCAAGTATCCCTGCCCCCCAAGCGTTTGTATCTCTTCCTGCTGATAGAGATCTTCTTTTGAAGAATATGACCCCAAAAGTATATGCAAGGCTTCCTGCTGAGGGAATAGCCACTTTTTCCCAACTTAATATGTACCCGTCGTGGTCACCTAAAGTACATCCAAAACAGTGTTAGGTACAGTACGCACCTCTTCCTCCTGACGGGGCTGGGAGCTCTGCTGGAGGGGGGGCTGGGCTGTGGGCTGCGGCAGGACTCTGTGGAGACGATCTGGCAGTGCACCGTGCCCAGCAGCAGCATGAGGCAGGCCGGCCCCACCACCTCACTGGCACTGGCCACCGGCACCTCCACATACAGCACCACCGCTGCCACTGCAGAGGCACACAAGGGGGACACAACAACACAGGTATCATAACGCTGCACCTGCTATGAACTTCCACGTACAGCACCACCGCTGCCACTGCAGAGTTAGACACAACGACACAAGTATCATAACGCTGCACCTGCTAACGAACTTCCACGTACAGCGCTGCAGCTGCCACTGCAGATGAGACACAACAACACAAGTGTAACAACATAACGACAATGCATAACACTGCACTTGCATAACAACAACTAACTAACGAACTTCCACATACAGCACCACCGCTGCCACAGCAGAGTTACACAGGGAAGACACAACAACACAAGTGTAACAACATAACACTGCATAACACTGCACTTGCATAACAACAACTAACTAATGGTCTTCCACAGCGCTGCAGCTGCCACTGCAGAGGCAGACAAGGGGGACACAACAGAACAAGTATCATAACGCTGCACCTGCTAACGAACTTCCACATACAGCACCACCGCTGCCACTGCAGAGTTAAGCTTAGACGAATGAGACACAACAACACAAGTATAGCAAGCAACATAACAACACTGCATAACACTGCACCTGCATAACAACAACTAACTAATGAAGCTCCACATACAGCACTGCAGCTGCCACTGCAGAGGCAGACAGGGGAGACACGACAACATAAGTATCATAACGCTGTATAACACGGCACCTGCATAACAACAATAACTAACTTCCACATACAGCACTGCAGCTGCCACAACAGAGTCAGAAAAGGGGAATACAACACTTGGGATGCACTGATACTGGTATCGGTATCGGCCCGATACTTGCTCATTGTACTCATACTCGTACTTGTCAAACACTTGCCGATACCAGGCAATGACATTGCTATTACAAGAAATGACAAACAAACATCTCATCACGTTCCATTGATTTGAAAGAAGCATGGGAAAAAAGTGCTGCCTCATACATTTCCTAACATTTAAATTAAACAAGGTTGTGCATTGACTTTCATTTTATGTTAGGGGTAAAAAATATCGGTACTTAACTCTGTACAGACATTCATGTACTCGTCCTCGTATCGGTTTTCAAAAAAAGTGGTATTGTGCATCCCTTAACAACACAAGCTTAACAACACTGCATAACACTGCACCTGCATAACAACACTAACTAATAACAACCCTCATCATACAGCATGGCTGCCGCCACTGCACAGCAGGGGGACACAACAACACAACCTTCAGTAAAGATTGGGAAGAATTTTCTGTGTTGCCCTGCAAAACAAAACTAACTAGCTAACTAACTAATCCCACATACTGCTCCGACATTGCCACTGCATAGCAGGGGACCACAACACAAGCTTCAGAAGACTGTTCTATAACTTAGTAACCATCATGTTACTTGCAGAGGCGTTCTTTACCCATTCATAGCAAAACTAATAGCCAAGTTAACTAACCCCCACATACAACAATGCAGCTGCCACTGCAAGCCAGGGAGACAACAACACAAGCATAACAACACTAACTAATGACCTTCATCATACAGCATGGCTGCCGCCACTGCAGAACACAACGACACAACTTGTAACTCGGGCCAACTTTTCTGTGTCAGCCTGCATAATAAAACTAACTGGCTTCCATGTATAGCACCAAGGGAACAACAAGAACACAAGCTTCAGTGAAGATTCAGAAGATTTTCCATTTTTCTACTTACCTCCGCCAAGGAGGTAATGTTTTTGGTCGCGTTGGTTTGTCTGTCTCTTTGTCAGCAGCAAAACTCAAGAACTAATGAACGGAAATGGACGAAACTTTGTGGAGTTTTTGATAATGACCCAAGGAACAAGTGATTAAATTCGGTGCGGTGATCCGGATCACGAACCGGAACCAGGACTTTTTAAAAGATTCTTCACCATTGCTGGCCTATATATCTAGACGCCCCTAGTGACCAGAAATTGAATTGCGGGGAGAAAGACCTGGGGAAAGACTTAGGGTGGTCAAGCAGGTTCCTTGGCGGAGATCTGCGCTCTCTGAGTGCTTCTAGTTTATAAATGTTTTTTGAAGGACATAAGCAAAAAACAACAATAGATAAGCATCACTTCATATTTTTGGTTATGCACAGGAAAAAGAGAACTTTCCTCTTCATAGCAAGACTAACTAACCTCCACACAGTCTGTGGGGTCAAAACAACACAACGTTTGACAAGTTTGATAACACTATTCTCTACTTAACTAACGTCCATGTACAGCACTGCCACAGCAGGTGAGGGGACACAGCAACACAACTTGTGACTCTTGAGAAGACTTTTCTTCTCGGAGAACGTTATCCTTCATAACAAAACTGACTTCTACATTACATGACATGTAGCATTTACATACCCTATTATCCAGCAGTAAGTCATTGTAAAATCATCATTAACAGTTTCAGTGATTTGCACTTACACTGCTGTTAAATTAAGGTTCTCCCTGCCTCCCCTCCTTGGGTTCTCCCAATATTGCTCGCACAACACACTGCAATGTATTACTAGACTACAACAGAGTGGCCAAGTAGCCAGTCAATTTCAAAATATTAAATTAAAAAATGGCACAAAGACTTAATTACACTATTGAATACCAAATGCACAGGCGGATGGAGAAAATAACAACTGCATTTCATGGTACTGGTCAGATGCCTTTGACCACAACATTACAGATGCTTTGAACACGAGTGTACAGATTTCATGAGAGGGCCCTGCAGCAAAACTCCCACCTTGCAGTAGGTACAAGATGAGGATCCAGGTAGAGATGCACTTGGACGTAACCTGGATCCACCACTGGAAGAAGAAGGGGAAGAAGAGGACTCGCACCAGGCCCTTCCTCGTCAGGGCTGTCCATGGGCTATCTGGCTTGGCTTTACTGAACGTGGAGCCTGGCCATGATGAAGCATATGGTGGGTCACAAGTCAGATGGCAAGAATAATCAGAGATGTATAAAGTAGACGTTCTGTTATTGGATGCAATTACAAGTAACACTAGTAGTATATTACATAGTTACCACCTTATCATACTAGTAGAGTTGTAATTACATCCGTAACAGTGCTTCTAATTTATACATCTTTGCGAATTATGCATTAATATTCACTTGCATTCAACTTGTGTGCCATTCATAATGGTTTTGTTAAAAAATGTCAGGCTGGCTAAAATCAATATATTCTGGGTTTGACGCATTGACATCATCTCACTCAAGCGTCACTGTGTCAAACTGTACCCATCCATGTTCAGATGACATTGTTGAGTCGCTCAGACACAGAATGGATTGTTTTAAGACAGCGATTTAATAACCACCCCCATAATTTCCAATCAAGCCTATTATGGTCATTTAGCTTGTGGTTGCATGATGTGGGCTGTCAAGAGTGCCACACCAAACAAAAAACAATGTACTGAAAAGTAGCCACTCACCTCGCACTAGGTCAACATCAATGAGATCAGGCTTGATGTGTCCTGTCTTCTTGGGTTTGTTGTGGATACCCTGCCGGTAATTAAACAGAGACTGCCTTTCTTAAGATCTGAATCAAGGGTCCAGGTTTCATTAAGATTTCCCAAGATAACACTACTTCCTGCCACATTACTTCTCGGTGTTTGCAACCAACCTTTAGCTCGGCTTGTTCCAACGATTTCTCCCATATCTGCTGGTCATATGCACCAATCTGCAACCAAAAAAAAGCAGCGAGGTAAAATGTCAGGACATGCCCAGCACAATAGTTAATTGACAGCGTAAGCACAGTCTTAATGCATCACCTTCTCTTGATACCACGCTATCCTGGCCATTCTTGTAATCCGATGTGGTTGAGGGCTTGCAGTCAGGTCATTTCACAGGCACGACGGCAGAAATTGTCTGACTGCGACACCAGCCTTCACAAAAACAGAGAGGAAATGACACATACACATGCTAAACAAGGAATACCAGACAATGTGGTTTACGGGCAACAGAACAGCGCTCAAAATGACAGCATCCCACGATAGGCTTGTTCAGACTAGTCCTCATCATCATAGTTGGGTTGGGTTGACTTGGTCGTCTTTTCTTCTTCCAATGATTCTCGATGATCCTGTCATACCGTGTCATTGATATTTTAATATAGTACAAGCATTACGTTAAATAGCTTGACAATGACACTGTTCCTAGCTCTTTAATTAGCGTTTGCTAATGATGCTCACTTACCTCTTGTCAGCCCATACTTGAGCAGCATAAATTACAAACTGCCGAAGATGTTGGAAAGATGACAGTTTAGTTGCAACCACTTCAAAGAAGCCAGTATCGATTTTGGTATAGAGCTAAAGTTGGCTAACGTGCGTGCTATTCAAATAAATTAACGTTAGAGTCGCAAGCTGATTTGCATTTGCAAACTCTTACGCGGACTCATTTAAAGCAACCAAGTGACAGATTTCAGCAACTACCGCCATACACCGAAGTTAAAACAAACCTTAAACATTCCAAGTTGTAAATTCAAGTGCATAGCTGCCAAAGATGTTGCTGTCAAGTTTATCAACAATTAGTTGCCACACTTCCTTTTTCCGCTTTTGAGACAAAGTGGGCGTGTCCTGTACTATCATATGGATCACTGACCTAAAAACAGTGTGGCGCACCGGTGCCCTACAATAAACCTAACCGGATTGAGTGGAGAGGGTTATCTTATTTTTCGGTTATTCGCCATCTGCTGTAAATCAAATGCTTATCGTGTTTTTGTTCACTCAATGGGCACCTGAAGGATCTGTTCAGCCTGAGAAAAATTCTCTCTCTCTCTCTCTCTCTCTCTCTCTCTCTCTCTCTCTCTCTCTCTCTCTCTCTCTCTCTCTCTCTCTCTCTCTCTCTCTCTCTCTCTCTCTCTCTCTCTTGTTTTTTTGTTGTTGTTGCATAGTCCCTCTTCCTACTGTTGCAAATATTATGGCATGGCCTACTAGCATTCACATCAGCTGGATGATTTAAAAAAATATATAAAAAAATTGGGGGGCCTGTCATGAAAATGTGTAGCCTACTTTTAAAACAGACTTTTGAGCCCTGCAGCTAGTCTGCATATCCAGTGATGGCACTGCAATGTGTCTTGAATCTGTCCTTGTGTGTGTGTGTGTGTGTGTGTGTGTGTGTGTGTGTGTGTGTGTGTGTGTGTGTGTGTGTGTGTGTGTGTGTGTGTGTGTGTGTGTGTGTGTTTAGACTACATCAACAATTTTCAAAACAAATCATGTCAATTTGCATGGACTCTTGACAGCGTATTCAAATGTGCATATTGGAATTGGCAGACTTTTTGTCCTTTCAGCAGGATGTGCTGTGGCTGAGGAGGAGAGGAGGATTGCCGGTGGCGTGGATGTCACGTAATACGAGGCTGCTGACCTGCTTCACAGTCCCTCGGACATCAGCCAGAGTCCTTAAAGGAGAATTCCTGCCAATTGCAACCTGCCGTTGTCACGCCCTTGATTTGTTAGTCTCCCTGACAACGCTGCATTTTTCCTGCCCTTTGACTTTTTTTTCTTTTCAGCCCTTTCTAATATCCATTAACTGGCCATATACGTAGATACAGCAATAACTTTTTGGGAGTTTTTTTGGGAGTTAAGAAACGTTGTAAAATATGCAAACAAAGCAAGCCCCATTAGAAGTATCTCGGAAAAGCAGAACAAAAAAATTATGCATCACTGTGTGAGCAATTAGTCTACAACTGCATGTTGAAATTGGCAGGAATTTCCCTTAGGTCTACAGCACCTGCAGAGCACTTTCCATGTACACTTGTGTTTTTTGTTCTCCTGTGCGTGAGAAATTTTCTGACATTAAGCCATCTCCTACATGCAGTAGGAGCATGATGGGGAAATAGTAGAGATGCATCGGATCCTGATTTTTAGGATCCTGCCGGATACCGGATCCACTGCTTAAGATCCTGCCGGATCCGGAACCGGATACCGGATCCTACGAAAGGGTTGAAACACATAGTCTACTCGCACACGTGGGCCCTTTTTATTACGTTGGCTCAAACTATTTTTTAGACTCATTGGCTTACTGACAAACTGCCTGCAACGGCCGCTTCCAAAGGGCTCTCACTCCATGCAGTGATTGGGGTTGTGAAAGACTGACTAAAAAGCCTAGGCTACGTAAAAACTAGAGATGCACCAGATCCTGATTTTTAGGTAACTGCCGGATACCGGATCCACTGCTTAAGATCCTGCCGGATCCGGATCCTGTGAAAATCCCTATTATCCTGCCTTTTCCAGATCCGGAACCGGATCCGGTGCATCTCTAGTAAATAGTGAATTTGTAGGCCTGTAAGTTGACCTCTCTGAACACCAACCATTAAACCCCAATGCCTCATGCTCTCTACAAGTATCCCTGATACAAGGGATGTTGAATCAGCCGTCGAATCAATGCCCTTTTGCTAGCAGGGATACAGACCTCTCCTCACTCATAACCCATTCCTGCACACACACTGATAACTCAAAGCACTTTTTTGCACTTTAAGCATTGCATTATTGCAGTAACATTCCAGGTGATGAAGCAATTCTGTGGTCTTTGGTGTTTATTTGCAGTATTCTTGTTGAATAACCCATTTATCAATCATTTTTATACCATCTCCATGTTCTTTGACATCTGTTATAATTGCTAGCTTCTTTTCACTTCCTAGTAATTCTGGGGAACTCATACCCAAAACAAAATGAATGTGGTAACAGCTTTTTGTAGACTGACTGAATTCACACCTTTCCACCTGTTCATAAAAACTACTATTACATCAAGAGTCTTTAGCCTATATTAGTTTATATATTAGAAACAATATTTTTATATCATGTTTTCTTTTTGGGAATATAAAAAAGCAAAAGGGGAGCGAGTGTGCGACGGACATTCACCTTTATTGTCATAGTTTGCTCCTGCTTATTCCGTATTTGTTTTGTACCATATTTTGTTAAACTATCTTACTATGCTTTTATAAAGTGTGCAAACACATTTTTGTTTGTGTTTTGAGCGTCTGACAACTGATAGAATAGTTTGATTGCACAATTCTGGATTTTCCCATGTTATTCCCGGAGCACTGAACTCTTTCAATATGACTCATGATGGATTTTCAACCCTCGGTCTGTTTACAAAACACTAAAATATGCAATATTTTAAGAATCATTCAAAAAAAGCACAGCATCTATGCAGTGCATAGTATTATGAAAAAAAGAACACACTTTTATTGGTACTTCACACAACATGTTTTTGTTCTGTTATTTGCAGTGCAGTGTTTTTTATTAACAGAGTTGCACAATATTCCAGTCAGCCCAGCCCATGCCCTACCCCACCCCCACCCCACTGCACCCCAGGGCTGAGCATGTCTGCACAAACACGTAGGGGGAATGATGGGAGTGTTGAGGGAGTTTCCTCACTTTAACCATGTATAAATAAGAACCCATTCTGTATACTTTCACGGTTCAGTGAAAGGACAGCCTTAACTTCAGCCATGTTCTCTTTGAAGACCACTGTTACATTGGCTTTCTTAGCCGTGCTGTTTGTGAGCGCTCACTGTGGATTTGGAGAAGGTAGGCTACAGTATGATTGACAATAGCTATTGATTTTTACACATAGTCTATGTTTCTACATGTCACATCCAACACTGTTACAAATAACACCCTGTTTCGAACATGCATATATTAAACATCCATTTGGGCCTTTTGTCTTCACGCAAATGGAGTTTTAACTGTGAGTTTTAAGTGGAGGAACACACCTGACACAATGGTGGTTTTATGTAAAAAATGTGTAAGCGGAAAAAAATATCCGTTTTTAAAAATATCTGCATATCTTCAAGCCCTTAGTGTGACTGTTGATGATTTATTGATGATTTATTATGATGTCTTTTTCAGGGACCAATTCCTACAACTATGACCTGTCCAAGATGTCTGACCTGAGAAAGCTGTACAACTCCAAGGTGTACGTGGCTGACAGGATGACACGACCTCTGAAGGGAACGTCCTTCCAAGTGGGACTGCTGAGCCACTCTGGAGTCAGGTAAACTATTGTCTATATATATATGCTTTTTTGCTTTGTTTTCAAATACCCAGTTGTGCATGCAGACAGGAATCCCAAAATGCTATGTGGCTAGGTGTTTAACATTGGAAGTTACATTGGACCAGTGTAGGCCTAGTGTGTCGTTACAACCTGTTTTCTAGTCAGCTGGATATTGTAGCGCTTTCCATGGTTTATGTGCTCACAACTCCATTCTATGAGAACATATCTTAACGTGAGTACATCAGAATCATTTATGCTTTGCAAATGAAGTTACCTTATATTGTACCACTAATTTGTGTGTGTGTGTGTGTGTGTGTGTGTGTGTGTGTGTGTGTGTGTGTGTGTGTGTGTGTGTGTGTGTGTGTGAGAGAGAGAGAGAGAGAGAGAGAGAGAGAGAGAGAGAGAGAGAGAGAGAGAGAGAGAGAGAGAGAGAGACTAATGAATCCCCTGTGCTTTAAAGGGTGACGTTGGCAGATGGAACCAAGTGGCTGGTGCACAAGGGGGATGGCTATGGCCTCAGTACCCAGACGGTGGTGGTACACGCACGTCACATGAGCGACAACTGGAAGGTAGAGTCTTACTTCTCAAAGTTCTCCATCCTCAAGATGATAGGCCTACTGACCGTATTATTACCTATATATGAAGGGCACATCTCTTCATGTGAAGGGTGGCAGTGTTGTGTAGAAGTGAAACAAACTTGGATAAGGCTTATTACAATTTCTATATAGAATTTACTTCAAAACATGTAAACTGCATTGACGTTTACTTCTCTGAACACTTCCTTTCTCACTTTGGTTTGAGGAAGATCCAACATTATGAATCCTCTGCTGAAATGCAAACCTGCTGAACTGCACTCCTGTTTCAGAGAGGCTGTCTTTCATTTTAAATGAACCACCAACTCTGGGCTAATCTTTGTGGTGGGTTCTGGTTTGGGTTGTGGTGGGTTTGTGGCTAAAATGCGTGTTCTTGTTTGGTTTTTAGTAGAGATGTCCGATAATATCGGCCCACAGATATTATCGGCCCGATAATAGCATAAAATTTAATATCGGTCAATATCGGTATCGGATTTTTGACCTATCAAAACCGATATAATAATGCTTGAATTACTGTGCACTTTTCTCCTTAATTATTTTCTATTTTGCACAGACGATGTTAATATTTGGAAAGCTTTGTTGCATTCGAGAATGCATCTAGTGGGGCATCACAATACAATTAAGCATATTTTATTCCACAACAGGAGATGTGTAATGTTACCTAAAATTTGTTATGAGGAAAAATAACCCACATATATCGGCATCGGTATCGGCCGGTATCGGAATCGAAAATTGATAGTTGGACAATATCGGCATATCGGATATCGGCAAAAAAGCCAATATCGGACATCTCTAGTTTTTAGTGTTTTTCAGTAACCAACCTCATTACAATGAACTTACATGTGTAACATGGACTATCACGTGCCAGTGTTGTATTTGCACCATGAATTTACTTTTACTTTTACTTTGGACACCTCTGTGGAGAACTGATGTGTATGAAAAAAACTTTTGTTGTGTTGTAATGCAGCACAAGCTTATGTGCAGACTGGGGTTCAGCCTCTGTTAGCCTGGGCCCAATTCCACCCCTGCCCAGCACGGCACACACTCACATAAACATATTGCCTTGAACGTAAACATATACCCTCAAAATCTTGACATTCTGCTTCTCTTTTTCAGATTATTGAGACCAAAAACTTTGGGGGCTCTAAGACGGTTTCGGATTTTGTGAAACAGGGGGGCACTGACTACAGCCTCATTTTTGACAACTGTCATGATGCATCTGGTCGCATGATGGATCAGTGATGATCACTTTTTTTGGAATTCATTTTTTTTTTCATTTTTGCATGTAAGAAAAGAAAAACAAACAGCATCAAACATCTCAATAACCGCATCTCCCACCCTTAATTCTTGCAGATGAGAGTTCCATAAATAAAATATCGAGCTGTGGTTATGCTGCTGATCACATTTTGTGTGGTGTTTTGTGTAATGATTTCTGTTTATGTACTGCTTATGCACTACTGTGCATTCTCTAACAGGAATGTAATTATCGGTGTTATGCCAATAAGAAGGGATCCCTCCTTTCTATAAACTGCAGAATATGTGTTCATAATAAATAGAATTTTTTTATTTCATTTCAACTGCTTTTGCCATTCATTTATTTTGCCAGGTTAGAACCCAAATATCCCTTTCACACAGCTTCCTCTTGCGTCCACAGTTCATCCTGTTGGATGTAGTTCGTCCAACACTGGACATCATGGCTCTTGGCACATCACAAAGACTTGCTGTCTTGTTCACAGATGTGCCAACAAGACATGCACCAATAATTTGGCCTCTTTTGAACTCGGATATGTCACCCAAAATGTTGTGTGCATTGCAATATTTTGAGCAGAACGGTGCTCTTATCCAGCTAGTTCAACCTTCATACTCTGTCCAAAGAACGTAGAATGGATAAGGAGGCTCTCGTGCTGGAAAATGCATTGGCCACGGTGGCGTAGCCTGAGACACGGTACGAATGGGGGCGAGTGTGCGACTCATCATGTCTGGTTGTCATTGTTCAGTTTGTGGCAGTCAGCATTAATTGCCTGGGATAATTAAGGACAGATGACAAAAATTCAAGGTGTCCTATGACCTGTTCCACACTCCAACCCTGGTTGTAGTGGTATTGCACTTTACCACTTTACCTAGCAGAGTTAGACACGCCATATTTAGACACTACAATGTTGATTTATCACTTCAATTCCCAATATCTACATACATAAGTGTCAGAATGAAGAGCATTATGAGGATAGTAACTTGGGTGGTAGCCATGTTTGTTTTCAGGTACCCTGTTGAGAGGGAGGTGGCACACAGCATTTTGGGTACAAGGCAGCACCAAGTCAGCATCTGATGCTGCCCTCAAATATCCCCGTTACGCCCACAATTGCAGTGAACTGCCAAGAGAGGAAATAAAGCAATTTTTCGTTCCTGTTCCGAATGGAGACACAGTAGGCCAACAGGAAACCAGAAGAGATGTTACAGTGGCTAAAGGAAGGACCCCATTTTGACATCTCAAATTTCTGGGGACCCAATACACATGTTGTTTTGTTTGTTTAAAAAAAAAACCACAACTTTAAAATCTATGCTGTGTTTCAGTCGGAATATTAATTAGTTATTGTGTTTGGCCTATAGGCTCACGTGTGTGTGTGTGTGTGTGTGTGTGTGTGTGTGTGTGTGTGTGTGTGTGTGTGTGTGTATGTGTGTGTGTGTGTGTGTGTGTGTGTGTGACTGGATTTTCACTGCAGCTTTTACAAACCCCGACTCCATAGAAGTTGGGACGCAAGGTTAATTGAGAATAATAACAAAATACTGCCATTTTCAGAAGTCTGGTTCTGACATTAGTCGGAGAACGGTACAAAGAAAACATATCAGCCATCAAAACTGACCAAAATTATTGTTTTGGGGATATTCATGAATATGTAAATCCAACGTGTCTCAAAAGAGTTGGGACGAAGACAATAAAAGGCAGCAAATGTTGAGGAAGACTAAAAACAAAACAAAAGACAACACTTAACAGTTAATAGCTATAGTCAATGAGATGATTTTATATAAAAACAGTGTTGATTCCTATTTTGGACATGATTTCAACAGCTTAAATGGTAGGTGTATTCCTTGTCATGTTTTGCAATGTTTTCCTTTCTGTAGTGCTTACAGTGTGACAGGTCTTGACCAAAAGCCTGCCATTTTATGTCCTGCTGGTCCTTATGTTGGAGTTAAACTGTTAAAAGAGAATACAATTTGTCCTTACTATGTGGCAGTAATCGAAGATCTCCCTTCAAAATATATTGCACGAGTGGCTTTTCATGCTGTTTAAAACCCATTTATTTCATTCAGTAGGCCTACTGTATTCAATTCTACAGGTTAGTTAGAACAGCTTAAACAATGTACTAATGCATCCCCATGCTATCATGGAGGCTGACTTTTGAAGTTAGCTCTAACACAAGTTGCATGGTCAATTTTCATTGTAGCACAGGATGTGCAAGACTATTATTTTCAAAAAGACTTGACTTCTGCAACTGCTGCTGACTTTTGTAAGCAAAGGACAGTTTCCCATGTCTTCTGGGTCTATTTTAAGTGAGCTGGGGTGGATATGGGAATGTTAAACCCCTCTATCATTTGCACACATGAAGTGTCCTTAATATGGTCAAGTTTTCACTAGCTGTAATTCTTGGAGTGCTAGAGTGAGACTACAGCCAATATATATTTCATGATGTCATGAACCTATACAATGATTTTAATGACAAAAAATATGTCTTATATACACTCAATCACGGTAAATCAAGGGCATTCAAAACTTTATGTAATAACTATGGTAATTGTTCCCTCTGCATCTTTAATTCTGAGTGACTCAGCCTCTCTGTGATTGTCTTATACATGGACGTTCAAATTTTTCATCAGTACAATTCATTTTGAAATGTTCTTCCTTGTTGTTTTATCTTATTTGGATGTTTATAACATTTCACTGATCCCCGTCCCAACTTATTTGAGACGTGTTGCAGTTATCAAATTAGAAATGAGTACATATGTCCCCTAAAACAATATTTTTTCTCGGTTTTAACACTTGATATGTTGTCTTTTCACTATTTTCCATCTAAGGAATTGAATGTTTTGAAAATGATAGCATTTTGATTTTATTCTCAGTTTACCAAACATCCCAACTTCACCGGAGTTGGGGTTTGTATTTGATGTCATTATCAAATTCCAAAGAATGCATGTGTTGGTGTCATGCAGATGATCATTTGTCTGATTTGTATTACATTTTTTTGTCCCCCAACTGTATTATTTGCTATGATATTAAATTGGCTTTGACTTTTTGTGATGGGTCATGCTTTTTTCCTTTTTTTGTGGTACAGACCGTATTTATTTCCATTTTAAAATTACATACATTTGAAGGGGAAAGATGAAACACAATTTCTGGACACAGAACACTAAAACTTCTTTTTTTCCTGAAGTAGTTGAACCATGTCAGTAATTTAAGCGTTGTAGCAAATCAAAACTTGGCATAGCGGAACACATACACAGACACGCTTAGTAGGTCAATATTAATGTAATTCAAAAAAATCCAATAACTTTAAGCTTACTTTTAGGGTCTGATTGCACCACCTGGAGTTGAAAAGAGGTAGTGATTCCACAGATTGTTGCTACGATCTCTGGTGACGCTCAGTGCCCAATTGCATCCACTGCATATTAGATCACTTACCGTGTCTCATCTTTCAGTACATCTCTTCCATGGTTAAATTAGAATGTCCCACTCCAGTCACTAATGTACTGCAAGGGTAAAATGTATTTGCTCAATCTAGTGGTTATTTTGGGAGGAACAGGCTAAGGCGTTTCATCCCACTACACTGGCTTGACCAAAGAACTAGACATTGTTTATAACTGTAGAGGGACAAAAATGGATCTGTCAAGTTGGCTTTTTTTCCTTTGGTGTTGCATAGCCTATTCATGTTTATTCTGCAGCTAAATCTGAATCCTCAAAGCAGTCTCCTTGGAAATGCAGTCCTTCTTGAATGGTTCCTGTAGACACAAGATAAACATGTATTAAGTCACAGTATGGCCAGAGTAGGTATTGCAACTATGCTGCTAATTGAAACTGCCTGTTGCTAAATATGATCTTTTCATGAATATGATCTTTTCATGAATATTTACTAAGTAATAAATTAACATTTACAATTATGACCAAAGTACAGCATGTTTAGCAGCTAAAATTTATATTTCTGGAAATTCAAAATGGCGGAAATGGAGACGATCCACCTTTTCATGTATGAAAACTGCAATTTCCCAGTCATAATGAATACTTAGAATTGAATGGTAACTATTCATGAAAGGTAGCATTTGTGAATGAGCATCATGGATTCTGGAAATAAACTACTAAAATATTACACAGTGCACCTTTAAGATATGCAAGGTTGCCAGGTGTTAACACATTGAATACCGGCGGTGCTCACGGAATTATGTCGTAGAATACCAGCGTTCTAAGCCCTTTTTTACGTTTTTTTGTAGACTCACAGCTTATTATGTGATAGGGCCACTGAAATATGTTATGACTCGTTTGAAAGTGGAGACGCTGCCCTCTTAGTAGGTGAAAACTGTGTGTCTCTACGAGCTTTTATTGCCGAGTAAACCCACGCTAAACCGAAGTGGGTATCCATGGAATTCAGCTACAATCGGAGATATTGAGGTTTTTGTGAAGGGTGCGCTTCTTCAGAATGTGACGAGTTTGAAAGGGGATGGGTTGGTTTTAATCACAATTTGGTGCAAGGTTAGCTCTGACACACATCTTCCTGCACGTCAAGACACGCCTCCTGCTCTAAACCACTACGACACCGGCAATCAATGCCCTTCGAAATCCACGTTTTTCACACAGACTGAACACAAGCTCTTTGCACACATGCAGAAGGTCGGACATTTGCTAAAATAGTTCCCGATGACTCCCGAAATAATAGCCCAACATTGACAACAAATCCCAATGATATGATGCTTAGTAGCCCATCCGATCCAATTAGCCATCTATGCTAGCTTCTGGCTTTTCACATACAGGAAGACAGTTCAACATAGGGGTGAATAATCAAATAAACTTATCTGGTTGGCGATCAAACTTCTAAATCGGAGCGCATTACTCCAATTACAATTCGGGTGCCATTTTGATCCAAGGAGCTGGTAAAGGTCTAGGTAGCAAGCCCAGAAAGTTCAAGATACTCCTGGCACGATATACAATGGTCTCTGTGTTTACCTATTGCGTGAAGTCAGACACAATGCACGCTACCGATCGTGGGCTACCATAGAACTAATACAATAGAATGGCCCATCAGCTTCTGGGCATGCGTCTGTACCGCCGCCATCTTGGAACAGGGTTCTAATCAGTTATCTGTTCATTTAACATTATGGCCACGCCAGTCGGTGATCACTTTGTAAAGTTGAAGGATATTTGTGCCGCTATGCTTGCAGCAACGAGAGGACGAAAAACAGCCAAAGAAGGTGTAACATGAGGTAAGGTGTTATCTTGTGATTTTGAATGTTATCGATATTAAGTTTCTGTGACAAACAACGGCATGATGTGTTTGCCTTGAGCAATGTTGTTAGCCTAGAGCTAATATCATTTCACAGTTGGTCCACTGAGGTAAATCAAGGACGATTTAACTGTAGGACATGATGACACTTGACATGCCCAATAAAGGCGATAGTTAAGACTCTTTTCTTTTCTTTTCTTTTGTTCCTGAATCAATATATTTGACGCTTTGTTCGGCGAAAATAACGTTGTGAGGCAAGCAACGCTAACGTTGGCCTGTACGAATCATATTATAGTTCTAATACTACCTGTAGGTATTAGTCAAAAGCGCTTCCTGAGGAAAGTCAACGATGATTTGGGTGATTCTGGGATATTTGTTTAAGTCGTGAATTAATATTTATGGCGCCATGTTTGACGAACTTGCGAAAATCTCAGATAGATCTCTACATTTAAAGTTAGCTAACTAGTTGCAACAGTGTTTGTTGCAACGGACATTCCGTACGTGCCTCAGTTGATGTACACTTGAATATCAAATATTGTTTTTATGTACTATGATGTCCACATGTTTGTTCATTGTTTAAAGGATAACTTTTAAGTTTGTCAGGCGTGCTTGTTACAGTGCTTGTTGCAACATGTCAATAACAGCGTTCCCTAAACCTCAGTTGTACAATTAATTAAACATGTCTTGTGCCTGGTCCGTGGATCTTCTGGCCAATCGATTTTCATTTTCAAATCGGGAAATAGAAAACAGAAAATAACTCGTTATCCGATTTTTGTTTTGGAAATCGGGAAACGAAAATCGGAAAACGAACCAATTTTCGTTATCCGTTTCATTCTGTTAAATGCGGGCAGGCTTGTAATTCAGAATTAAATTATGGCTTCGTTTTTCCATCACCTATTTTTTAATTACATGAACCGGAAGACGTTGATTGAGCGCCTGTCCGTCAGCTGTCAAGGAACGTAGGCCTACGGTGCGAGCGCAGACCTAGGTCTGTGGGTGCGAGTGATATTCCCAACATCTGGCCAACATTCCTTTGATTTGGGTTGCAGTCTTGCATAGAAATAATACAATAGAATGGCCCATGAATGGAGCGGTCAATAGGAACGCTTGCGTCAAACAGGCCGCCATCTTGGAACATGGGAAGCGCCGCGGAGCGCTGCTTTGAAATGAATGAACGTCTAT
This sequence comes from Engraulis encrasicolus, assembly GCF_034702125.1. Lineage (NCBI taxonomy): Eukaryota > Metazoa > Chordata > Actinopteri > Clupeiformes > Engraulidae > Engraulis > Engraulis encrasicolus. Next base: position 27,415,727 of record NC_085870.1, read on the forward strand.
CGGAACCAAGCCAACATGCGGGATTAAATCCGCATAAATTGACATATTTGACCACCGGAGTTTTTAGGTTTTGTTTAATCCTGGTTTGTTACAAAATGTTAGTCATTTACTTACCCTGAAAAATTAATAGTTAAACCATTTTTTGTCAACATAGCCTACATTTACGCTCAACTAATTAGGCCTACCTTTTCCCCATTCATACCAGCTGTACGAGACTTCCTGATGAACAGGGCATAGCCTACCTCGAAAACGTTTACATGGGGGAAAATTAAACATACACATTTCACAAGCAAATAACTAGGCCTACATTATACTTGGACAAAATATTTACAATGAATCATTAGTTTCTTCATTCCCGTCTGTAAAAAGCGTCAGCTAAGAAGAGCAATGTAATGTAATCTAATGTACCGTATGAGTGTATAGCCTACCGTTGTCTACAGGCTATTGGTTACGTTATGGACACTATCTAAATTAGGCTACATTACACTTGAATGTGCCATCATTGTGTAGGGCCTACACGAATGCAATATTTGCACAAGTCACAACAGTGAAGGCTGGTTTATTGTTTGGTGCCTTATAATATTTGAGGGCTGCACTAACCAAGCTACAACAGCACCGTTGTCTTATTTCTGGACATCTCCAATAAGACCAGCAATAAGCCCTATGGGCCCAGTTTCAACAATGTGATCACAGGTTAAATCCATAATTTCCTGAAACCCTTTGATCCTATTCAGCATGTTTACAATAAATATTACATAGGCCTACACAGGGTTGGTGAGGTTACTTTTGAAATGTAATAAGCTACATATGTTATCAGTAATGTAATCCCATTACCATAATATTTAAGCAATGCAACAGATTGCTTTGACTACTTTATTCCCAAATATTTACAATGGTTTCAGTGAATCGTTAAAAAACAAAAAAATAGGAAACTTAAAGTTTAACTCCAGCCAATTTCAACATGCTCCCACTAAATAATAATAAAAAAACCCATCTTGATTTATTCCCCAAAACATCCAAAAGGTTATGCAAAATCAGACAACTAGCAAACAGCGATAAACAAAATCTGCCCCCATTAGAATAGCTCAAATCCCGGAAAGGGCTGAGCCAAAAAATGCAGCATCACCAGATAAGTCGAGGGTAGTGTGAGCAATACAACTGCATGTTGAAATTGGCTGGAGTTATCCTTTAAGCAGAGTTTGGCAATGAAAGTACACAGCAAGGCCTGACCACACTTCAATTTATTGAAAAAAGACAACTATATACACAATCAACATCAGAACCCCGCCACAACCATCCATTAACCAATGTACTTCAGACATTTCGATGGTAGGGTCACAGGGATGTTGATGTGACGTGCTTTAAAATCAGTTGACGTTGTTGTGGAGGTGTGCCCTCCCTGTTGATATTGGTCAAACCTCCTGCTGTTAGAGTGGTCATTTTAGGATGGTGGGCCAGGTGTGTTAGAGCACGTATGCCCCCTCATCCCTGGTTTTTGTTCACAGGGATGAGGGGGCATACATGCAGTCACACACCTAGACCACCATCCAAAAAGGATAACTCAGTAGGAAGTGTGACCAACCTGTCAATATTGACAGGGAGGGCACACCTCCATAACAACATCAGCTCATTTCAAAGCACATGACACATCAACATCCCTGTGACCCTACCGTCGAAACATATCTGGTAAAATCCAGAAGAACAGCCTCTGAAGACCTCATTTACCAACCCTTCCTCAGGGGAAGATATCTACCTGATCAGGAAATTAGCTAGAAATATGCTCAAGGCTTACGGTCCTATCATCAGTCCCTTTGGAACAGTTAAATGGCAACACATTGTTGATCTGAATAATGTTCAGGATCCTGAGGGTCTTCATGCAGCAAAAACAAGGTGATCAGAAGGCATGTTGACTTTGATGGCCAAAAGATGAAGGTGTCTGTGGCAGCTCAAACATTGCGTTGATCTGTGGCACTGGCGCTCACTGTGCTGAAGGGCGCAGGATATCAGCAGTTCACAGCCTGTTCTCCAACTGCTGAGCATTTAAAAAACATTCACATTTTAAAAAACATGCCAAACAGTGACATCAACACAGCAAAACTGAGGGCCTCACTTGTTTGTTTCTACAAGCTTATTTGTCAGTCTGTTTTCAAGTAAAAACACCCTTGATCTGATAATGGGCCACTTGGTCAAGCTGGTTATCTAGGTGAAACAGTGGTACAAAAAGTAAAAGCAAAGAAACCCTGCCACAGATTCCCTCCAACATAGGTTTGACCTCTCCAAGTAACTGGCTGTGACTCAATATCAGATCAAGAAAATGTCTGTAAAATACTTGTATTGGTAAGAGTTTACAACTAGGTTTTAGGCCTCAAAATTCTAGTTCTACAATTCTAGTGAGTTTTTGGAGGACTGGCGTTCATTTAAGAGTGACATGACTAACTGAGCATTTTTACTTGAAAATAGACAAAAATACGCTTATTGAAATGTGCTGGGCCATCAGTTGTGCCGTGTTGACGTCAGGTGGATAGACAGCTGACATTGCTGTTGGACAACAGCTAGAATTATATTTTTTGGTAAGCACATCTACATGTGTTCATGCACAGTTTTGATGCCCTCCATGTAAATACAAAATGAAAATCCACGAAACATACCGAGAATGCATAAATGAAAAGGTTCGCTTCATTAATACAATTGAAGATTCCAATATAAAACACTAAAAACATCAGAAATCAAATAAGAAAAGTTACCAAGTGTCTGTAGCCCGTCAACTCAATGCTGACTGGAGGGTCACAAACGCAGACAGTCACCCCATGCCCTCCATGAAGAGTGGAACACAGGACTGGAACTACCCTAATAAAAGTTAAAAACAAAACATTAGGAGCCAATATGCATATTATTTACTCAGTTAAAACACAGTACAGTAATCCTTAATTATATGCATGACAGGGGGATCAAGTGATGGTGGCAAATGGCTGCAGCAAGAGAGTGGTAAGAACTTCACAAGTCATGCTTTAAAACTTCCTAGTCAGTCATGCGACTCAGAACAAGTCAAATGATTCAGGGCCCTCATTTATCAAGCGCATCAAACGTGCCTAAATCTACGCACACCCCAGACCATGAGTGCGTTGCAATATGCGACCTTGCCTCCTCCACTTGCGCTTGCCTCCTCGTCCCGCCTCCTGGCCCCTCCTCTGTGGAGAAAACGATAAAGTTTCCCAGCTGTCAGCCTAGCCACAACAACTTTTGAGGGACTGTTTTTCATTCACCATCCCAATTGCAAATGAGAAAAAGACTCTACAATTGAGCTTTTGCAAGATATTGAAATATAATGCTGTTGTCAGTGATGTCATCATGACATATTACTTCCTGGTACGAGGAGGGAAGCAAGTGGAGGAGGCAAGGTCGCATATTGCAACGCACGCCATGCGTGCACCATCCTCCTGTTGAAAGCACCTCCACCTCCTCCACGGAAATGTCTCCACCTGTGCACTTGCTGCCAGCACTTCATGTGACGCGTGTGTTCATGTGCGAGAGAGAGAGAAACCCAGACAGTGTTGCCAGATATATGATGATTATTGTATTTGTACCATAATTGTCAATTTTGTCCTCACTGATCAAAAAAGCATGATGTACAATCATTTCAGAGTTGTAATTCAGTTCATTTTGATGCCTTGAAACAACAATCTGGGTCTTGTACGATAATCTCCTCCCAAATAGTCCCCAAAAAGGATAATTTTGAGGTTTTGGTAGATAATTCAGCATTTTCCAGCTGGCAACACTGAACCCAGATCCCCACATAGGCAAACACAGTATGACACCATCAAGGTTATCTACTTATAAATGCATACATGATGTTCCTTAGTAGAGCCTGAAAGAACAATTCATGATTAATTATGAGATATCATGCAACTAATTGTTTGACTAACCTTGGACAAGTGTTTGGGGAAGTTGAAGTTGAAATTGATGGCTCTCTGAGCCGAACAGTTTGCTCAGGAGGTAAGTGGCAGCATCAGATCAGCATTGTTTTGGCACAAACCTCTCTCTCTCTCTTCAAAGCCAGAGCCCATGCCCGCCTCGCTCCTTCTTTTGGGCCATCTGCACAGAACAAGTTGTAGTAGCAATAACCTTATCAACTTTATCCTTCCAGTGCAAAGCAGAATAGCAACATTTGGTGCGAGATGTGTACATGATCCTTATGTTTGTGTAACCACGTTAATAACGTGGCGCTTTCTTGAAAACAAAACTTACCAACAGGGTATAGGCACGGTCCGTGGATCTTCTGGCCAATCGATTTTCATTTTCAAATCGGAAAACGGACCACGAAAAATGACCGGTTTCCCGATTTTTAAGTAAACAATAAACGAGAAACCACTCGCATTTTGTTTCCCGTTTGGAAACCGGAAAACGAAAAACGAGAATCAAGTCATTTTCTGATTTCCTTTTCAGCGCTTTCATATGGGAATCAGAATTAGAGAGACGACCCGTTTTCCCATTTCTTATTTTGCTAAATATTAAGTTTTTGTTGACCCGGAAACTGTGCTAATGTGTCAGGGAGGCTGTGGGTAAAGAGTTGGCTTAGCCACACCAGAGGTGTTTACTCTAGTCTAGCCTATATTTTATAAGTTTTTAACACGTCCTCATTTAAATGTAGACTAGGCACTAATATTTATGTTTCCCAGAGCAACGTTCATCAGTAATTGCATGCTTGTAGGTCCACCTCAAAGCATGACGAGGTCCGCTATCGCAGACATCCCATGAAGGGAGTATGATAGCAGCCCCCCCCTGTCCCTGATGCCTGCGAGTCAGATAAAATATCCCTGATTTTAGAAGGGACAGAGAAAGACAATGACTCGTGCGGAATGTGTGGAATAGTTTTGCGCGAGCACACAAGTAGGACGCCCTGTAAAAGTCCTAGGAAAAATAGTAGGGTATTAGGCAGATGTTATATGCAGACTGGGCAATATACGTAAAGGACATGATTACACGCGTTTAATGGCATTTTGATTGTCGGGGGTGTCGAGGGTCGATAAGCATCTCCCTGAAATAAGATTTTTGGATCTTGGGATGTCTGCTATCCGCTCGAGAGGGAATATGACTATCGGTTGTTATATCACAGATACTCTAGGAAGACGGGCTGTGGTTATATTTCATCTCGTTCATGAATAGCCACTAAGGCTACTTGGACAGCCAGAGCTAAACAGTTTGGGCTGTGGGTGTCATCATGCCAGCTAGCCTACTTGAGTGCTAGCGTTACGAAGAGGGCAAGTCAAAAACTTTCGTCATACTCTGCAAACTTACTTACACGCGCAGGGGTATTTATACCAGGGTAATAATTACCCAAACAAACCAGAATTTAAAAGACAGACAGCCATAACTACAAGACTGCCATAGAACTAATACAATAGAATGGCCCATCAGCTTCTGGGCATGCGTCTGTACCGCCGCCATCTTGGAACAGGGTTCTAATCAGTTATCTGTTCATTTAACATTATGGCCACGCCAGTCGGTGATCACTTTGTAAAGTTGAAGGATATTTGTGCCGCTATGCTTGCAGCAACGAGAGGACGAAAAACAGCCAAAGAAGGTGTAACATGAGGTAAGGTGTTATCTTGTGATTTTGAATGTTATCGATATTAAGTTTCTGTGACAAACAACGGCATGATGTGTTTGCCTTGAGCAATGTTGTTAGCCTAGAGCTAATATCATTTCACAGTTGGTCCACTGAGGTAAATCAAGGACGATTTAACTGTAGGACATGATGACACTTGACATGCCCAATAAAGGCGATAGTTAAGACTCTTTTCTTTTCTTTTCTTTTGTTCCTGAATCAATATATTTGACGCTTTGTTCGGCGAAAATAACGTTGTGAGGCAAGCAACGCTAACGTTGGCCTGTACGAATCATATTATAGTTCTAATACTACCTGTAGGTATTAGTCAAAAGCGCTTCCTGAGGAAAGTCAACGATGATTTGGGTGATTCTGGGATATTTGTTTAAGTCGTGAATTAATATTTATGGCGCCATGTTTGACGAACTTGCGAAAATCTCAGATAGATCTCTACATTTAAAGTTAGCTAACTAGTTGCAACAGTGTTTGTTGCAACGGACATTCCGTACGTGCCTCAGTTGATGTACACTTGAATATCAAATATTGTTTTTATGTACTATGATGTCCACATGTTTGTTCATTGTTTAAAGGATAACTTTTAAGTTTGTCAGGCGTGCTTGTTACAGTGCTTGTTGCAACATGTCAATAACAGCGTTCCCTAAACCTCAGTTGTACAATTAATTAATCATGTCTTGTGCCTGGTCCGTGGATCTTCTGGCCAATCGATTTTCATTTTCAAATCGGGAAATAGAAAACAGAAAATAACTCGTTATCCGATTTTTGTTTTGGAAATCGGGAAACGAAAATCGGAAAACGAACCAATTTTCGTTATCCGTTTCATTCTGTTAAATGCGGGCAGGCTTGTAATTCAGAATTAAATTATGGCTTCGTTTTTCCATCACCTATTTTTTAATTACATGAACCGGAAGACGTTGATTGAGCGCCTGTCCGTCAGCTGTCAAGGAACGTAGGCCTACGGTGCGAGCGCAGACCTAGGTCTGTGGGTGCGAGTGATATTCCCAACATCTGGCCAACATTCCTTTGATTTGGGTTGCAGTCTTGTAGTTATGGCTGTCTGTCTTTTAAATTCTGGTTTGTTTGGGTTATTATTACCCTGGTATAAATACCCCTGCACGTGTAAGTAAGTTTGCAGAGTATGACGAAAGTTTTTGACTTGCCCTCTTCGTAACGCTAGCACTCAAGTAGGCTAGCTGGCATGATGCCACCCACAGCCCAAACTGTTTAGCTCTGGCTGTCCAAGTAGCCTTAGTGGCTATTCATGAACGAGATGAAATATAACCACAGCCCGTCTTCCTAGAGTATCTGTGATATAACAACCGATAGTCATATTCCCTCTCGAGCGGATAGCAGACATCCCAAGATCCAAAAACTTCTTTCAGGGAGATGCTTATCGACCCTCGACACCCCCGACAATCAAAATGCCATTAAACGCGTGTAATCATGTCCTTTACGTATATTGCCAAGTCTGCATATAACATCTGCCTAATACCCTACTATTTTTCCTAGGACTTTTACAGGGCGTCCTACTTGTGTGCTCGCGCAAAACTATTCCACACATTCCGCACGAGTCATTATCTTTCTCTGTCCCTTCTAAAATCAGGGATATTTTATCTGACTCGCAGGCATCAGGGACAGGGGGGGGCTGCTATCATACTCCCTTCATGGGATGTCTGCGATAGCGGACCTCGTCATGCTTTGAGGTGGACCTACAAGCATGCAATTACTGATGAACGTTGCTCTGGGAAACATAAATATTAGTGCCTAGTCTACATTTAAATGAGGACGTGTTTAAAAACTTATAAAATATAGGCTAGACTAGAGTAAACACCTCTGGTGTGGCTAAGCCAACTCTTTACCCACAGCCTCCCTGACACATTAGCACAGTTTCCGGGTCAACAAAAACTTAATATTTAGCAAAATAAGAAATGGGAAAACGGGTCGTCTCTCTAATTCTGATTCCCATATGAAAGCGCTGAAAAGGAAATCAGAAAATGACTTGATTCTCGTTTTTCGTTTTCCGGTTTCCAAACGGGAAACAAAATGCGAGTGGTTTCTCGTTTATTGTTTACTTAAAAATCGGGAAACCGGTCATTTTTCGTGGTCCGTTTTCCGATTTGAAAATGAAAATCGATTGGCCAGAAGATCCACGGACCGTGCCTATACCCTGTTGGTAAGTTTTGTTTTCAAGAAAGCGCCACGTTATTAACGTGGTTACACAAACATAAGGATCATGTACACATCTCGCACCAAATGTTGCTATTCTGCTTTGCACTGGAAGGATAAAGTTGATAAGGTTATTGCTACTACAACTTGTTCTGTGCAGATGGCCCAAAAGAAGGAGCGAGGCGGGCATGGGCTCTGGCTTTGAAGAGAGAGAGAGAGGTTTGTGCCAAAACAATGCTGATCTGATGCTGCCACTTACCTCCTGAGCAAACTGTTCGGCTCAGAGAGCCATCAATTTCAACTTCAACTTCCCCAAACACTTGTCCAAGGTTAGTCAAACAATTAGTTGCATGATATCTCATAATTAATCATGAATTGTTCTTTCAGGCTCTACTAAGGAACATCATGTATGCATTTATAAGTAGATAACCTTGATGGTGTCATACTGTGTTTGCCTATGTGGGGATCTGGGTTCAGTGTTGCCAGCTGGAAAATGCTGAATTATCTACCAAAACCTCAAAATTATCCTTTTTGGGGACTATTTGGGAGGAGATTATCGTACAAGACCCAGATTGTTGTTTCAAGGCATCAAAATGAACTGAATTACAACTCTGAAATGATTGTACATCATGCTTTTTTGATCAGTGAGGACAAAATTGACAATTATGGTACAAATACAATAATCATCATATATCTGGCAACACTGTCTGGGTTTCTCTCTCTCTCGCACATGAACACACGCGTCACATGAAGTGCTGGCAGCAAGTGCACAGGTGGAGACATTTCCGTGGAGGAGGTGGAGGTGCTTTCAACAGGAGGATGGTGCACGCATGGCGTGCGTTGCAATATGCGACCTTGCCTCCTCCACTTGCTTCCCTCCTCGTACCAGGAAGTAATATGTCATGATGACATCACTGACAACAGCATTATATTTCAATATCTTGCAAAAGCTCAATTGTAGAGTCTTTTTCTCATTTGCAATTGGGATGGTGAATGAAAAACAGTCCCTCAAAAGTTGTTGTGGCTAGGCTGACAGCTGGGAAACTTTATCGTTTTCTCCACAGAGGAGGGGCCAGGAGGCGGGACGAGGAGGCAAGCGCAAGTGGAGGAGGCAAGGTCGCATATTGCAACGCACTCATGGTCTGGGGTGTGCGTAGATTTAGGCACGTTTGATGCGCTTGATAAATGAGGGCCCTGAATCATTTGACTTGTTCTGAGTCGCATGACTGACTAGGAAGTTTTAAAGCATGACTTGTGAAGTTCTTACCACTCTCTTGCTGCAGCCATTTGCCACCATCACTTGATCCCCCTGTCATGCATATAATTAAGGATTACTGTACTGTGTTTTAACTGAGTAAATAATATGCATATTGGCTCCTAATGTTTTGTTTTTAACTTTTATTAGGGTAGTTCCAGTCCTGTGTTCCACTCTTCATGGAGGGCATGGGGTGACTGTCTGCGTTTGTGACCCTCCAGTCAGCATTGAGTTGACGGGCTACAGACACTTGGTAACTTTTCTTATTTGATTTCTGATGTTTTTAGTGTTTTATATTGGAATCTTCAATTGTATTAATGAAGCGAACCTTTTCATTTATGCATTCTCGGTATGTTTCGTGGATTTTCATTTTGTATTTACATGGAGGGCATCAAAACTGTGCATGAACACATGTAGATGTGCTTACCAAAAAATATAATTCTAGCTGTTGTCCAACAGCAATGTCAGCTGTCTATCCACCTGACGTCAACACGGCACAACTGATGGCCCAGCACATTTCAATAAGCGTATTTTTGTCTATTTTCAAGTAAAAATGCTCAGTTAGTCATGTCACTCTTAAATGAACGCCAGTCCTCCAAAAACTCACTAGAATTGTAGAACTAGAATTTTGAGGCCTAAAACCTAGTTGTAAACTCTTACCAATACAAGTATTTTACAGACATTTTCTTGATCTGATATTGAGTCACAGCCAGTTACTTGGAGAGGTCAAACCTATGTTGGAGGGAATCTGTGGCAGGGTTTCTTTGCTTTTACTTTTTGTACCACTGTTTCACCTAGATAACCAGCTTGACCAAGTGGCCCATTATCAGATCAAGGGTGTTTTTACTTGAAAACAGACTGACAAATAAGCTTGTAGAAACAAACAAGTGAGGCCCTCAGTTTTGCTGTGTTGATGTCACTGTTTGGCATGTTTTTTAAAATGTGAATGTTTTTTAAATGCTCAGCAGTTGGAGAACAGGCTGTGAACTGCTGATATCCTGCGCCCTTCAGCACAGTGAGCGCCAGTGCCACAGATCAACGCAATGTTTGAGCTGCCACAGACACCTTCATCTTTTGGCCATCAAAGTCAACATGCCTTCTGATCACCTTGTTTTTGCTGCATGAAGACCCTCAGGATCCTGAACATTATTCAGATCAACAATGTGTTGCCATTTAACTGTTCCAAAGGGACTGATGATAGGACCGTAAGCCTTGAGCATATTTCTAGCTAATTTCCTGATCAGGTAGATATCTTCCCCTGAGGAAGGGTTGGTAAATGAGGTCTTCAGAGGCTGTTCTTCTGGATTTTACCAGATATGTTTCGACGGTAGGGTCACAGGGATGTTGATGTGTCATGTGCTTTGAAATGAGCTGATGTTGTTATGGAGGTGTGCCCTCCCTGTCAATATTGACAGGTTGGTCACACTTCCTACTGAGTTATCCTTTTTGGATGGTGGTCTAGGTGTGTGACTGCATGTATGCCCCCTCATCCCTGTGAACAAAAACCAGGGATGAGGGGGCATACGTGCTCTAACACACCTGGCCCACCATCCTAAAATGACCACTCTAACAGCAGGAGGTTTGACCAATATCAACAGGGAGGGCACACCTCCACAACAACGTCAACTGATTTTAAAGCACGTCACATCAACATCCCTGTGACCCTACCATCGAAATGTCTGAAGTACATTGGTTAATGGATGGTTGTGGCGGGGTTCTGATGTTGATTGTGTATATAGTTGTCTTTTTTCAATAAATTGAAGTGTGGTCAGGCCTTGCTGTGTACTTTCATTGCCAAACTCTGCTTAAAGGATAACTCCAGCCAATTTCAACATGCAGTTGTATTGCTCACACTACCCTCGACTTATCTGGTGATGCTGCATTTTTTGGCTCAGCCCTTTCCGGGATTTGAGCTATTCTAATGGGGGCAGATTTTGTTTATCGCTGTTTGCTAGTTGTCTGATTTTGCATAACCTTTTGGATGTTTTGGGGAATAAATCAAGATGGTTTTTTTTATTATTATTTAGTGGGAGCATGTTGAAATTGGCTGGAGTTAAACTTTAAGTTTCCTATTTTTTTTGTTTTTTAACGATTCACTGAAACCATTGTAAATATTTGGGAATAAAGTAGTCAAAGCAATCTGTTGCATTGCTTAAATATTATGGTAATGGGATTACATTACTGATAACATATGTAGCTTATTACATTTCAAAAGTAACCTCACCAACCCTGTGTAGGCCTATGTAATATTTATTGTAAACATGCTGAATAGGATCAAAGGGTTTCAGGAAATTATGGATTTAACCTGTGATCACATTGTTGAAACTGGGCCCATAGGGCTTATTGCTGGTCTTATTGGAGATGTCCAGAAATAAGACAACGGTGCTGTTGTAGCTTGGTTAGTGCAGCCCTCAAATATTATAAGGCACCAAACAATAAACCAGCCTTCACTGTTGTGACTTGTGCAAATATTGCATTCGTGTAGGCCCTACACAATGATGGCACATTCAAGTGTAATGTAGCCTAATTTAGATAGTGTCCATAACGTAACCAATAGCCTGTAGACAACGGTAGGCTATACACTCATACGGTACATTAGATTACATTACATTGCTCTTCTTAGCTGACGCTTTTTACAGACGGGAATGAAGAAACTAATGATTCATTGTAAATATTTTGTCCAAGTATAATGTAGGCCTAGTTATTTGCTTGTGAAATGTGTATGTTTAATTTTCCCCCATGTAAACGTTTTCGAGGTAGGCTATGCCCTGTTCATCAGGAAGTCTCGTACAGCTGGTATGAATGGGGAAAAGGTAGGCCTAATTAGTTGAGCGTAAATGTAGGCTATGTTGACAAAAAATGGTTTAACTATTAATTTTTCAGGGTAAGTAAATGACTAACATTTTGTAACAAACCAGGATTAAACAAAACCTAAAAACTCCGGTGGTCAAATATGTCAATTTATGCGGATTTAATCCCGCATGTTGGCTTGGTTCCGATAGACGTTCATTCATTTCAAAGCAGCGCTCCGCGGCGCTTCCCATGTTCCAAGATGGCGGCCTGTTTGACGCAAGCGTTCCTATTGACCGCTCCATTCATGGGCCATTCTATTGTATTATTTCTATGGTGGGCTACTAGGGAAACAACAACATAGCACGATTCACGAATACGGCAGCACACCTCCTGCTCTGTCACACTACGACACCAGCAATCGATGCCCTTTGAAATCCCCGTTTTTCACGTGGACTGAACACAAACTCTTTGCACACATGCAGAGGGTGAGACATTTGCTAAAATAGCTCCCGATGACTCCCGAAATAATAGCCCAACATTGACAACAAATCCAAATGATATGATGCTTAGATGTAGCCTAGCCCATCCGATCCGAATCATATGCGGTGGCAGATGGACACTCCCAACTAAGATCGCTCCCGGACGTGTAGTCCCAGGTGTTTCTATCACTCCCGGACGTGTAGTCCCACCCGGATCGATAGTCTGGCTAGTGGGAGCGAGCCGACAGGGGAGCGTCCTGCGTTGGGAGCGACAATCAGGGAATCATGATATGTAGCCATGCTAGCTTCTGGCTTCTCACATACAGGAAGACACAGAAACTTATCTTTTTTGGCGATCAAACGTCCAAATCGGAGCGCATTACTGCAATCACATATCGGGTGCCATTTGGATCCAAGGATCTGGTAAAGGTCTAGCAAGTCCAGAAAGTTCAAGATACTCCAGGCACTATACAATGGTGTTTACCTATTGCGTGAAGTCAGAGACAACACATGCTACAGTGACCGTACTAGGGAAATCAATGCAGGCAGCGCGATAGGCGACATGGGTTGGCATCCAGACATCTTGGTAAGTTAAATTAAAATATCCAAATCATAACACTCAAACATCATAACAATCAAACAACTTTGGACTGCAAATGTTGTCATTTATGTCCATCACAGAGCTACCAAAATCACATATATTGTCCATTGAAGGGTGTAGATTCAAAATATGATATTTAAATGCAAAAACGTATGTTTACGTTTTGGTATACAACGCATGGGCGTGAAAAACGCATTATTACGTCGTCGGTACTCAATGTGTTAAATGTGGGCCTGTTCCCTGAGAGTTAACAGGGAGACAACACAATAAGGGGTACTGCACCCCTGTCTCACTGGAAGGTTTGCTTTGGCACAGAAATGGAACTCAAACTTCAGACTTGGTACTGAGACTAGTAGTAGAGCGGCTACAAGGCCAATTTGGCTTTAATCGTGCAAATTATGATACAAGCATGAAACTTGGCAGATATGTGCTTAAGACCAATAAAATAAAATCTGCCTGATTGGCCACTTGAAATGGTGGCCATTTTCCAAGATGGCTGCCAAAAAAGGCTCCAGAAATTGATTTATTGCATAGAATTGACCTTGAAAATTATGATACAAGCATGAAACTCAACATGTATGTGCTTAAGACCCATTCGATCAAATCTACCCGATTGGCCACTTGAAATGGTGGCCATTTTCCAAGATGGCCGCCAAAAAAGACCCCAGAAATTGATTTATTGCATAGAATTGACCTAGAAAATTATGATACAAGCATGAAATTCAACATGTATGTGCTTAAGACCAATGCGATCAAATCTACCTGATTTGCCACTTGAAATGGTGGCCATTTTCCAAGATGGCCGCCAAAAAAGGCCCCAGAAATTGATTTATTGCATAGAATTGACCTAGAAAATTATGATACAAGCATGAAATTCAACATTTATGTGCTTAAGATCAATACGATCAAATCTACCTGATTAGCCACTTGAAATGGTCGCCATTTTCCAAGATGGCCGCCAAAATTACCCCAGAAATTGATTTATTGCATAGAATTGACCAAGAAAATTATGCTACAAGCATGAAATTCAACATTTATGTGCTTAAGACCAATACAATCAAATCTACCTGATTAGCCACTTGAAATGGTAGCCATTTTCCAAGATGGCCGCCAAAATGACCCCAGAAATAGATTTATTGCATAGAATTGACCTAGCAAATTATGATAAAAGCATGAAATTCAACATTAATGCCCTTAAGACCAGTGCAATCAAATTTACCCAATTGGTCACTTGAAATGGCGGCCATTTTCTAAGATGGCTGCCAAAAAAGACCCTAGACAATGATTTATTGCACAGAATTATCCAAGCAATTTATGATGGACACATGAAATTCGGCATGTATGTGATTAAGACCAATTATACTTGATTTACTACTTAAAATGTGATGACGATGTGTCCAAAAAGACCCTAGAAATTTGCAAATTGCAAATTTGGTGGAAATAATTGTTCACTCTCCTCAAATATGTTTCCATAGATGATGAAGTGATACAGACATTAAAATGTTCAGCAATGACACATAAGCCAGTTCTTAACTTAATGTCAATGGACCCCAAGGTTATGACATGCTAATAATACGATGACAGTGTGGTAACAATATGCTAATAACAGCAATTCATGGTTCTCTCGATATTGCTGTTAAACAGAAGGTGCGTGAACACCAGAAACAAGCTTTGTCATGAATTTGCGTTATTCGCTCTGGACTTGACATTAAACATGTTTAATTTAGCTAATCACATAACTGCTCTGGCTTGTCAGCCTGGGACATTCGAAGATATGAACATCCTCCCCTGGCTGCCCTCTCCAGACACTGTGCTGTCCCCTTTGCGCACCCGACCTCCGCTAATGATGGTTGACGTTCGGGCACAAGTTCTGTGGAACACAAGACTGATTGTGGCAAGGCCACCTGAATCCTCGCCTCTTCTAATAGGACGCATTACCCGTGTCTCCCTTGGGTCGGTCACCCCTTACTTGTGCGCGTCTCATGCGCTCAGCAGGAGCGCGAGTGTCAGTTGTGCTGCCTGGAGCGCTGTCCCTGGGTAGGGCGCCCGTGGTTAGCTAGATCATACTTCTCCAATGAAGTATCTCAGGCCCCTGCTCGACCAGGCTGCCTGATTGAGGGGAAGTGCGTCTTTGATGTCCCCCTGGGAACCAGAGCGTGTGCCCCCAAACAGGTGTCTATCGGGGCTTTCTTGGCCGGCTCGCTGTGGTGGAGGTTGCTACTCGGTTCTCCATCCGCAACTTGGACCTGCGGCCCTGCTGGAGAATGACTGGGTCTTTTCTGCCAGCAAGATCGCATGGCAGCTCAAGCTTGCCTGGCGGTCTTGGGCATGGTGCCTCTCAGTTGCACCTGCAGGTGTTGTGTACTGAACATGCTGGATATTCCCCCTTGTGCCAAGGCCTGGTTTTCCATTGGGGAATACCTCTTGATATTGGGGGCCTCGCTATACCTCTGTGGGCTCCACTTGCACATCGGTTACACTCAGACGGGTGGTTTCCGTGCCCTGAGTTCCCTCCACTGTGTGCTTTCCGTGGTATTGGATGTCTGGACGCTGCCTTTGTGCGCCCCGTGCTTAACCCCCCCTCCCCCTCCGGGTTCGGAACGAAGATTGCGCCTCTTTCTTGTTCCCCTGCTAGCGTTGCCGGGATCCGCCCTCTAAACACTTTATTGACACCGGTAGGCCGAGTCTGGGCGGTGTGCCTGCTCTAATGATGGTGTCAAGTGCCTGCCTAACCCCTAGGTTGGTACTGGTATCAACTTTCCCCATGGTTGGTGTCTGTCTGGAGGGATTAGGGGCTTGCCTCCCCTGCTCTTCCAAGTGCACCCTTCGGGTGCAGCTCTTGCCCCTGGCCCCTGGGCCCTTGGGCGGCTGTTGGGCGAGCCGTGTCGCTTATCGCTGTTGATGGACGCTGCCTCTCCGCCTTCAACAGCTCTGGGCATCGGCAGGAAGGGTCTGTGCTGCGGCCAGGCTTTTGCTTGCGCATTCTAGGTAACTGGCAACGCAATCAGGAGTTTTTCAATACCCATAGTAAGATGTCGAGTGATTCAACCGAAAGAGAACTATAGGTCACCGAGGGCAACCCTGGTTCTCTGAGGGAGATGAACGAGACATCTCGCCAGATTGCCACACTCACCCACAAGCTCAAAGGTTAGTTGTCTCAGATTGAAGATCAGAGCCCGGCACACCTGAGCTTTGTCCCCGAGGGGACGGGATCCCCATCTGCGCAGCTCATTGGTCTGACGGCATGATTGAAAGCAAGTTTTGGCAAATGGCCACGCAAAGGGCGTTACCCATAGTGAGATGTCTCGTTCATATCCCTCAGAGAACCGGGGTTACCCTTGGTAACCTATAGTTATGTGCCTTTCTGCTTGATTATGTTTCCTTCTATGATGAATTCATTGGAAATTCAAACATAGTGATTGTTTATTTGGGCCACATCTGGTAGATTCATTGCAATTAATGAAGTTCTAGTGTCTTCTTTGATGGCCATCTTTAAAAATGGCTGCCATGTTACATTTTCAAGTTGCAAATGAGGGGGATTTGATTATATTGCTCTTAAGCACAAACACATAAAGTTACATACTTATATCATAATTTTCTTGCTCACTTCTGGGCTAAATTCAGTGTTTTAGCAGCCATATTGTAAAATGGCTTCCATTTCAAGTGTTGAGTCAGGTAAATTTGATTGTATTGTTGTTTTTTTTGCACATTCATGCCTAAATTGATGCTTGTATAATAATTTGCTTGATCTATCCTGTGCAACAAATCCATTTCTATGGTATTTTTTGTCAGCCATCTTGGAAAATGGCAGTCATTTAAACTGGGAAATCCCTTAAAATGTATTGTGTTGGTCTTAAGCACATAATGGTCAAATTTCTTGATTGTATCATAGTTTCCTTTCTCAATGCTGTGCAACAAATCAATTTCTGAGGTCTTTTTTGGTGGCCATCTTGGAAAATGGCCACCATTTCAAGTGGCCAATCAGGTAGATTTGATCGTATTGGTCTTAAGCACATACATGTTGAATTTCATGCTTGTATCATAATTTTCTAGGTCAATTCTATGCAATAAATCAATTTCTGGGGTCTTTTTTGGCGGCCATCTTGGAAAATGGCCGCCATTTCAAGTGGCCAATCAGGTGGATTTGATCGTATTGGTCTTTAGCACATACATGTTGAATTTCATGCTTGTATCATAATTTTCTACGTCAATTCTATGCAATAAATCAATTTCTGGGGTCTTTTTTGGTGGCCATCTTGGAAAATGGCCGCCATTTCAAGTGGCCAATTGGGTAGATTTGATCGAATGGGTCTTAAGCACATACATGTTGAATTTCATGCTTGTATCATAATTTTCTAGGTCAATTCTATGCAATAAATCAATTTCTGGGGTCTTTTTTGGCGGCCATCTTGGAAAATGGCCGGCATTTCAAGTGGCCAATCAGGTGGATTTGATCGTATTGGTCTTTAGCACATACATGTTGAATTTCATGCTTGTATCATAATTTTCTACGTCAATTCTATGCAATAAATCAATTTCTGGGGTCTTTTTTGGTGGCCATCTTGGAAAATGGCCGCCATTTCAAGTGGCCAATCGGGTAGATTTGATCGAATGGGTCTAGAGCACATACCTGCCGAATTTCACGCTTGTATCATAATTTGCACGATTTTCCCTGTAGCCGCTCTACTATAGGTACCGAGCTAGGTTGGCTAAATTGCACCCACAGAATAGACTTCACATTACCAGCCAAACTGTACTGTGTGGGAAGGGAGGCAGTCTACCGCCACCAAATGCACGAAGCCTAGTCCAACCTAGATGCATGTATTGTGGTGAAAATGAGAACAGCACGGTTTTACTTTCTGTGTGTTTGCTTCATGAATCATGACATGAATCAGATCTCTTTTTTTCACATTAGACTGACTGAAAGACTCAGGAGAAGCTTTTTATCCACAAGCCATTCAAACTTTGAATAAATCACTTGACACACTTCCCACATCATCAGTGGTGGAAAAAACACAGAACAATTGCTAAGACTAAAAAGTATCTTTTACTTTGCATACATCAAGTAAAAGTAATTACCTTTAATTATTATATGGTTGTGACGTCATCGGTCGAATGCTCCATTCATTTCAACGGGGCTCCCCAACGTTCGCACGTCTGTTATTTTTCGATAACGGACGGGTTGGTCTATAACAGACCGCTGTCAATGGCAACACGACTTTTCACTGCTAAAGCGACTTTTCAACAAGACTCTAATCAGCTGCTGTGATAGACAACACCTGTTGTCCTGGCTACCTAGCTGTTGCCTAGCGGTGTTCCACAACGTCACTGTTTTGTTTTGCGCAGCAACAATCTTAACATTAAATAGGCCTAAAGAAATGCCCCCGCCATGTGTGAATCATTTAAGTATATCCATATAATAAGCGGGTTAACTTTCGGCGAGTCGGTCGCTTTGTGGAATAGCAGCACTTCAGAGAGAACAAGGCCCCTCCGCTCCGCGTCGGGGTCTAAAGATTCTCTCTGTCGTGCTGCTATTCCACGGTAGCGACCTTCTCGCCGAACGTTAACCCTTACTTAGCTTTCCTCTCACAAATTCTTTTTAAAAGTTTTTTTTTGTCTTTTTGATTTTATTTATGACAGGACAGTGAGTGAAGGTGGTGACAGGAAGCGAGTGGGGAGAGAGAGACGGGGAAGGGTTGGCAAAGGACCTGGGGCGGGAATCGAACCCGAGTCAGCCGCATGGTACACGAGTGCCCTACCCATTGGCCACGGGAGGGCCTTCTCTCACAGAGTGCATTCCAACATGCGAACTTGCGTCCTCCACTTGTGCTTGTGGCCTCACGTTTTGCCGATGCCCCGCCTCCGTGGAGAAAACAATTAAGTTTCCCTGTTGTCAACCTAGCCACAACAATTTTTGGGGGACTATTCTTCATTCACCATCCAGTTTGCAAATGAGAAAATGACTTTACAATTGAGCTTTATTGAGATATTGAAATATAATGCTGTTGTCAGTGATATCATGACGTATTACTTTCTGGTACAAGGCCACAAGCACAAGTGGAGGATGCAAGGTCAGATATTGGAACGCACTTACAAATGTAATGTCTCTTTTTCATGAATATCGTCCTCCATGACCTCTATCTCTTGCTTAGTAGGTTACCAGCCATCATCCACCGCATTGATCCAAGGAAGGAAGCACAAGGAAATTGGTGAAAATATTGTGCACAATCCTGGGAATTCCCTTTAAAGGCACTGTGTAGGATGAGGCCAGAGTAGGTATTGCAACTACCCTGCCCATTGAAACTGTGCTGCTTATTGCCAAATATGATCTTTTCATGAATATTTACTAAATAATAAACCAATATCACAAGCAGTTGCAACTGGTTACAACAGGCCCACTTATGCCACAGGACAGAAGGCACACACATACTACACAGTTATTGTATAAAAAGTCATTAATTAATTATCAAGCTGTTTTTGTGTCTTGAAAATGCAGGACATGTATAAACATCAGCAGAGAAATATTATTATACAATAAAAACAAGAGAGAACACTGTAATAAGCTCAAGCCAAATTTTATTTGTTTTCTAATTTGTTGGTCACTTGAAATACGCACGTGTGACACAAACATTGCCAAAAGACGGAATTGTGCATTCCCTGCTATAACTGTGTTCAAAGGAAGGGGGAGGAATCGGAAACAAACATCAGAAAAGCGGCGAGGCAGAATTTAGAACTTTCCGAATTCCTCTTCTTCAAAGTCAAAGCCAAGGTCACATCCACAACGTGAGGAAGTCTTTCAAACCGTCGAAAGAACACCTTTGCTCAATACTACATCCATCATTGCGGTCACTTGTGGTCTTTATGGCCCAGAAAAAAAAACACATTATATTATATTTAACTCACAGATAATTGTTCTTAAATGTCCATGTCCTTGAACAGGATTGTGAGATCGCGTCTAGAGTAGTCTTCTAGAGGGATCCATGGCTCTGCATTTCCACAGCAGTGCTGTTGGTTTATTACATCTCACTCCACCTTTAATCTCTATTTGGAACTATACAGCCCCCCCGGGGTAATCGATTACACCCTACTTAATGTAAGGAAAACATTTCTTCTGTGTGATAATAATGTGATAGTCTGTACACATAGCTCTCACACAAAACACATCCTCTCAAGTAGAATTCTGCTTTTGGTGGAAGTCATATACAGTTCATGATTTAGAATTACAATATCTGGTAACGTAAAGTTTTTTTTAATATATATAAAGCTTTTCTTTTCACGGTACCTGGTACTCATACACACAGCCTAAGATTCCTGTTGTTCATGGATGAACATGTATGTTTTTTAAATATGTTTGCCTATTCATGTAAAACAACATCAAGGAAACAGTGTCCAAAACAATTAATTTACAATTAATTTGGAAAATCAGATGAAGCTGTAGACCTAACCCATCTTCTACGGTGTACCCTATCCCCTGCAAATGGCGATGACCTTTGGCCAGTGCAAATGCATCTCCCCCAACAGATTGTATGGTATTATATTTTCGAATTGGTGTCGTGTTGCAACTGTAAAAAGAAAGTCAAAGCTCCAGAGGTGATTTCTACACCAACACATTCATCTCATACGCAAACCCTCTCCCACAAGGCCACTCATGCGGCAACAGACTTAAGTGCTTACTGTGCATCCTTCCAGAGTGATTACAGAAGAGAAAACAAAAACGACAACAAATAACTGCAGTTCAAGGCACACCCACAAGGGGGAGCAGTTCATCTCAAGTATACAGCTGGCGTTGGGAGTTCCAGTGAAGAGTTCTAGTTCTAGAGTGGTGGTGGGGTTCCAGGCAGAGAGCCCAGTGCAGGACACAGGCGAGCAGGCAGAAGCAGTTGGCACAGGTGACCTGGGCTAGACTGGACTGGGGATTGGGGTGGGTAGGTGGCAGGTGGGGTGGGAGCTCACAGTGACGTGATGTGTCTAATAGCTGTCCTCCTGTTCTCCACATCCAACTGGGGTGAACTGGCAACAGTAACTCCTAGAACCCCCTCATTCTCAAGTCATTCTCAAGTCCTATACACCTATACACAGATATATCCCAATACATCCCGATGTATCTTAATATATCCATAGGCCAATGGTTTCAGTGCATACAGTGATCCATCATGTTCAGCATACTGCATTGTGTATGTATGTGGAACGGTGGGCGTATTTACAGATATTGGTTAGAATATATTTCTGTATATATGTACATAGCTACAGAACTTGGCTGGGTGATGGACTTTAAAGCACACACACACACACACCTACACTCGACAAGGTCCAAATGTGCCTTGGCTACTGTATGATAAGGTCATATGCACACGCACACACACACACACGCACACACGTACACGCATACGTAATCCCACGCACACACTCACACACACACACACAGAGCGTCTCCCCAACCAATACGTAGATGAAAACGATTGTGTGTAGCCACCGATATACAGTACAATATAATGCACATAGCCTATGTACAGTACAGAAGAAATGTTGGAAGAGCAGGTATACATACACTCCACTCCAGTATTTACATTCTCCAGTAGATTAAATAATACACTTTAAAGTTACGGGACGTCAAAGTCCACACCATGAAAGCATGAAGAGTCATCAAGAGGGGCTTTTTTGCAGACGCAGTGTAGTTAGGATATTCTGGCTGCTACACTACACACGCAAAACCAAAACGCACCGCCCGCCATCTTGTGGAAGTAGAGCGGGACCAAAGAATTGTCTAGTAGAGGAAGATACTTCAAGCCCATGCACTTCCTGGATCCATGTGATGTCAGGTGAACGCCCCCTTCAGGAGACCTTTGCTTAGGAGACCTTTGGAGACGTAAGGTTGAGAATAAATGGAGTTCCTTTGGCTGTAGATGGCGGTAGCACGTATCTTATGCAAGCCGTCACCAAATGCCACAGAAAGAGAAGAAAAAGGAGGGGACAACGCCCCCTTAGGAGACCAAACTTGAGCACACTCGTTGGCATTAAGTGGACAGAGTTTGAATTATCTTTCTATACTAAGAAAATCTTTGGTGGGACTTTATAGGGTGCTGGTTCTGGGGTTGTGGGGCGAAAGAGGGGCGGGGGGAGGGGTGCATGGGGGTGCGGGGCTGGCAACGGCGGGGAAGACGAAAACGCGAGGGCTGGTGGGGGACGCCAGCTCGTGCCATTGGCTGAAGTAGACGGGGTATCTCATTGGATCTCCGTACGCCAGCGGAGACACCACCACGCCCCCACGAAGCAGCGTGGCGGGATCCAGCCCGGCGCCTGCCGGACAGCTGTCAATCATGGGGCAGGACAGAGGCAGTTGGGCGGCGGCGGCAGCAGCAGCGCCATCTAGCGTTGTGGAGGCCAGCTGCAAGAGACCAGAAGAGAGACTCAGTGGAGTTAGAGCAGCAAGGGATCAGCCCAGCCGTGGCTCAATCGGCTGGGCACTGGTCTGCTACACCGGCGGCCCGGGTTCGAGTCCGGCCCGGGTCATTTGCAGAACCCTCCCCTTCTCTCTCCCCACTCACTTCCTGTCACCGTCTAAAGCCATAAAAATAAAGTCTTAAAGACCAAAAAAATCTAAAAAAAGAGCAGTGAGGGGCCAGATGAGACCGACAGTGCCGTTAAAGGAGGAGATACAATAGAGTAAGGCATTGCATTTACAGCTGCACTGAGGCAGTCACACCAGCAGGACATTAAAGGAAAACCATTTTAACAGTGCAGTTACAGCTGAAAGAGAGTGAATGGTACAGCCAATGCAGTAACGTGTGCATCTATTGGTACTGCACGTGGTCTCAGGTATAGGTGCATTAAAATATCGCAAATATTTGCAGATATAAATAAATATCTACATTCATTGTTCACATGCACACATAAACACAACACACCAACACATCATACCTTCCTCACTCACACACAGAGACACACAGACACAGACACACAGACACAGACACACACACACACACACACACACACACACACACACACACACACACACACACCAACACACACACACACACACACACACACACACACACACACACACTCACACACAGAGACACACAGACACAGACACACAGACACAGACACACACACACAAACGTACAAAAACACACACAGTGCTCACCTCCAGGGTGAGTGTTCTCCTGGCCCTGACCCGGGCCTCTGCCCTGGCTCTGCCCTCCTGCCACTGGGCCGGCATGCTGGGGTCCGCCCTGTTCTGGGGGCTCCCTTGGCCCACCGCTGGTACCACCCCTGGAGCTGCTTGTACCCCTGGTACTGCTGCTGACAGCCCTGGCACAGTGGGCTCCCCGGCCCATTCATCCCCTGGCCAGTGCATCGGTGGTTGTGTGGCCATGGTGTTGCCTGTGATGTTAGCCCTGGCTGTGATGTTAGCCCTGGCGGAGATGTTAGCCCTGGCGATGGGTGTGTTGTTGTTACTGTTGTTGTTGGTCTGGTGGTCCTGAACTCTGCCTGCTATAGCTGCCGCCGTGTTGTTGCTGTTATTGGTCTGGGCCTGAGCGGGCCTGACGATTGGCTGGTGGGGAGGTGGGGTGGAGCCTGTCGTCGGAGGCTGGTAGGAGGCAGCGGTGCTTGCTCCAGATCCTGGCAGAGAGAGAGAGGGAGAGGACAGCGTTCAGTTCACTTCAGACGCACCTCATAGGTTATATACTGAGGCTCACCTAACTGAACAGTGAACAGCTCACCTCATTTACTGAACAGTAACTACACCCTAATATAACATGTGTGTCAATGATGTTTTAGTAGTAGGCCTACCACACGTCAGGGTGGTG
Source organism: Engraulis encrasicolus (assembly GCF_034702125.1). Classification (NCBI taxonomy): domain Eukaryota; kingdom Metazoa; phylum Chordata; class Actinopteri; order Clupeiformes; family Engraulidae; genus Engraulis; species Engraulis encrasicolus. The sequence continues at coordinate 27,439,455 of NC_085870.1, forward strand.
CAGCCACCGCTATAACCGCTATTGTATGGATTTAATTATTTTCCTTCATTATTAGTGGATTATCTAAGAAGCATATTCATTGCAGTACGTTCAAAAAGCACCTACAATCATACTTATTCACTGAGGCCTATGGTCCTTAACCACCCTGCCCCAACCTCACCTCTACCCGCCTCCTCTCCTCTCTCTTTATTCCCCTGCCCATTCTCCTTTTGTAAAGCGACCTTAGGTTACTTGAAAGGTATAAAACCAAGTTATTATTATTATTATTATTATTACATTAATTACCAATTACTAATTAATTTATGCGCATTAGCTTTTGTTGTCACCTGACATCTGAGCCCAAAACACGTCATTGATCCATGTTCATCTAACTCATTGTGCAGAAAACATGCAAGGACAGCATTCACCTTTGTTGTATTTGCTGAATAGAGAGTAACGGCACCTAATATGTTAATCTAATTCCCGGAAGGTGTTTAAAAGACTATGTTATTGATTAGATGGATTAGTAAGTGGGCATTACTGATTGGAGTTACTGTAGTGTCAGGAGAGTGGCAGAGCAAGGGCAGCGTTCCCTTCAGACATTTAAATGTGTATTCCTGCATTTACGTAAGAGTGACTGAGCCATGATGTACTGTATAGATATAAGTTCTATTGTACAGGAAACAGCACAGGGATAAAGTTTCCTTCAGACAGCGTTTCACATACTACTACTGACACTGTCACTTATTTGAGTCTCTATTGGAAAACAACGGTAGCTTAATAAATGAATAATATGTCATCCTACAGGCAACTGCTCAATGACAATAAAGCTGATGAAGGAGAGGCTTGGTGGGAATCAACCCACAGTCTAATGAGGTATACAAACTTGCAAATTTGAAAATAGTTGCAAATAGTTTTAGTTTTAGTTGGTTAGAGTACCACATCATTACTCAGTCTGCGTGTCCATTTTTTTACAATAATTTTCTTATCAGCAGCACTGTCTGTGTGTCTGCATTGATTTACACCAAACTGAGTAAATGAAATTGCGTTAGGCAAGCAATGAACTCCAAAGTCAAAGGGTGCAGTGAACATAATGAATAGCTAAGAGTTATGGATGATATCAAAATTAGAGATGCACCGGATCCAAGATCCGGTTCCGGATCCGGCAGGCTAATAGGGTTTTTCACAGGATCCGGATCCGGTTCCAGGATCCAGGATCCGGTAGCATAGGCTTTTCAGTCAAAATAGTTTGAGCCAACGTAATAAAAAGAGCCCACATGTGCGAGTAGGCTATGTGTTTCAACCCTTTCGTAGGATCCGGTATCCGGTTGCGGATCCGGCAGGATCTTAAGCAGTGGATCCAGTATCCGGCAGTATCCAAAAAATCAGGATCCGGTGCATCTCTAATAAAAATGTGTAATAGACAGGATAGTTACTACTACCACGCTCTTTGCCGAGGCACAGCCGCTTCAAGGTGGTCCCTGAAAGAAGAGGAGCACAGCTCCATCAGTCTCACGGCAACAGACACATTCACACAATCAGATACACAGAGACGGCGGAACAAGCTTGCGGCAGCGCTACGTTTAAAACATTAAGCAAACAAAACATTTGCTGCATACTACAAACTGTTTCGTAGTAACTGCATGCATTTAAATGCAGTTAAATGACATTCATCTAAGAAAAAGATTTGAGTCTTGAGCGGTGTACAACTTGAAATGAAGCACACACAAGACCATGACAAACAGGGCAGCGGTGAACCTACACATGTCTGACACGTTTGAACTAACACTGACACAGTGGACTGGAGCACTTCAGGACTATGGCTCTACAGCAAACAGACGGATGGAGGTCATGCATCCAAAAAAAAGGACAAATAAAAAACCATGCGGTGCAGTCGTGCTCGACTAGTAGGACTGTGGAAGCAAAGGCGAGGTCTCGCACAACACACTGGACTCCCAGACTGACGACGACTAGCAAACTAGATAACTAGCAGACTAGCCACACTCTACGGCCCTCAGCAGGGCATCTACACTGTAAAACATTGTAGCCAGGTAAAAGCTAAAAAAGTAAGTGGCCCAGCTGCCTTAAGTGTGTAAGTTAACTCAACTTGAGAAAGTCTCGAGTTAATTTAACTTACAAACTTAAGGCAGCAGGGCAACTTGCCTTTTTTACGTTTACAGTAACTGGCTCGCAATGTGTTACAGTGTAGCTCATCTACAGTGCCAACCATCAGCCATGCAGTACTCAAGCACATTACGGAGTGGGGAGGCCAAGAAGACCCTTCGTCACACAGCACAAGAGAAAGAGAAAAGAACGCAAACAGAAGAAGAACTGGCACAGGACAGACACAGAGAAAGAAGAAGGGGGTGACAGGTGAGGAGGAGAGACAGTGAGGAAGGGATGGGGAACAGTGGAGGAGAGAGACGAAAAGAGACGGGTGAGAGAGAGAGAGAGAGAAAGACAGGTAGAGAAATACAACTTGGGTGAAAGGAAGATCAAACAATCCGATGGAATCAAGGCATTAATTTAACAGGTTGTGAAAAAATGATAAGAGAAAGAGAGAGGGAGAAATGGAGGAGACAAAGAGATACAAACAGATGGACAGAGAAACAGGCCCACTGAGGAATCTAGCGCGGGGTTTGCTACTGCTGCCTTTATACTGCACCCTCTCTGGCGTTACGGGGTAGGTGGGCCAGCCTGCAGAGACGACACCGGGGGGGAAGAGAGAGGAACAGGAGTAGACACACACAACACACAAGAAGAAGAAGAAGAAGAAGAGTTGCAGGCCGAGCTCAGCACACACCCAACTCAACAACCAACTCAACTCACTGACTAACTCACTAATACATCACATTACATTACATTACACTTTTCTGATGCTCTCATCCAAAGCGACTTGCAGCTGTTTTACAGTCCCTGGAGCAATGTGGGGTTAGGTGCCTGCCTTGCTCAAAGGCACTTCAGCCATGGATGAAGGTGTAAGGAGAGGTAAGGGTGGGATTTGAACCTGCAACCCTCTGATATTAAGACCACCTCCCTGACCACCAGACTAACTAAGTAACAGACTGACCCACTAACTAATAACTGAGAGGTTATATAACTAATAAGGTAAAATAACTGAGAGGTTAACCAATTAACTGGAGCTGAGTCATAAACTGCAGTAACAAATGGGCTGTGTGACTGCCTGGCTGCCTGATTGAGATGTAGAAGTTTACTGGAAGTAATGAGCCATGGAATTACAGAAACCCAAAGGGCAAACACTCTCCCATTCAACAGCATAGGCGCTGTGTGTCTGTGTTTGTTTTGTACTCTATATAATTTCTGCTCATATTCCTACAGTATATCTATGATTTTATTAGTGACATGCATCATGAATCTCTGTCAGGGTGGTTGACAAACTGGTGTGAGAAAGCAAAAACCTGTTGCCATATACAATATATCCTTTGCCCATGCACTCCTACTGAGATCAGTGTGGGCAGTCATTTAGCAGCCAAACCTTTGTATTTTCTCTGTTTAATAAAAAGTAAACATAGGTGATTTTCAATTATCAGATCAGCTACTTGAATAATCACGCTAGTGAGGGCCAGCTGGTTCAGTGACTAGCTGGAATGAACATGTGACATGATTTTTACTTCCTTAAACCAGGATGCATCCCTGTGACAACTGTTAATGCTGCTTTGAGCCCGTATCTATTGAAAATGTCAGTATAATTTGTTTTATTTGAGGACATTTGCAGCCAAACTGAATGAAGGGAAAATGAAACCATGTCTTGTTATTATGCAGCTGTGCATGCTATTCACACGAATATCATGAAGACTCCTGGTGTACTTGTAATGGTTAGGGTAATGTATGGGATATACAACATCAAACACACATTTTCCATGAACAGTCATTAAACACAAAACATGTACGGCCTCATGAGAGTTTACCAACCCTAAAGTCAGAGCCAACCGGCTGCATTTTCATTTTTACCATTTATGTCGATGTTAGGCTATAAATACCACTTATGAACAAACTCCACCTTACACCAATTTCGATTATGACTCCTTAGAAACCCTTTTCCTCTCTCCCCTCTTCATTTCCCAAAAACGGTGCATTGCCTGAGTAGTCGGCTTAGAGGTTGCGACTACAAAAAAAACCCCTGATCACACTGCATTTGTTCAGCCTGGTTCAAAAGCATTCATACTGCTATATATCTAAGACTATTTATCTATCTTCAATCTATCTAAGACCTTCTGGATTTCCTGAGCTGTTGCCAGAGGTCTACATATGACGAAACACTTGCCCTCAGATAACACCAAGAGGACATCAGTATGCAAAGGCAGAACAACTGAACACCGGGCCCCGGGGCAAAACACGGATAGGGCACCCCCCCGTACAGAAAGCTAAGGTGCAATAAGGGCACAAGGCCCCACCACCAATACGGCCCTGGGTCCATGGGCAAAATGCTCTGCTAGCACCCCATATACCGGTACTGTAGCTCTGCCCCTGGCTGATAGTTGACACAGTCATGTACTGTACGTACAGTATCTACCGTGCTGCTGGTTAACACTGGGTCATGTGTCTATCTACTGTGCTGCTGGTTAACACTGGGCCGTGTGTCTATCTAGCGTGCTGCTGGTTAACACTGGGTCATGTGTCTATCTACCGTGCTGCTGGTTAACACTGAGTCATGTGTCTATCTACCGTGCTGCTGGTTAACACTGGGTCATGTGTCTATCTACCGTGCTGCTGGTTAACACTGGGCCGTGTGTCTATCTAGCGTGCTGCTGGTTAACACTGGGTCATGTGTCTATCTACCGTGCTGCTGGTTAACACTGAGTCATGTGTCTATCTACCGTGCTGCTGGTTAACACTGGGTCATGTGTCTATCTACCGTGCTGCTGGTTAACACTGGGTCATGTGTCTATCTAACGTGCTGCTGGTTAACACTGGGTCATGTGTCTTGAACTTGGCTTTATTTATAACCACTCCCCATAACTAGAGAGTGGCAAGGTGGTGTGGGTAATGTAGGAAACGCGCTGGGCTGGTCCAGGAAGAGAGCGAGATGCGCGTTCCGTTACAGTCTATCTACCGTGCTGCTGGTTAACACTGAGTCATGTGTATTCCACCGTATGCTGATATCTGGGCCATGTGTATCCTACAGTATGCTGCAGCCTTCGCCATATGTCCCCAGCCGTATTACCGCTCAGCACACCTGGCCAATAGCAGATGGCTGCATGGCTTACAATGTCATTTTACTTGTCATATGACCTCGAGGAAACACTATCGTAGAAATACTGTATGAAAGGATGCTATTGCATGAAGCTAACGGTCTATGGAGTCTATCTTTTATCATCCCAAGATGTCATTGTTTTAGAGCCGTAAAGGTGAAGTTTAAGAGGAACGCAATATTACATGATGCTACAAACTTTGAGTTTTGTTTTCCTATATGCCTAGATGCACTTTGGCAGCAACTATTTCACACAAAATGTGGCCTCATCTCAAATTATATCTGTAGCCGAATACTTTACCGTATATCATAACCAAACAAACTATGCGATGCTATGTCTGCGGACATACACATGTGTAGGCCTATATTGGTCCAGTCTGTAGATAAACTCATCATACAAGCTAAGCTTTGCCTGAGGATGTATGCATTGCACTGTATGGTACCTAGACTCTTACACAGCCTGGGTTATTGTATGCCATGTACAGTACTGAAGATGTAAAGTATATCCAGTATGCAGGTAGGTAGACTCTGAGACAGGCTGTGATGGACACCATATGGCATGCTGAGAGATGCAGACGAGAGTCTCTCCGCCTATAGGGGGGCGTAGCGGACACACTCACCTGGTCCGGGCTGGCCAGGTATAGCGGTGTGCTCTCCCTGCAGGCCCGCGTAGATGTTGTCGGAGGAGAGCGAGCCCTTCAGGGAGCACGGCTGCTGCGTCTGCACCGGCTCTGATCCGGAACCCGGCCCGGCCACCGTGCCACCTGGACCCGGGCCTGGACACATGAGGGGACCCCTGGCAGGAGAGCCGTTCACACTGGGGGCATGTTCAGCTACACGGAAGAGGAAAACAGTGAATAGGGGCATGTTCAGCTACACACAGAGGAGGAATAGGGGCATATTCAGCTTCACAGAAGAGGAAAATACAGTGACTAGGGCCATGTTCAGTTTGCATGTTCACAGGAGAGGAAAACACAATTTCTGTTCTCAAATCGCTTTTGTGTCAGTGCAGAGTTCTACAGAGTTTAGTGTAGACTTCTATAGTGCATATTGTCAATGGAATGTTTGGACTGTCCGTGCACTGAATTGTCAGAGTTAATATCCTGAAACATAGTGCCTGAAGCGCACCAAGGGCATGTTCAGCTACACAGGAGAGGAAAACACATTGGGCTCTTGCTAACCTACAGAGAGGAATAAATACCACTAGGTGGTGCTATTCAGACATAAAAGGATGATGTTTGACTTCCTCGACTGATACACAGATGTGTGTTCGATACTTTAATGTACAGACAATATAAGAGAGAAGCAAAATATCCTCTGACTGGCAAGGAAACACTGCAGAAAAGAAATATGTTATTCACAACAGCATACTACGGCGGATGGGGTGGAGGTACTTGTAGTTTGTTGTTTTAGAACCTGCTACTAACTATGCTTACAATTCAGAGATATTAATCAGTAATATTCATTATTACTAACAGCTAATGCTTGTGACATTATAATATTTAGTCAAATCCTCATATAAAAATGTCAACGCATATCAAACTACTGTATATAAAACTGTATGGCAGACAGTGTGATCCCACTCACTCCTGGTGGCCTCGGTGGCCTTATATCAAACCATATATATCGACATATGAATCTCTATAAGTGTTATCCAACTCGCTCTTGGAGACCTTATATCAAACCATATAAATCTGCATACAAGTGTCTGTATACGTGTTATCCAACTCGCTCTTGGCGGCCTTATATAAACCATATAAATCTGCATACAAGTGTCTGTATAAGTGTTATCCAACTCGCTCTTGGCGGCCTTATATAAACCATATAAATCTGCATACAAGTGTCTGTATAAGTGTTATCCAACTCGCTCTTGGTGGCCTTATATAAACCATATAAATCTGCATATAAGTGTCTGCATAAGTGTTATCCAACTCACTCTTGGTGGCATCGGTGGCCTTGCCGGCGTCCTGGCTCTTGGTGACGCCGCGTAGCTGCTGTACCAGGGGGCTGAGCAGCTTGCCGGCCTTCAACTTGTGCTTGCTAGTGCGCCGGCGTCGGCCACCAGAGGGCAGCGTGGCGCTGAGGCCCAGAGTGGGGGGCAGAGTCTTCCCCAGCCGCTGGTACAGCAGCTCGACCTCCCCCCGCTGGTGAGCCTGCAGCTCAGAGATCTCCTTCATATGCCTGGAGGACACACAAGGGAGGAGGAGGGCAGATACACAACATATGAAGAGTTCAGATGCAAAACCCCCTAAGTGCCATTTCAGAAAATAATCTTAATTAATTTTTATTTAATACAAAACTATCAAAGTTGCATAGTTTTTTTTATTTTTTTATTTATGTAATATAACTATTTATATGAATTATCAAGTACATGAATGTAAACCAAACCAACAACAGGTTTCTCTAAAAATATAGAAGTGTAGGTCTTCAGAAATGGAGTTAGGGGGTTTTGCGTCTGAACTCTTCATATATTATGGCCTGTACTAAGAAGCTGCTTCAGGAGCAAACCACGTTAAAGGGGCACAAAGTAGGATGACGCGTTTCCGCGGTGCCCGTGGCATGCCTGTCTCAAAATGTACACAGTCATGAAAAAATACTGTTTAAATAAACGCGCTGTGAAAATGTTTTCCATCGCGGAATGCCAGCTATTGATACAAACCTGAATACGGTATGTAAAGCGATTTTTCGTATGGAAAGTGTTTCCCACGACACTCGTTCGGACGGCGCTGTCAAAAGTTGCATTTGGGGTTTTCTGACAGCAGACCATGGAAGTGGACGCGAGAGTCATGGTTCACCTACTAATTACTCAAATAAGCACCGGCTGACTCGGGACAGTGATTAATTAGACTTTTAATCCTACCTAGAGCCCCTTTAAGTTAAGAAGTAAATCATCTAATAGAAGAGCCTGGTATTGCTGTTGAGCCACTGCTGTACCTGGCCTCAGATATGCAGTCTAAACAAGATATATAAGCTGACATGTCCCGAGATCTCCTTCATAGGTAAAGTAGTAAAGGCTTTACTTTTGTGATAGGGCAGTCAAGACAGACAGGAAGTAAGTGGGGAGAGAGAGACGGGGAGGGGTCAGCAAATGACCTCGGGCCGGAATCGAACCGGAGTCGCCAGTGTAGTAGTGCAGTGCCCTATAGCTTGAGTCACGGCAGGGCTGTATCTGTGCCTTCTAGATGTGACTTTGACATGTGATGAATGAAAATGAAATGAATTGAAATAATTATATGACAGATATTATGGGGTGAATAAGGTAATGCACTGCTTCCTAAATAAATACTGTACAAGGGAAATGTGTTGTACTGATGTCTCTCCTTGTCTCTACTGCTACTGTAAATGCACACAGAATTAACCCAGCACATCTCCATTCCCCTCTCCCTCTGTCTTCCTACGGCACTAACCCACACAGTGGAGTAGATGTGTCTGACTCACTTGAACCTCACTCTTCGTGATGCTGTGAGTGGTGCAGTAATGTATCATGTTAAACTGGTCCCACTCACTGGACCCACTCTGTCAGCTTCGCTCCTGACTACCGTAAATGCCTACAGGTGGCATGTCGTCTGAGTCACTAGTCGCAGAGCCTCTATGCCGCACTGACCCCTACAGAGTAAAGGCGTCTGACTCACTCCTTACCTCTGCAGCACACGACTGCTAACTGCTGTATAATAAATGCCTTCAGTACAAACTTACCAAGCCTCTACTCCTACGTGGACAGCATAAAACTCATTATCTGACTCACTGCTCTGTCAGACTCTGTACGGTAGCTCTGTCTCTAATGCTTAACAAAGACATGGCCCCATGGTTATAAATCAGCTGTTACGAATGGCAAGGACCAAGTTGTGATGTATTACTAAAAGTAAATGCCCTGTGCATTGACATAGTGATGTAGTACTTTGGTATTACCACAGTACAATGGTATTTCAGTCTTTTCAGTGACAGCCTTCCAGTGGTGTAACGGCATGCGTTAAGCCCTCACAGGTTAAGTGCTCACTCATGGAGTCTCCACTACTATATATACAGAATAAGGGTGGGCGATATGACGATATTAAATCGTGAATCGTGATATCGAGTACACGACAGTGGGGGGGGCAGTTCAGAGTGTGGTGTGTGTGTGTGTGTGTGTGTGTGGGGGGGCAGTTCAGAGTGTTGTGTGTGTGTGTGTGGTGATGGAGGAGGTGCAGTTGAGTGTGTGTGTGTGTGTGTGTGAGGGAGGGAGGGAGGTGGGTGGCAGTTGACTATGTGTGTAAGGGGGGGGGTGCTATTGTACATGTTTTATCAAATTGATTAATTAGTGGATGAATGAACGAGTGACTGTACATTAATATAGGATTAGGTATGTGTATGTATATTGCCTGTCTTCTTAGATTGAATGAATGCTTGGATGAATGGATAGGTTGTATTTTAAAACAACATTAAAACAGTTTTGTACATTTTACTTTAAAAGCCCTTCTAGGGATGGGCATTGGAAATTAGCCTATGGCTACAAATGCTATGATACTTATCTGCTAGGCTGCTGTACAGCCTACATGATGTGCATTTGTCCCCATTCAAATAAACCAGAACTGAACTGAACGATCGTCTCCAATCTGCCAAAGTGGAGAAATCGTATAGATTATCTTGCAGTGAGGATGTTTACTCTCTTCACTTTTATTCTTTACATTATTGTATTCCAATTGTGCACCCTATGAGAGCGTCATCAGTGTGTTAACATCAGTGGCTAGGGCTAGGGTTAGGGCAGTGGTTCTCAAACTTTTCTCATCATTCCCCCCTTCGGAGGGTCTGGATGCTTCCGAGCCACCAAACCCCCCCCACCCCCCCCGCCAAGCAACAGCAGTACTCGCACAGACTGATTTTACGATCGCTGCTTTGGGGACGTGTGTTCATTTCCTATGCTATTCAAATTCATGACAATTTATATAATGTTGGTGAGGGCTTAAAATATATTGCTTATTGGCGAGACAGGAAATATCAGATGTGTCACGCCCCCCCTGTGATGCCTCCGCGCCCCCCCAGGGGGGCTTGCGCCCCACTTTGAGAAACACTGGGTTAGGGTGAGTGTGTAACTCACTTCTCGCGTAGCCTCTGCAGCTCCCTCTTGATATCCGAGTCCTCCATCTCAGAGTCGTTATCGCTGCTGAAGTAGGACGACTGGTGGGCGGGACTACAGGCCACGCTGGCCCCTCCCATCGCCCGGCTGGGCGAATCAGAGCTCTGCACGCTGCTGCTGCGTCCTGAGCGGCGCAGGAAGGCCACCGCCCTCTTCATGAGGTCACTTCCCCTGCGCTCGGAGCGGGGGTGACGGCCCGGCGTGGCGGGGGCCAGACGGGCGGGACTGCTCTCCGCGCCCGAGTCTGAGGACATGAAGCGCCCGTGGCCGGCGTGCGTGTGCGCGTGGTGCGTGTGGGCGTGCACCGTCGTGTCCACGGGCACGGCCGTCATGGCGCGCGGCAGCGAGCCGCGTTTGGCGATCAGCGCCGGGGGAGGGGCCTCCAGGCAGAAGTCGGGCGGCGCGGAGTAGCGCGAGGAGGAGGAGGAGTAGCTGTGCTTGCGGCGCGTCGTGGCTCCGCTCTCGGCACTCACCACGGAGAAGCGGCCCACCGTGAGGATGCCTCCTGAAGGGGAGTCGAGACACTCCTCCACCCCCCCTCCACCTCCAGCACCACCGGCCCCGCTGCTGCTCCAGCTACGCTGCTTACGCTCCCCCAGAGAGCCCGGGGCGGCACCCATCATCTGCAGACACAACACACACAACAGATACATACAGGTCAGACACATACAATACTGCAATAGGACAGTCTCAAACACACACTCAGGTGAGACACACACACACAGTACCACGCCACACAGACACAGTAACACACACAGTACCACGCCACACAGACACAGTACCACACACAGTACCACGCCACACAGACACAGTACCACACACAGTACCACGCCACACAGACACAGTACCACACACAGTACCACGCCACACAGACACAGTACCACACACAGTACCACGCCACACAGACACAGTACCACACACAGTACCACGCCACACAGACACAGTACCACACACAGTACCACGCCACAAGTGTCATTCCACATAAAAAAGCACATAGTTCTACAGTATTCCACAGCAGTATGTACAGCACTAACAAACATCTGTCTGAAAATTGTACATCTGACATGGCCCATCATAAATGGTCTTGGAAGGGGAAGACATACAGGCAAGGCTTATTACGTGACTAGGATGACAAGGCAGGTACAAAAACAGACAGGTCAGAAGTTCAGCAAGGCAAGGACCAGCTTGTCATCCCCCGCTCCACACTACTGACCTTTGGTGACAGAACATTCTGCGTTGCTACCCCCACCCTCTGGAACAGTCTACCTCTCCACATCCGCCAAGCCCCCACACTGAATACATTCAAGAAGCACATCAAATTCCATCTCTTGACTGAGGCCTAGGGTCTTTAATCCTTCCCTCCTCCCTCCTCCCCAATTCCTTAGCCTCATCTGCTTTTGTAAAGCAACCTTGGGTTCCATGAAAGGCACTATTAAAAAAAACAAAGTTATTATTAGAGTTTCCGCAATTGAAAATAAAACCCTGTGTAGGCCTTGTTTACACGTTTCAAAGGCTTTTAAAATATCCTGAGCCTCTTGTTTACATGTAACAGAGTTATAGAGAATTTTGAAAAGCTGTTTCTGGATTATACTGGATAAGTGCAGGAGCAAATAAATCCACTTATAAAAATAAGCAGATAAGTATAAAAAGGGACTTAACAGAGTGAAACAACATTAATAAAGGCATGAACTCTAAAATAGTACTAAAATTACTCTAAAAATATCCTGCTTCTAAAATATGCAGCTGAAAACTTGCTCAAGACAGTTCATCTGCCTGCACTCAGCAGATCGCGTCCATAATCTAGCCCAGAATACTTTTTAAGCAACGTCGAGTGGCAACAACATTTATGACAGGTGCTTTTCAGATGGAACGACCTTTGGTAGGTATTTTGAAAAGATAAGTGGATAATGTTCCCAAAAACATTTTGTGGATAATATTGCTGAGCATGTCAATCGCTCAGCATGTCATCATCTTATTGCCTATTACCCCCTTGCTCCCACTACACTATTGTCCTTTGACTCATTTAATTTGACTCTGACAATGACAGATGAGGAGACAAAGTACCTTGAATCTCCTGGAGCTGGAGCCAGAGCAGGAGGTGGAGTGGGGCATCCCCTGTCTCCTGGCTGCTGAAGAAAGAAACACAGGCGTTAGATTCTCACACAGAGACACACAGGCTTTAGATCCTCACACAGAGACATGTGCATTATGTGGCATTACTTAAGGAAGAAAAATCCGCACTCACAAACTGCGTCTCATTATTTATTTATATTACCACCATGTCCAAAAAGCAAACGCGTTTCGGCTATCAAGCCTTCATCAGTGCGTGGTAAGTTTGATCCTTTTTATCGCTTTCGTAAAGACTTTCGTTTTTCCAAGAAGTTGAGCGTGTCCTTTGCCTAAACATTATGTGGCATTCCCATGTTATGGAAATTATGGTACAGTAAATATCAAATGCTGACATAAAAAGTGCACAATCTGCACATAAATACTCCTCCATGTGGCATTTTCCATTGGGCAATTTTTTGATGCACAAGACAAGTTGCCCAGATGAGATAACCTTTGACCTTTTCAGCATGGCGGAGAGTTTATTTCTCTCAAAAAATATTTTTGTAGGCAGCATATATCATTAATGGCAGGGGACATTTTAACAAGGCCACCAAATGTGAATCACAAAATGGTTTGACGTATGTTTGGCGGTTTCAAACATGCACACTAACAACATCATCATCATCGGCTCTGTTGTGTTTTATGTTACTAGGACAACAAACTTAAATAAACTTGAACAAGTATCATCTTCCCAATGTGAATGGCACATTAGTTACCGAGGTGTTCGTTATGTGTGTGTTTCAGAGGCCACTCACTATCATTTGTTACACTCACCTGCTAAACCAGAGTCACTGTGGATGCTCAGACTGTCCATCCTCTCAGGGATCTGAGGCTGGAACATAGATAAAGAAACACAAACTCGGCATTAGAAAATAGATGTCCTGTCTTTGAAATACATCACTGAACATCACAGTACACATCACTGTATACAGACAACATTTTAACATTTTGACATTTTTATAGGGTTCTGTCATAGGAAAATGCTTCTAAAACAGAGATAAAGGGTCTAATTGGAGATTCCTATTCTCATTTGATATGTATGATATGTGATATGTGATGGGCTTTTCCTCCTTGAACCATTATCATCTACTAGTGCCAGGAAATAATAATAATACTGATAACATTCTGATAATGGTAATAAAATTGTGTAGCCATTTTCATATAAAGCACTGAGCTCCGATTGCTTCAGAGCTTGTCAGTCGTTACCAGCTGCTCTCCAGCCCTGATTCGTCCGTCAGCCAGCGGTCCCGGCGTGCTACTTCCTGAGCCCTCCACCGCGCTCTCGGGCCCCGGGGGGGACTGCACGTATTCCGTGCCCGAGCCCGGCGTGTCGGCCACAGTGCCCGATGGGTACATGGGCGCGTACTCCTGGTACAGCCAAGTGGAGGAGAGTAGAGTAGAGTAGAGTAGAATCACAGAATTAACATTGAGAATTAACATTGAATTAATGTTGAATTAACATTGTGAACTGTACTGTAGTGTACATGTATATTCAAACAAAAAAAACAAAAAAATTCAGACCTGGTAGAGCAGGTTCCTCAGCTTTTCGTCCAGGGTCTTGATGGTGCTGTCCACGAAGCCCCCGCCCCCCCTGGCCCGGCCCCCCTCCCCGTCCGACTCGGCGGTGACCCCGCCTGGCTGGGAGAGTGCGGGGCTCTGGGGGAGCGACGGAGCCTTAGCACCACCCCCCGCCCCCGCCGCGGCCGCCCCCACGCTGGAGAAGGGCTGTTGCATCACCACGGAGGCGTGCTCCCGCTCCCGCTCCCGGTCCGACAGCGCCTGCGCGGCCTCGCGTGCGTAGCTGAGGTCGGTGGGGGGTGCGGAGGAGGTGAATGTGGGGGGCGGCGCGCTGACGTCCAGGGAGAGTGGCATCACCAGCGGGCAGCAGGCCACCTCCTCCACCAGGGAGCTGGCACAGGCGAGCTGCGCCACGTGGATGGGGGACGGGGACGTCATCATGCGCCCGCTCAGCTGGCTCTCGTCTACGGACAACGAGCTGCGCAGAACTGGGCCTAGGGGCGGGCAAGATGGCAAAAATGTCTTATCACCATTTTTGTGTAGCAACGAAGAAAACATGCACATCTGTCTCAAAAAGATTGGGTGCAGGATTGCAAGTCACATGACATGACAATTTTTGGATTTTGATTTTTTAAATCATGATCTTCCATCAAGACATAAAAAACAAAAACAGGCATTTTAGGGCTACAAAACTCTGTGATCAAATGTTAATGAATATAGTTGCAATTTCACATGTAAAAACACTATAACAAACCAAAATACAATCTATACAACTTCTCCACTTTCACTGATGGTTAACGATCCGCTACTCGTTCTAATTCTTCGAGATTTAATATCATCACACCCCTACCTGGGCCAGATCCGGATACCGACCCCGGCCCAGATCCGGACCCAGCCTGGTGGCCCTGGGCAACGTGGGTGTGGGTATGTAGGGGCCCAGCGGTGGAGGTGGTGATGCCCAGGGGGTCCTCTGTGCCGGGGAGGGAGGTGGGCGGCTGGGCTGGAAGGGCGGTGGAGGGCAGGGAGATGCCCAGGGAGAGGGATGCCAGCGGGTCAGAGAGGGGCAGGGGCAGAGGGCTGCTAATGCCCGTCACATCGCTGCCAGCGGAGGGTGGAGCTGATGTGGACTCAGAATCTGGAAGATAGAAGAAGAATAGTGGAACATTAGGAGAAAGTAAAAAAGAAAGAAGGTCTGTACACTGTTGCTGCTCCCAGTTTATTGTACACAATGTTTTGACCAGTCTGGTCTTTGTCAGGTGTAGCTAGGACCTTTCTTTTTTACTATCGCATTTAGTCCAGCACTTGTTCATTTGGATGTGCGCACGCTCCAAACGCTTACTGTGAACCTTAGGAGAAAGCACATGCTAACTGATGTGGCTGTACACCTTTCCATCAACACCAACCTTAGTATAACCTGCCCCCTATACTCTGTCTACACATTTTGACTTTTTACACTCTTGCTTCCTCTGTTCTCTGCAAATCTGCAGCTTTATTTCTGACCAGTTGCATAGATATAAACTGCTGCTATGTGCCATGTAAAGGGATGTGATGTTTTACTGTTCACTGTGTTAGTGTGTTCTTTAAGGTAACACTGTTTTTTTTGCATGTACAGTGCAAGCTATGGATGTTGGGGAACACTTAAAATTATGTTCATAATAAAAACCTTTCCGTGTTTCATCACCTTGTAACTGGCAACTTCCGAATTCACTTTGCAGCACTTTGAGCAATAACCACAGCTTATTTCACCAATTTGCAGTTTCAACAAGACATGAAAAAAACTATTTAGCTTCCCATCTGTTGGCTGACCTCAGAGGAAAAGCTTTTTACTGTAGTGTTGCTTTTAAGGCTTAGCCTACCTTGGAAGACATCAGCGATTAGTCAGACGTACCCTTAGAGACTGAATAAATCAGTCTGCACTCTAAAGCCTGTGTAAATGGTACATTTGGAGAATGTGGATACTGTGGCAATGTGTCGATGATAGAGAGTGTGGCAGCAGACAAAAAACTGTCTCTTTCTTACTCCCTCTGAACTATTTCCATTTTTTACCAATGGAACGGTGAGGCTGATGAGCTTTCGACCAGTGGGACACTTTTTCGCCTGCACCTCACTCAAACAACATACAAGGCTTACACAGTC
Source organism: Engraulis encrasicolus (assembly GCF_034702125.1). Taxonomy (NCBI): domain Eukaryota; kingdom Metazoa; phylum Chordata; class Actinopteri; order Clupeiformes; family Engraulidae; genus Engraulis; species Engraulis encrasicolus. The sequence goes on from NC_085870.1 coordinate 27,455,522, forward strand.
ACAGTCTGAGCGGGCTGTAAGAGGAGAATGGAGATCTTCACTACCTACATCATCGTGTCCTCTAAAGAGTGAGTCAGTGTTACCTTTTGAAGAATGTAAATGCTGTGTCTGTGGAACCTGGGAGTCAGTGTGCAGTTTTAAGGATATATTACTGTAACAGTATCATTGGAAAATGTGTATGATGACTAAATATATGGCTGGGTCAGGGCGTCCTTTACAAATAGTACATGTACTCTACCTTTCCCTTTAGAATATATCAATACTGTGTCAGTGTTTCATTTGGAGAGGGTGAATGTGGACTGTGTCAGTGATAGCTTTGGAGAGTGGAGCATGCTATGGCACCTTTGGAGAACGTGTATATATTATATAAGTGCTACTTTTGGAGAATGTGAATATTATCTCAGTGCTACTTTTGGGGTATGTAAATGCAACGTAAATGGCAGCTTTGGAGAACACGGATGTTATCTAAATTGTACGTTTGCAGAAAGTAGATGCTATTTAAGTGTTACTTTTGGAAAATGTAGATCACTGAATAAATGTGCCAATGGTGGCTTTAAACGCTGCATAAACAGTACCTTTGGAGAACACGGAGGAGGCGGCGCTGGCCCCGGCTGCATGGCTGCTGGTGCCGTCTCCGGAGTGTGCTGTGGCGCCCCCCTCAGGCTTGACGGTGATGGTGCCAGAGGAGTGGGTGGAGGCCGTGCCATCAGACGGGGCGTTTCTCCTGGCAGAGGGCATCTCCTCCACAGGGCAGATGATGAACCACCTCTTACCAGTGTGCAGCACTGAGGGACAGAGGCACAGGAGAGGAGACAGGTTAGATTATTACCAGCACCGAGGGACAGAGCAAGAGGAAGAGTAGAGAGTGAGAAACTTAGATCAGTACTGTATATTCACAAGAGTACAGGGTTTTGGCTAGTGCCAGTGTGCAGAACTGAGGGACAGATTGACTGGAGTACAGGACAGTAGCTAAACAATCTCTGGCACACAGGAAAATTGTTAGACTAGTGCAGTGGTTTGCAAACCTTTTCAGCGGGGACCCCTTTTGGACTTAAGCATATTTTAGGTGCCTCGCTCAAGGGCACTTCAGTCCTGGGTGGAAGGTGTAGTGTAGGGAAAGATAAGGGTTTGATTCCACCCTGTAACCCTCTGGACTTAAGACCACCTCCCTAACCATTAGGCCACAGCTGCTGGTATGGGACTAGGAGGCAGACTGACAGGAGCACAGCAGGTTGTTTGGCTAGGCTAATGGTAGTTTGAGGGAGTGATAGAGGTAGACTACACTGATGAGAGATCCACAGGAGAACAGGAAAGCGGTGAGGCTAATGCCAGTGTGCAGGACTGAGACAGATTCACACAGACACACACAGTGGTGAGACTGGATGACTTTTCACTGAATGTGTGAAAATAATTCACTGTTATTTATGTATTTATGCATTATGGAGTCAGGAAAATGGGCACATTTTTTTGTTAGTGTTGACACTTTCAGGAAGCATGTCAGTAGGGCATTGTAAGGCACAGTGACCATGTAAGGGAGTCACATACTACAGCAGGTACAGGTACGTACATCGGTGTCAGGTTCAACCCTACCCCGAAGCCACAACTGGCCCAGTAGTGTAATATTTTGCAAGTGTTACATAAACATGGTCAGACAGCCCAGACAGCGCAGGACAGTTAACACCTGCATTTCAGGTATTTAATTATCCCATATTTATTTATAATTTGTATGGCACATGCTTATTGGTACTTTTAGGGCTTAATGCTCTTGTTCCATTTTGTCTTTGTCATTTTGTGCATTTTTTGGCCTTTATTATTTCAGTATAGTATGAGAGTAGACAGGAAACGATTGGGAGAGAGAGATGGGGCAGGACCTGGAAATGACCCCGGCCGGACTCGAACCGGGGTCCCCGTGGCCATGCAAGCCCAAATGTGGGGGGCTTAGCACACTGTGCCACAGCGCCCCCACATTTCACAATTTGTCATTCAAGCCATTCATTGAAGCATCATCAATTCCCCACACTGAAGCCTACGACAATGAGGATTGAAAGGTCTGTTTCCTCTGCCAATAAGGGCATGTAATAAATGGATGTAATTTAATAAACACAATAAAGGAATATAATAAAGTCAAATAATGGATGGAATAAGTGTATTGGAGTACACACATTTACAGCATTGGAAGAATAGGGGTAAAAGGCTAACATTGGACATATACAGATAATGGGAACTGGGATGTAGAGAAAAGAGACGTGAACAGAGAAACATTGGCAGCTGATGTTGGGTTGTCATGTTACTAACCGTTCTGCTGGTAGACAGGCTGGGAAACTCCAGAACCGTTACTCACACCCTGAGGGAGGAGGAGAGAAGAGACGACAAAATTAAACAGGAGCATGAACAGAAGGGAGAGAGAGAGGGAGGGAGAAAGAGAGAGAGAGAGAGAGAGAGAGAGAGAGAGAGAGAGATGGGAAGGATGACCACAAGGGAGGGGTTGTCTAGCGAGTATGAAAATAAAGGTGTGAACAGGTGTATGCGGGTTGTCTGTAAGAATGAAAGGGAAAGGGACTACTTCTGTGTGTGTAGGAGGTAGGGAGATGCTGTGGGTATATCAATCTGCGAGTGTGAGAAAAAGTCTCCATTTCACCTGTGTGTGTGTGTGTGTGTGTGTGTGTGTGTGTGTGTGTGTGTGTGTGTGTGTGTGTGTGTGTGTGTGTGTGTGTCTCTCTATGCTTCAGTTGGTCCCCTCACCTCACTGCTGGTGTGTGTGTGTGTGTGTGTGTGTGTGTGTGTGTGTGTGTGTGTGTGTGTGTGTGTGTGTGTGTGTGCGCGCGTACATGTGTATGTGTGTGCGTAAATGTTCACCTCTCCGGTGGTGACAAAAGGTCCATGGCTATGCTGTGGGCTGCCCCCTCTGCTGTGTGTGTGTGTGTGCGTGAGTATATGTGTGCGTGTGAGTGTACGTGCGTGCGTGTCTATATTTTCACCTCTCCGGTGGTAATGGGCACATGGCTCTGCTGGGGGCTGCCCCCTCTGCTGCCGGCCCTCTCCCCCTCCGTGTCCTCGCTCAGCATGTCCTCCGCCTTGTCCACAATGTCCTTCAGCTGCTCGATGAACACCTCCTTCTCGATCAGCAGGATGAAGCCATTCTCCACCTACAGCACAAAGAACGCCATTACACCTGGAGCTGCGGGAGAGCAGGTTACTGTAATTATTACATGAATGGGGCTGGATACAGAGAGAGAGAGAGAGAGAGAGAGAGAGAGAGAGAGAGAGAGAGAGAGAGAGAGAGAGAGAGAGAGAGAGAGAGAGAGAGAGAGAGAGAGAGAGAGAGAGAGAGAGAGAGAAAGAGAGAGAGCGCTGAAGCAGCCATTCATTGCATTACTGCAGTACAGGAACTCCTTGAATGGCTACAGATGTATCGTAAAAGGTGTATCTCATCTAGATCAGGTGTTGGACAGCTGTACCATGTACGTCGCAATCTCCTCTGGTGCGTCTCCGTCCAGATCAAACTTGAAGGTCACCATCTTGTGGTTGTGAGTCTCCAGTTGGCACTCCACCATCTTGTCACCTGTGTCACACACCTGTGGGCAGGTCAGGTAAGACAAGGCAGGTAAGACACTATTCTGGTAAGGACTTCATTTATGAATGCTGACACCGTCTTACGTATGTACTTGCACTACATAAAAAGTAATCTTCAAAAAGAAATCTATTATGAGAGATTATGTCTGTGATGTTGATTTCAGCTATTGCTTTCTCTATTGCTTCCAAAGGATAATATCAACCATCAAAGTTGTTGTTTCGTTTCTTTGTGTACGTAAACAGCCCAGAACCTTAAAGGGGCAGTTCAGATTTCTTATTTTCTAATTTCTCTTGCTGTCCCTTTACATCAAGGGTTAACAGCTATTACCACTAAACTGTTATTACTATGCTCAGGTTATTTGTCTTTATAAATATGTACAGAGAGTTGATGTGAAAGAGCTCTGTCTCACATTGAGCATGCTGAGTTTGGGTTTGCTGGTCCTCTCCTGGCGGGAGCGTGTGCGAGCTGACTTGCGGTGATGTTTCCGTTTCCCGTCCCCCTTGCCGCCACTGGTGGTGCCCTCATAGCTATCACTCATCTCTTTGCCCGAAGCTGCGTCTGAGTTCACACTGTCACGGCAAAGAGTTCAAAGTGAGGAAGACCCTACTAATGTTTGCAAGAGAGCAACGCTACTCCTTCTAGGGCTGCTACAGTAGTAAGAACAATAATACAGTATAATACAGTAACAATAGTATTGTTTTATTTCAGCTCCCAACACTTAATCAAACAGACTTAATTTTCTCGTGTCTAACCCTAGATTTAGTTTCTTCATGTCAGATATCAGTGCAGCTAACAAGGTTTTTCTCTTATTGCAATCACGAGTCACATGCATCTTTTTAATCTGTATAAGTATAAGTATATGGTGAGGAGCATTAAAGCATTAACATCATTATGTAACCATTTCCCTTCTCTGGACTAACTCAACGGCTTGCTGCACCAACTGTGGCCATGTCCCTATCTGAGTCAATAGGTTTGTATAACCAATTATTATTTGCTCAGCAGAAGACATCATGATCTTATCATGAATCTACACCTCGAAATGGCCAAATCCCCTCAGTGTCAGAAAATATCCAATCTTAAAATATAATCTCAGAGGTCGTATTGGGATTATGGAGTCATGTGGTGTGAGAGGAATGTTTGTCTGCTAGGCCAGCTGGCGAGCCTGCCAGGAGGAAAAAAACTCTAATGAGTCATTTTTCAGCATGACTACCCACCTGTCCTTGGGATCGTCCATGCTGTGTGTGTCTGTCTAGTAGTAGATGAGTAGATGTGTGTGTATTCTAGGGCTGTAATGATATTGTATCGAACTGAGAAATCGTGATACACAGAGTCACGAAACTGTATCGTGATACAAAGAAGCAGTATCGTGATACGCCCCTTTAACGTTTTGATACCCATCTGCCCAGATGACCCAACAGCCACATGATATGAAGTGATAGTGCTTCCAAGCATCATCATTATAATATAGAAACTTTAAAAAAATATTTGTAGCCTCTTGTAACCTACTCTACCTTTGAGCTATCATAGTTTTTATTCATAAAGATTATAATGTTGGCAAATGTAAAATCGAGGGGTGTATCGAACCGTAGGTCATGAATCGTGATACAAACCGAATCGTGAGTTGAGTGTATCGTTACAGCCCTAGTGTATTCAAAATGAGTCTTTATGTGTGTGTGTGAGTGCGTACTTGTTTGTGTGTGTTTGTCCCTGGCGTCTAACAGAGGTGGAGCATAGGCTGCATTACTACACACTATTGCCACTGCTAATACCACAACGCACCTGTCATAGGCATAATTGAGGAGGGCAGCCTGCCTGTCTTGCATCAGCTCCTGAGGAAGAGACAAGACAACGTCAGTCTCATTCAGACTCTACCATCACGAGCTGTCAAAAACCCAATGCAACTCTCTCTCTCTCTCTCACACACACACACACACAAACACAAACACACACACACACACACACACACACACACACACACACACACACACACACACACACACACACACACACACACACACACACACACACACACACACACGTATTCTAATAAAAGTTCCAATAAAATCTTTTTCAAAAGCTATCGTTTAAAAAAAAATCTTACATCTCTACCTGCCACAGAAACTGAGAAATGGTGTAAGTGTTGACTATTTCGTGCAATTTTGTCAAGCCAAAATGGGTCAATAAATGGTAAAAAAAATAAACGAGAAATAATATTGTGCATTACCTCCTGCCCAGGCTCTGCAGTGGGCTGGGTGGGGACCTGCCCTGGGGGCCGACCAGTTGCAGCGCTGCCACTGTCCAGGCCGGCAGGTGCCAGGTCACTGTTGGGCAGGGTAGCAGGCGCATGGGCAGGGGGGCTGGGGGGGTAGCCCTGGGCTGGAGCACTAGCCGGCTCAGCCTCCTGCTCAGCCCTCCATGGAGGAGACTGAATGGAGGAGGCGGTGGGGACAGGGGGAGCGGAGTGCCCGGTAGCCTGGAAAGACGCCTCCTCCTGGGGCTGGGCACTGACCTCCTGGGGCTGTTGGGGAAGTGGAGGAGGAGGAGGAAGATGAGGAAGAAGGGGAGGAGGGCAAAGAGGAGGAAGAAGGTAGACAAATTGCCGTTTTAGCCTGCTGTGGTAGGTTGTAGAATAACAGCAAAACGTATCTCAGAAGTAACTCATCAATATGCCAAACTCCAACAAAATGTCAAGATAAAATAGCACATGCTAACAGCTGCTGTTAAAAAGCTAGCGCTTACAAAACCCGAGATCTACAGTGTTCGAAGGTAGTGCAGTGTCATTGGCAGTGCTTCGCAGGAGAAAAGTAAAGGCTTTGATCGGAGACTATGCCACACCTTTTAACATAAGTGAAAACTCAGCAGCAAGAGGTGCCAGTGGTGCAGTTGGGTGGTTGTGGAGCAAAGAGCCTAGAAACTAAGAGGGCCTTACTGGCCAGAAAATACAATTGGCAGAGATGAGGTCCAAAAGTACGGTTCCAGGAGTAGCGCCATTGGGCCCATCTGGCACCATTTTAGAGGGACAGGTACGAAGCGTCATTTCCATGGGTGTCAGTTCACCCCACAGCCTGATAGATAAAAGTACAGCCTTACAAAGGCAAAGTGCAGTAAGTACATCTTTTGTCAAAATTTTGTTTAGACTTACAATGGTCTCAGTAACACCGCTTTTATCTTGTGACAAAGCCTTATAGTCCAAATGTGTTCCATTTTAGAGATAGTACTATGTCAAATTTTCAGCAGCTGCAATATCCAACCACATACCAATAATTTTAAGGCGTTTTCCTCAGTTCAATATTGCTGTAGTTACTGCACTTTGCCTCTGTAGGGGAGAGCTGCAGGCCGAACCATCCATATCCTGGTACACACTGTCTGTGAACCAACGCTAAAACCAATAGAAGAAGTTACTTCCTCCCCCTGAAATGACGCCAATGGCCGTACTACACATTTAGGATGCGAAGAAGTAAGCCCTCTTTGTGCCTAGGCTCTTTGGTTCCGGATGCTGGTGCAAATTACCTGCACTGCTGCCTCAGCCAATCTCTGTTCTTGCTGAGAGAGGGAGGCGGGGCATTCTAAACTAGGCTGCAGGAGGGGCAATGGTGCAGCGGATTGGCCAGGGTAGAGTGTGGGAGGGTTTTCGGGTGGAGGGATGGGGGAGTAGGCGGGCTGCGGGTGGGGGGACGGAATCGGAAGGGCCATGGAGGGGGAGATGGCCATGGCTAGCAGAGGGATAGGGGGTGCTAACAGCTGCTGGGGCTGGGTCAGGGGGGACTGAGGGTGAGGGCTGCCCAGGGTGAGGCACTCGGGCTGGGTAGAGGTCAGGGGCAGAGTGGGGTGGGCCGGAACAGGGGCGGGCGAGTAGTAAGGGGAGACCGGGGGGGCAAAAGAAGTGGGGTAGGCAGACGACATAGGTACAGGGGAGTAGGGCATTGGGTCGCATCCCGCTGCGGAGACCCCTGCTGGCTGCACTGAGAATGCAGGGCTGGGGAACTGAGGAGGAGGGAGAAAAGAAAAGCTATAACACAAAACCAAACATAAGTGAAGCATATGCAAGTCAAACAACTCAATAGAGCAGAATAATCGAATGCAACTGAAGAGCTGAAGGAAGATACAGCAATCCCCATGTGCCCTTATAAACACACACACCTATAATCATCAAGATGCCACTGACACACAAATTAAGTGTGGCTAAAAGTAAATGTGTGAGAGAAGGAGAGCGAGAGAGAGAGAGAGAGAGAGAGAGAGAGAGAGAGAGAGAGAGAGAGAGAGAGAGAGAGGAGGGAAATGAGACTAAGAGGAAAGGCAAGACCAAGACCAACATAATGGGACTGGGAGAGAGAGATGGAAAGAGAAAGACAATTATAGAGAGACAGAGCGAAAGAGACATCAAGAGAGAGAAAAATAGAGAGAGAGAGAGAGAGAGAGAGAGAGAGAGAGAGAGAGAGAGAGAGAGAGAGTAAGAGTGTAAGAGAGAGAGAGTGTGTAAGAGTGTAAGAGAGAGAGATGAGGAGGAGGAGGAGGAGGAGAGAGAGGGGTGTAATCAGGAGGATTATATTAAGCCGCTGCAATAGACCTGTGTGGTTATTTGAAGGGGCTGCAGCAGGGGCGAGACGTGAGCTGGCTGTGCAGCAGGAGGGGGCAGAGTCTGAAGAGCACCGGGCATGGTGGTGGCCGCCTGGAGCAGTTGAGGAGGGAAGCTGTGGCCCTCTGGACAAACCTGGGTAGGGGAAGGGTGGTGGACACAACCCAGAGAGAGAGGGAGAGAGAGGGGGAGGGGGGAGGCAAAGGCAGAGACAGAGACAGAGAGAGAGACAGAAAGGGAGTATGAGAGAGTGATGAGAGGGGAAACAGAGGCACAGAGGCATAGAAAGGGAGGAATAATTGAGGAGTGAAAGAAAGCAGAAAGGTCATTGCTAAGGGCGAGTGGGTCATGTTTAGCCCAGTTATCAGTCTGAACACAAACCTGAAGGGGGTGGGCATGTGACTCTTGGAAAACAATATGATTGGGAATAATTCTCCGACCCAGTCTGATCATCTTACCGAGCCAGGCAGATTTACAGTAAGCTGCATGTGTACAGTAGGGGTTGGCTTCCAGATGGATGAATATAGAATTTATACTGCATGTTATAGCAGTTGATCAGACAGAAAGCAGTATGATTCAGCACTAGGCTGCCTGCATGCATGAGAGTTTGCCACAGGAAAGGACAAATAGCCAATGAGGAGGTGGCAATGTGTTGAGGAAGTGGGAGATGTCCAATCAGGGAAGGGCTGGAGGTGTTTGGATTGTTTCTGAGGCGGTTGGCTCTACCTGGGGCTGGAAAACTGCAGGGTGGAGATAGAGGTGGAACTGAGGAAAATAAACAAATAAACAAACAAACAAACACAGGGGAAGAAAACAGCCTAAATTAAAACCACATAATAAAACTCGCTCTCTGACAAAATCAGAGGAATTCAGCCTAAATCACAAACCACACACAACAACCCTGATATCTAAAATTAATAAACTCAGTTTATCTTTCATCACCCCACCACGCTGTCTCTCACACACAGTCACGCAGTCTTAGCGAGCCGAGCGCGGGCTGCAAGTGTGAATTATGGGCAAGCTTCCTGTGCCTCAAGGCTGTGTGGCTCACTCACCTCCTGTGCCATCTGAGGGTGCTGCTGCTGCTGCTGGCTGTGCTGCAGTGTAGGTTGTGGAGGGGTAGGATGGGGGGACGTGGGGAAGCCTGGAAGACTGCTGTGTTGCTGGCCAGGCGGTGCACTCAGGGTCGCGGTGGCGGGAGCAGACAGTGTGTGTGTCTGCACCAGAGATGCACTCGACTGGGAGAAAATGGACACTAAGGTTAGGCTAAGGTCATGGCAGGAGAAATACAAATGATGCTCACCTGCTATGTCACTCACAAGCATAGCTAGAGGACTGTGCTAACTGGAAAATACTTCAGCCTTACAAAATGAGAAGCAGGACTTGAATGTTTGGTATTTCTCTGTGAATGAAACAGGGATTAGAGATCTATTTAAAGACCATTGGGCTGCATACTCATTATATACACATTTGAACAGAGAGACCAACAAACCAATCAGCAGAGGAGAACTACAAAAGGAATCTTCTAATCCTCTACGACTAATGGAACATCAAAGAGGAGGGAGCTTCTGGACCGATGGCATTAAGCTGAAAGGTAAAAGGGTCTACTGTAGGTAAAAGCCATGCAGTCACGCTTCTCACTCTCATTCGACATCAAAGAAGGCGAGCCATCCACTCTTCCATCCAAGCATTCGTTCCACGCAAAAGAACCTCATCCATTCCATCCTCTTTTCCATCAATGGCGGAAGTGCTACTATCTCTACACATGAGGGAGAGGCAGGAGGGGAGCTGAGGGACACAGCTGGTCCTTCAGGATAAGACTATTATGCGTCAGGAGAGTCTTGCCAAGAGAGCTGAGCCAAGCGCAGTGGAGTGGAGTGGAGTGATGGGGATTGGTTGCTGATGCAAGCTGAGGGTTTCTGAGCAGCTGTCCACAGGAGCGGAGTACAGATAGACCTCTCTAATATCAATATCAATAACATACCAGGTGGCCAGACGAAGGAGGGCTGGGCATAGTTGATGTGGAATGAAGAGAAGCTGGTTGGCACTGGGGCACTGGCAGTGACAACACAGGGACATCAGTCTTGGGCACTGGCAGTGATAAGACAGGGGTGTCTGAAGAGTGGGGCATCGACTGCGATTTCAGGGTAGACCCTGGGTGCCTTCGGCTGGGCAGCAGCAATGATGTACTGGTGTGACGGCGGTGGTTGATGTGGTGTGGGTGGGCAGGGGCATCTGATGGCTGAGGAAATGGCAGTGAATAGACTGCACCACGGTTGGGCATTGGAGAGCTGGTTCTGCGATGGATGACAATAGGGGTGTCTGGGGTCTGGCGCACTGTCAGTGAGTGGGTGGTGTGGTGTGAGTTGGCAGGGGTATCTGATGGCTGGGGAAATGGCGGTGAATAGATAGGACCATCGGGAGTCATGGGTATTGACAGTGGCATCGTCTGCGACACCTGGGGTCCTGGCTGTTCCGGGTGCCCATGGTTGGGCATTGGAGAGCTCGTTCTGCGATGGATGGTAACAGGACTCCCGGAGGTCTGGGGCACTGGTAGTGAATAGACAGGGGCCTCGGAAGTCACAGGCACTGACAGTGGCATCACCTGAGACACCTGGGGTCCCAGATGCCTCACCAAGGACCCTCTTTCGGGCAGCACCGGGCTGCTGGTGCGGCGATGGATCATGACAGGGGCGACATTGGCCGTCTGGGGTACTGCCAACGAGTAGGCAGAGTAGGCATCAGAAGTCATGGGCATTGCCTGCGATGATGCAAGGAGTTCCGATTGCCCCGGATGTTCTCTGTCAGGCAGCAGCGGAGAGCGGGGTATCGTCTGCAATCCAAGTAGTCCTGGATTTGGACTCGGTTTTCCATGGTCAGGCAGCATCGGAGAGCTGGTGCGGCGATGGATGATGTGATGCAGCTGCCTGTGCAGCAGAAGGAGGTCAGAGCAGTCGCTCAGGCTGCGGGCGTTCTGGGCGGACAGGTCTAGCGAGGAGACTGGAGGGCTCTGTGGAGAGAGGGGAGTATGCGGGGACGTTGGGCAGCTGTGGACAGCTAGCCGGGGGTGGGAGGTGGATAAAGGGGGTGCTAAGTGGGACTGGGAGCTGCTGTGTGACTGGGATGACTGAGGGATGGGAGAGAGGAGGTTGGAAAAGGAGCGGGTGTTCCTGGGAGCACATCTTGCACCCTGAGCCAGCCGTGATGAGAGACAGCAGCGACAGAAAGAAGGAGGAGGAGGGAGTGTCGCTATGGAAATCTCAGGGGCGGGACTGAGAAGGCAATGAGGCGGGAAGGCAGAGGAAGCTGTGGAACTAGACAGTGGAATTGGACCTGAAGCGTAGCGGACAAAGTTGGAATGAGAAGAGAAGCGTGAAAAAGCTCTGGATTCAAATCCGACTCCAGTCCCGGGATTGACAGTCAGATTTCCCATTGAGATGCTGGAGCTGCATGGATCCAGAGAATGACACAAGCACGCTCCACCACCACCACCACCATTACCGCCACCACTCAGCTTGTCAAGGATGGAGGTGCTTCCACGTCTGAGGGGGTATGGTCCCTCATTAGCAGCCTCATACAACAGGTACTCCTTGAACTCACAAGGAATGCTCGAATGCCTCTGAGCAAGTAAGGGTCACGTTCAAATAAAAGAAAAAGGATCTTTTCATTAAAACTTTGTAGGGTAGTTATTACATCATAAAAGGTAATTGCGTTAAAATGTTTTTTTTATAGGAATATATAGATCAATTGTACAGATTAATTTCACACATCCTGCTAATTAAGAGGAAGAGATTGACATAATTAAATAATGTGTGGATGAATGATGGAAGAAGCAGACTTACAGGAGGGGGCTGCTGATAGCTGGCCTGGTGGAGCTGTAGAGAGGGTTGCTGGTAGGATCCCTGGCACAGCTGCTGCTGCTGTTGCTGCTGTTGTTGCTGTTGTTGTTGTAGTTGTTGTTGTTGTGCCACAGGAGGTTGCTGGTAGACCGCCTGACCGAGCTGCCCAGGAGCAGGCTGCGGTGGTAGGGAGCCCTGCTGCAGTTGTGTCGTCTGCTGCTGCTGCTGCTGCAAACCACCTGCATGATCCAGGGTTGGGACGTGTTGCATTGGTGTGGGCTGCTGCAGTTGAGCTCCTTGTTGTAGTTGTGCGACATGCTGAGCTTGACTGACTTGCGGCAGCTGGGGTATATGCTGCTGCTGCGGTGGAGCCACCTGTGACATCTGCGGTATTTGCTGCACCTGGGACACTGGGGGCAGCTGTGTGGTCTGCTGCGTCTGCACACCCGGGGGAATCTGTATCGTCAAGTGTGGCTGCTGCTGCTGCTGCTGCTGGACCACTTGTACTGGTGGAACCACTTGCATTGGTGGAACCACTTGCATTGGTGGGGCTTGCTGCACTGGAGCAGTGGTCTGGATTGGTGGAGCCACTTGCACTGCCGGGGCCACCTGCATTGCTGGAGCTGGTTGCACTGGCGGGGCGGTTTGCTGCTGCTGCTGCTGCTGCTGCTGCTGCTGCTGCTGGTAGGAGGCCTGTTGTAGCTGGGTGAGGGTCTGCTGCATGGGCGTGCTGAAGGTTCTCTGGGCAGTGGAGATGGGCTCGGGGAGCGACTGATAGGGAATACTGTGCTGGTTGCTCAACACGTCTGAAATTACTGCAGACCCAACACCGCTGTCAGCTGTGAGGCATGGAGGAAGAGAAGAAGAAAGGACGTAAACAAATACAAGACAATGCAAACAAGCAGGTAGTCTGACAGCCAGTATAACTGACAAAATAGACCACCTTGATTGGCATTTGCTTGTGGCAAAACAGCTTGTATACTGCTGTGTGTGGGTACAGTATGTAAGGGGCTATGTTTGCTTCCACTGGTACAGCTTGCACAATGTTAGAAGTTATGCTTACCTATGTTCACAACAACAATGCATTTGAAGATGAAAAGTAGCGCTAATGTTGGCTACAAATTCTGAATGCGTAACGACCCCTGTTGTTACCAGAATGACAATGACAAAGTTGTTACGAAAGACGGCGTATAGTGTAGCAGTAGTAGTTACGTTGTGTCAACGAAACAGTCCACATTGTGATGCTACACTAATAAATTCACACACAGCTGTTGATAGTGTGCACATGGCTTCAGCATGACTCTCCAGTCCCCACATGTGCTGTGACTGTGAACATACTGTATGCCCTCAGATGGTTCGTTGCTATGCTGAACAAAGGAAAGCATAGCTAAACACTCTTGAAGGGTTCTAATATTGTGGTCATATCTAAGAATGGCCCCTCACATGTTGTTAAACATGTCATATTAGGGTGGACATAGTTGAAGGTGAAGATTGTGCACATCCCAAGAAAAGGTGCAGGACAAAGCCTGACTGTGAAAGGTCCGCACACTTAAAATCCTTCTTGTTTTCTTTTTTTTATCTCATGGCTGGATTATGTTTCGACTTCAACAGTCTTCATCAGATTCTCTACAAACAGTCTGAGTGGTGATTAGAACATGCCTGGTCCTGGCATGCATTACCAGTGTGAACATAGTTAACATGGCTCCTGACATGTGTTGTTAGGCTGTTTTCATTGTCGACGCATGCAACGCAAGCTAATGTGTGTTAGCATGTGCAGAAAAGCATGCCAACATATGATGCAAGTATCTCCACTAATAACAATGCATGTAACACACAGCATAAAAAAGCAGGGATACGTTTTGCTATTCTGAGGGATGCATCGACTATGTAAGCCTCTTAATGTGAAAATATTTAAGCATGGCTGCTTACAGTATTGCTATTATAATCATAGTTAACATGGCTGCTCACATGTGGCAGTGGTGACAGCTGAAGCCGGCTCTTGCTCCGATATCGTGTCGTCCGTGTCTGAGGGCGCTGCAGAGGGGGCAGTCTGCGTCGAGAGGGCGGGGCTTACACCTACACCAGCTCCACCCCCTGGCACCTGTGAGAAGTGAGCTGCCTGATGTCCCTCTGCCGGCTTCTCGCCGCCTGCCTCCACCTCAGCTGCGGCGGCCGCCGAGATGATGCGCTCTCGTCTCCACTTGATGAGCGCCACGCGGTCGCGGATGCTCTTGCCCACCACCTTCACATCGCTGTCCAGGAAGAAGCCAGACTCCACCTGGAAGAGGAACATGGCATTGGTAGGATGGTGCACTGTGCACTGAAGGTGCACTGTGTAGGATGGTGGCCAGAGTAGGAATTGCTACCATGCTGCTCATTGAGACGGAGCTACCTATTGCCAAAATTGATCTTTTCATGAATATTTACTAAGTAATACACTAATATTTACTAGTATGAACAAAGTACAGTACATTTTGCAGCTAAAAATGTATATTTTTGGAAATTCAAAATGGCGGACATGGAGAGGATCCACCTTTTCATGTATGAAAACTGCAATTTTCCCAGTACTTAGAATTTGTTGTTGGTGGTAAGTATTGGTGAAAAAAGTAATATTTGTCAATGGGCAGCATAAATTCTGGGAAGAAACTGCTAAAAATATTACACAGTGCACCTTAAATACTCCCTTCACCATCTAGATAATAATAATAGTTATTTCTACATCACATTTCTATGTCCACAGTTGGAATGTGTGACATACAATAGGGTAGGGTTATGGTACTGGCTATATATGTAATGAAAATGTATGCAATATAAATCTGACCAATGGAAGAAAATATGCCCCAGCCTACAACAGCACCAGACGCACAAGTTAAAGTAGTGTTGTCTTTTTATAACTGCAGAGTCGCACAACATGATTTTTATTGCCCTACCACACAACCATAGTCTACACCCTTGTGTAGGCCTACTGTAGTATACTGAATGCTGACATGTAAAATCTTTGTAACACCAATGTGACGACAAAGTACACATAGACGATGAGTCATCTTTTTTGTGTACATGTAGTCATGCTAAAGCTACTGGTGAATGACTAGTATGTAAACATGGGATATACACACAGCAGCATCATCTCAGTAGCATCTCTCTAGTCATAGCTAATGGGATTAGCGTCCTGCTGCTGCTAAGCCTCTTTGTGAGGGACACATCCCCGCAAGAGATGCTAATTATGAGTAAAAGGTCAGGTGGCCCAGCAGGCAGCTATGAAATTGATCCCCCCCTCCCTCCCTTGCCCGGGCTCTGCCCCCCTACCCTACACTCCCCTCAGCCCCCCAGAACCCTCCAGCTATCCCCCACTGCCATGGGACCAGTGGATGGGAGATGTTAACCGTATGTTACATAACATCTAATCAAAGAGCCTCTCTTCCACGGAGCGAGCGCCGGCACTGGGCAGTATTGACCGATGCAAATGAGGGTAAATAACAGTGACAGCTTAGGCAGGCTGAAGTGGGTGATGCAGCTGCTACTGCTGCTGCTGAGCTGAACTGCTTCCATCTCCTGCAATGACCTCCCTTACCTCTTCTGGCTGCCATGGACACCATCAGACCCTTAATGCAGCTGCTACCTCTCTGCTGTTGCTGCTGCTGCTGCAGCCTCCTCTCCTCCTGCTCCTCCATCCCCTCTTCTAGCTATCATGGACATGATCATCTTTTTAGCAAAGAGTCCCACTATTATCGCCTTGTCAATATCACCATTTTCCCCATAACTGACCTCTTAAGTCTCACCCTCTGCCCTTACTACACGTACTACACACGATCAGACCATTAAATGCAGCTGCTACCTCTACTGCTGCTGCTGCTGCTGTTGCAGCATCCTCTCCTCCTGTTCCTCCATACCCTCTTCTAGCTATCATGGACATGATCATCTTTTTAGCAAACGCTCTCACTAATATCACCTCATCAGTATCAGTTTTCACCATAACTAATCTGACCTCTGAAGACTCCCTCTCTGCCCTAACCACACAGCTCTTCCTGTCAATCTCCTACTCCTTTCCATGTCAAATGATCCTTTTAGTTTACCCCATGTCATGTGTTTTCCCAAACGTCATTACCTACATTATGTGTATACCTGTTACCCAGTTATTAAGTATTAAGAAAACATTTTTAAAAATCGAATGCATTATTATTATTAGTAGTAGTAGTAATAGTAGTTGTAGTTCTATGTATGAGCACAAGGCAATGTTCAGTCTCTCTGTGATTGATTGTGGGTAAATGTGCTTGATCACTGGAGCATGACTGCAGCAATCAATATAAATCGATATCAATGAATATTATTGAATAAGCAGCAGCAAAGCACACCTGCAAACACAGCTGCAGAAATATATACATATAGTTATGTTCATATGCTATTACTAAATATGCTATTAAAGAACTAAATGTTATGCCTTGGAACAGAGTTAAATACAGATTGTATCATAACAACAGGGAAGTAATTCATTTTAGAATTTCTTGGGCTTCAGTTAAGATAAGGAGTTTGCATCATCACAACTGTGGGATAATGAGACAGCTCATGTACCAATTAACTATACGTGTATAATTAGAGTTTGATACTGATTGCATGATAATAACTGGGTGGAATTAATTCAGGAAAGCAGAGAATCAATGGCACAGGGGCTGGACAAAACAAAATAACTGCAACGTTGCACTTGAAGAAGGACTGAGGTCCGAAACGTATTAAACAACTGGGAGCATTAAGAGTCTTGCGGACATGTATCATTTACTTCAGGCAATTCATTTAGGACAGTGGTGCTCAAACTGTGGTACATGTACCACTGGTGGTACTTGAGACATCTCTGGTGGTACTTGGAAGAATTAATTTTGTGCTTTGATTTGAAGGCTTTGATAAAGTTATTGCAGTTGAATTGTATTGCACTTGCACTGAATATGACCGTAGCTGTTGAGGCCATTATGAACCTCTCCTGTATTGACAGGCAAAAGTGAATATGGAAAGCCTTTACTGCGATATTCTAATGTTGGCTGTCAAGGTGGTACTCGGAGAGCTCAATATTTTCTCAGGTGGTACTTCACACAAAAAAATTTGAGAACCACTGGTATAGGACATCCTCACCATCTCCTGGGCCACGTCCTCGGCAACCTCCTTCTCGAGGTCAAAGGTGAATTCGATGGCGCCGCTGTCCTTGTATTTGCCCTTGAGCTTCTTGGGGTCTTCCACCCAGAGCCGCAGGGCGATCGACGACTTCGTCCCATCATCCTCCTCGGCCAGCTCCACGCGCACGCCCGTGTCCTCCGCGAAGAAGGCGTGGTTCAACAGGTCTTTGATGGAGTATCTGGACAAAACAAAACACAAAAAAAACAAAAACACACGTGGCACATAAACGCTTAAAGATGAGGGCTTGAGCGAGCGGTAATCGCAAGGCAGCTGCACTACACACACACACACACACACACACACACACACACACACACACACACACACACACACACACACACACACACACACACACACACACACACACACACACACACACGCACCACCCAAAACATCAACACTGGCCGCCTCACAGTAAATACTGGTGTTAAGGTCAGCGTTCCAAATGGGTCACACGTGGACACTCACATTGCCCAAAGCTTTTGTACAGTACACACCTACCATGAGTTTTTAAACCTCACTCTAGCCAGATGAATGTGCTCGCCTCCTGAGCAAAGCTGAGCATAGACATCCAGATCTGGGGCCTATACTAAGAGGCAGGTTCAGGTATGAAGCAGGTTAAATAAGGAAGTAAATCATCTAATAGAAGAGCCTGGAGTTCTCATTTTCTTAAGAAACAGTCTCTTAGTATAGGCCCCTGGTGAGAGCCAGGTTAGATATGTAATTTGTACAATTATTTAAAAAAATGCCCATGTAAATAAACTACCAAATCAAAACTAACTGCTAACAGGAAGTGCATCCCTGTAGTGTGTCTCAGGAATGTTTTTTTTTAAACTTTTTTTTTTTTAATTACTTTATATGACATTATAATAGGACGGTGAAGGAGTGACAGGAAATGAATGGAAGAGAGATGTGGGTAAGGATCGGCATAGGACCCTGGCCGGAATCGAACCCGGGTCGCCGGCGTAGCAGCCCAGTGCCCTACCGTTAGAGCCACGGCTGGGCCAGGAGTTAATATTTCAGGGCTGATCTAAAATGAATGAGAGGCAGCTCACTGGTGATTACCTCCCCAAGCTGACAGGGTATCATGTTAGTAGTGTACTGATACACTCGGCCATAAACACCAGGGTGCTTAACCTCCACCCTCCACAATGTCTTACACAGACAAAAAACAGTTAGCATACTTTTTTGTCAAAAAATGATTTTAGAATCCAGATGGATTTCATATCTTGATAGGTTTTATATGGCTTTTTTCCTCATCAGAATATACATAATATCTCCACCACTGACGTGTATGATTTAAGCCTGGCTCAAACTACGCGATTATCGGCCAGATTCTCGGCTGAAAACCCCCCTTACGACAATCGCTGGAACGTTACCGTCCAGGACCATCGCAAGCGATTGTCGGGAGAGATTTCCTCGTCGTGGTCGACGTTCTAAGATAGAACTCAAAGAGTCGCAGATCGCAAATCATAGAACAGTGTTTGATATTTGCGACTGGAAATAGAACGTCGGGCATTGTCTTGGTGGTTGCGAGCAGGGATAAGATTGACAGTTGCGTTTCTCTTCTAGTATGCGGTGCACCCCAATGCCAAAATCAGACACACAATCGCTAGTCGTGTAGTTTGAGCCTGGCTTAAGAGATCAGTGATCTCCACAATACCATGGAATAGAATAGAGTAGAATAGAATTAAAAGGGGGGGGCGCTGTGGCGCAGCGCGCTAACCCCCCCACATTTGGACTTACATTGCCCACGGGGACCCCGGTTCGATTCCGGCCGCGGTCATTTCCCGACCCTGCCCCATCTCTCTCTCCCTGTCATTTCCTGTCTACTCTTACACTGTCCTAAGATAATAAAGTCCAAAAAGCCCCGCCAATTTTTTTTTTTAAAAGAATAGAATAGAGGCTGGAAGCAACTCACTCATCAATGCAACATGTACTGTGCGTGGTCTATACCGTTCTTTACCACTACTATACATGCATACATACACCAAATGAAGAGATTTTACTCAGTTTTACGTAATAGTCTGTAGCTACTTGAGTTTGCCTTTGCTGGGCTGCACTCACCTCTCCTTCCAGTACTGACAAAATGCAGTACTTTAAACTACTTAAAACTGAGTTTAGTATGTACAGTAAACTTCACAGTAGACTTCACAAAAACCTCATTTGCCTCTGACTAAATACAGGAAACAATGTTTTGCGAGGGCCCGCAAACCTCAAAGCTTTCTTTTTCAGCAGGTACGGCTTTTCAGGGTAGTTCAGTCATCAGTTGTCAAAAAGAAGGATCTGAGTCCGATGAAGGCCTAGTGCTGAAACGTCAGCACACCAAAAATAAAGTAGATAATAATAGAGTAAAAACCTTTTTCCTCATTTGTGTAGTGTTTGTACTGTAGTTACTGCCCTGCCTTAAACTCACCTCTCCTCCCGGTGATGGCGGATGCACTCCCCAATGATCTCCTTGATCTCGGGCACGGCTACTTTACCGAAACTGGCCGGCTTAACACCCTGTGGAAGCAGGAGGAAAAACAAGGCAGACTGATGGTTGTCACAACTGTTAGGCTAATTCGTATGCACACATACGCTGTACATACACACACACTGTACATACACACTCCCTGCACACACACACACACACTGCACATACGTACACACACGCTGTACACACACACGCACGCATGCTGACGCAAGCAGCAAGCACTCTCATGATTGAAGAAAGCCATGCTCTCAAGTCTCCAATATTGCAGCATGGGACAAAACATCCCTTGAAAGCACAGTGCAAGTAAAGCACACTATGATTGATTACTGCCTTGCTTTTACGTGCCCGGGTTTCTACTGCACACACAGCACGTGACCAGGGAAGAAAACATGCCAAGGTATTACATAAATCTGCCTGTCTTAAAATGTCAAGGAATGTCCATCTATGTCACACTACGGTAAATGAGCCACACAAAGTGTAATGACCACCGAAGAAGTATATAGCCTTCTGCCAATCACAAAAGTTTTATTGCTGAAATACAATACAATACCTACATACAGTAACAGCTACTGGGTTTACATGTAATTGTGTCTCATATGTGCAGGTGGCATCATACAGTAGGCTATATACAATAGTTACCCTGGAATGTTGTATACATATGAGATATATACATATATATATATATATATATAGAGAGAGAGAGAGAGAGAGAGAGAGAGAGAGAGAGAGAGAGAGAGAGAGAGAGAGAGAGAGAGAGAGAGAGAGAGAAAGAATGAGAAACTGTACTCACGCTGGTGACTTTGCGGTATATCTGCGCTGCGTTCTGGCATTCGGAGTAGGGGTATTCGGAGGTGGCCATCTCCAGCATGCACATGCCAAAAGCGTACACGTCCACCGCCTCGTCATAGTGCTCCTCATACATCTCAGGAGCCATGAACTCAGGAGTGCCTGGAGGATACACACACACACACACACGCACACACACACACACACACAAACACACACACACACACACACACACACACACACACACACACACACACACACACACACACACACACACACACACACACACACACACACACACACACACACACACACACACACACACACACACACACACACACAGGGTCAGAGTCAGATTAACTACTTTTATGGACTTGAAGTTTAATTTCCTCTAAAAGATATTAAAACACAAAATCAGACTAGGAACAATGGGCCATCTCTCCCACTTTAGGAGGCTGATTCTTTGGGCCGTGGCAGCTTTGTCATGCTTTGTCAGCAGCATCAATGGTTCATCACCCAATTTTATAAGGCCAATTCACTTCTAAGTGCTGATCTTCACAATTACTCACACATCCATCTTCTCACTAAAACACTCAATAGTACTTCACTAAGCATGATTCATTCTTCAAACAAAATACCCATTAAGCTTATTGCAATAGAATAAAGTGTATGTGTGTTGTAGTGGATAAACCGAACTGTCGTACCGATCACGCTCTTCGCAAAGGAAGCTCTCTTGAGTGTAGCGAGTCCGAGGTCCCCAATCTTGACGGAGCCCGTTGGCCCGGTGATGAAGATGTTGTCGCACTTGAGGTCTCTGTGGATGATGGGCGGCGTGCGCGTGTGCAGGAAGTGGAGCCCCTTCAGGATCTGACGACACCAACTACGCAACACCTTGGGCTTCATCACCTTGAAACGCTTCAGGTAGCTGACAAGAAAACATTAAAGGAATATCACGCAAACATCTAAACACTTCTCATACAACAATCTCATCAACATCTCAGATACTTCAAAACACAACAAAGCGCTTCAGGCTGTTGCCAAGAATACGCCAGCAGAACATCTCACAAACATCTCAGATTCAGGTGTACTAAAATCCCCTGGCTCACAGGTGAGCTGCACTCACGTCTTTAGCGTTCCTGACGTCATCAGTTCTGTCACCAGGACGATGCACTTCTTCCCTTTGACGGGCGACTCCCAGAAATCGTAGAAGCGCACGATGTTGGGGTGCTGCAAGCCCTTCAGCATTTCAGCCTCCTCCTTAAACCGCTGACGCTCTGCTTTGGACAGCTTACGATCCTATTGGAGATGACGAAATACACTTAGATCCTAGACATACACACACACACACACGCACACGCACACGCACATGATCCTATTGGAGATGACGAAATACACTTA
Source organism: Engraulis encrasicolus (assembly GCF_034702125.1). Taxonomy (NCBI): domain Eukaryota; kingdom Metazoa; phylum Chordata; class Actinopteri; order Clupeiformes; family Engraulidae; genus Engraulis; species Engraulis encrasicolus. Next base: position 27,477,334 of record NC_085870.1, read on the forward strand.
GATCCTAGACATACACATACACACACACACACGCACACACACACACACACACACACTCACTCACTCTCTCTCACTCTCTCTCTATCTCTCTTTCTCTCACACACATACACACACACAGACACAGACACACGCACGCACGCACGCACGCACACACGCACACACACACACAGCACAGCTCGTCTAATGACACTGAACAGGACTGATCTGCTATTCTGAATATTATCTATTTTTCAGTCACATTTCGTCTGAGAACCTGAGGAGAATTGAATATCTTTATATCGAGTGTCTTTAATCTCGCTGACTGTACACAAAGGCACTGGAGAGCAGCTTCAGAGAGGTGCCTCACTGCAAACACATCCACAGTATTCAATAAACACCACAACTCTCACGTCATTCATCGTAAACTCTCACACCCAAACCCACAGGCTAAACACCCACACCGCCAGCATTATGCAAAATTCATGAACTTTAAATAAAAAATTCAATGATTCAAATTGCTACCTTCATTGAACTGAATTGGATTATAGGGGTGTCATTACTCAGTTCTGTAGGGCATTCTTTATTTAGTTGATTTACTTATTTACTGTGATTTTGAATAACCCTGATCAGGGGTGTGCTTCTCGAAAGCATAGTTGCTAGCCAGTTAGCAACTTGTGTAGTTGCCAATGGGAAATTGCATTGCAAACAACAAAGTAGCTAAGGTAGTTCGCCACTATGGTTTTGAGAAATGCAGCCCAGATCCACACGTTAAGCTCTCAGATCCCCCACTTCAGATATTCGAAACATTCTCACACCATATTCCACAACAACATGTTATCTAAACAAAAATATAACAAACACACACAGCAGACCACAGATACAAACACAAAAACAGTCTGTGTGCATTTGCCTCTATCTTCTTCCCTAAGTCCCGGTTCCAGACATAATTTGTATGATTGTAATTGCTTGCATGGTATGGTTTCTATGGTTGTGATTGCTTGTGTGGTATGATCTGTGTGAGTGTAATTGGCTTTCTCATTTCCCCAGTCTGCTGCTGAGCTTCCTAATGTCTTTAAAGCGAGACATCCTTAGCCCACACCACACACACACACACACACACGCACACACACACACACACACACACACACACACACACACACACACACACACACACACACACACACACACACACACACACACACACACACACACACACACCAGAGACGCTCTCTTCTCTTCCTTGCAGGCCTGTCCAATCGCATCTGGCACAGAACAAACATAATGTGGGCTCGAGTCAGGATGCCTTAAATGGCAAATTACACACTACATGCCCCTCATGAATGCGGATATTGACAATGCCGTAATCACAGGCGATTCAAACGGCAGCATGTGATCCTCAATTTATTATTAGTTAACTGGTTTTGACGGCTTTTGTTTTTTGTGAAATGTAGCACAATACATCTGCATCCCTTTCCCTAACATCATGGACATGATTTTTCTAAAATACATTTTCAAAATAAGTGTTCATCTAATACAAAAAGGATTAAGATGAATAAGAATATGGAGCACAAAATAGGTGTCTATCTTTAAAAAATCTGGCCACACCATCTATCTGTGTCGGTCTGTCTGTCTGTCTGTCTGTGAAAAATGAAAGAGATAATTAAGCCCTCATCAAACACACGCCGCTGCAGGTACATCAGATACGTCACTGCCGCACTCGTGTATCACTCGTTTGTCATCGTGTCCCCAGCAACACCAGAGGGGAATCACCCCCATCAACACCCCCAGGTATTCTGCTCTACTTGTGATGGGATATACTTGTTGTTCCTGATAATATTGTCACTGTGCATGGCATAGGGGACATAAAGCAGCCACACACTGAGGAGCTGTGTAGGCAACAGAGGAGCTTCTGGACAGGACGTTCGCGTACAAGTCATTGCAGAGAAGAACGGAATACATTGGCAACAACATGGCAACATATCATATGTACATTGCTGTTAGGGCCCCTAGGTCAGATGAGAGGACGATTGCTGTCCTTTAATGATCAACCTCGATTGCCTAATCCACCTCTGCAAGGCCACATAACACCTGTGCTTTGGAGTGAGGAGTCCACTCCACACACTTAAAATCCTTTTTTGATTTTTTTTTTAAATCCATGGCAGGATTACGTTTCGAGCATTGTCTTCTTCAGTTTGAGAATCTGTGGAAGACAATGAAAGAAACATAATCCTGACTCCAAAACTTCGGACAGCCTTTTCTTGCACCTTCACCTAGGATGTGCTTAATCTACATACCGCCAACCTTCTCCAAACCTGTTTACTGTTTTTATCCCTACCGCTGCTGAGTCTGTGTTTGCATGTAACCGTTTTGCCTTTATTTTGTCTTTGAGTGCCTAAACAACCATATATAGGACCAACAGTATATATTACTAGCATATTATTAACTATTCAAGATCTTCCTGAAGCTTCCAAGATGGACAAGTGCAAACACTTGATGTGAAAATAGTAAGGTCTAGCAAGGTCCCCACATTTCATGCACTGCTGAGGAATTATGTAAAAATTCATGTGCCGACTGTGTAATAGCTGCACTTTCAGACACCAAACAGAGTGACACACGGTACTTTTTCGCGCTGGGGAAACAATGGAATGGATGCTGGCATGAATTTTACGCAATGGGTTGACCCTGTATCTGTATTTGAATCATCTGTATTTTCATGCAAGCTAGAGACTGTAATAAATTCAGGTCAGGCTGCCATGCATTGGGAACATCATGGCAGTGCTACAGACTATCATACATTGAGGACATGACGACATACTTTGCATATCAGCACAGCAGATTGCCTGCCATGCTTTGGGGACAACATGGGTGCACTATAGACTTGCTCGCTTTGGGAACAACATTGGGCACAAAGCAGACTGCATTGACACAACATGGGGGACATCACAGCGCACCAGACGGCCAGGGGAACAGCGTCACATGTTGAAAACACACACACACACACACACACACACACACACACACACACACACACACACACACACACACACACACACACACACACACACACACACACACACACACACACACACACGGCCTGCGCCTCAGAACACGGCTGTGGGATTTGTGGGCCGGTCGGCATGTGTCATCAGTACACATGGCACATACTGTATGTGGGATATCATATGCAATTCCTCACTGATCACAAGAGATAATCACACGATATATTCCCTATTTTGTTAGCCTTGAATCTGTTATAAAAGTGTTAATTGTCTATTTGTGTTGCGCTGTAGTCTACAGTAGCAATCTGGTATCTAATTTTTTGTAATTTTCCATTTTTCCTCAGGCCAGACACCGGTGCCAGACAGACAGGCACAAACACAGGGAGAGAGAAGATGGCATCACACACACACACACACACACACACACACACACACACACACACACACACACACACACACACACACACACACACACACACACACACACACACACACCTCACACACACACACACACACACACACAGGGAGAGGCGAGGAGGCGAGGAGAGGAGAGGGCATGAGACAGCACACACACACACACACACACACACACACACACACACACACACACACACACACACACACACACACACACACACACACACACACACACACACACACAGAGGCGAGGGAGAGGTGAGGAGAGGGCATGCGACAGCAGGAGGAGACCTTGAGGAGTTGCACCAGTGCACAGACCTTCACCAAGCTCCTATTTAATCAAACGGAGACAAGTGATTAAATCATTTAAACTGCTTTAAAGCAATTCCATACAAGTGACCGGGCAGGCCGTGACTGGTAAAACAGTGAGCAGCTACATTTGTGAAGAACAGGTGCTGTTGAGGTGGGGAGCTGAGGTAGGAGAGCCGGGGGTCACGGGCAGCTGTGGCATAGTGGTTAAAGGTGCACTGTGTAATATTTTTAGTTGTTTATTTCCAGAATTTATGCTGCCCATTCACGAATGTTACCTTTTTCACAAATACTTACCACCACTATCAAATTCTCTCAATAGTCTGCGATTTTGAATGTCCAGAAATGGACAATTTTAGCTGCACAACGCACTGTACTTTGGTCATACTAGTAAATATTTAGTTTATGATTTAGTAAATATTCATAAAAAAGAAAATTTGGCTATAGGCAGCACAGTTTCAATGAGCTGCATTGTTGCAATACCTACTCTGGCCACCATCCTACGCAGTGCACCTTTATGAGATGGGCAGAGATAATTAAGTGAGTAATTAAGTGAAAAGTGAAAAGTGAAAGCCCATTGGGAAACTCCAACTCCCATTGTCATTGTGACACAGCACTCCACAGCACACAAGTGAACACTGCACACAACGAAATTGCATTTATGCCTCACCCGTGCAAGGGGGCAGCCCTCAGTGGCGCCCCATGGGGAGCAGTGCGGTGGGACGGTACCATGCTCAGGGTACCTCAGTCATGGAGGAGGATGGGGAAGAGCACTGGTTGATTACTCCCCCCACCAACCTGGCTGGTCGGGAGTCGAACCGGCAACCTCTGGGATGCAAGTCTGACGCCCTAACCGCTCACCCATGACTGCCCATTTAATTAAGTGTAAAATTAAAATTAAAATTAAGTAAAATTAAATTAAAATTAAAAGTAAAATTAAGTGAGTAATTAAGTGATCAGTGAGTTGCAGGTTCGAGTACCACCCCGTTCCACTCCCTATCTCACTCCATGGCTGAGATGCCCTTGAGCAAGGCACCTAATCCCACACTGCTCCAGGGACTGTAACCAATAACATGTACTTAAAATAACTGTAAGTTGCCTTGGATAAAAGTGTCTGCTAAATACATCAGAACTCTGCGACCCTATTCACTATTTGCCCAATAAGCTTAATTACACTATCACAACATTGCTATGACCTTACAAAGAATCTTAAGTGTGACATAGTGAGACATGGTCATTACCATTTTGGTGACAATAAGGTTACAACATAGGCCATGCGAAAACGAAAGGGTTAGTCGTGTCAGGTATACTGTATTTGTATTTAAGAATTTGAAATGAAGTAGGCCATCTAAAAACAGGAGGATTTGGGTGTAACAGTCCATCATCAATGCTTTCAGCTGCAACCAACACCAAAGCTTTTCGCCATCTGACACTATTTTATTTCTGTGTGCCGTGGTAAAGCAAGGCTTCAAGACAGCAGGGGACACGACTTCTACTTGCCTCGTAAAATGAATGGGCACACACACACACACAGACACAGACACACGCAAGCATACACACACACACACACACACACACACACACACACACACACACACACACACACACACACACACACACACACACACACACACACACACACACACACACACACACACACACAGACACACGCAAGCATAACAGACACACACACACACACACACACACACACACACATACACACACATACACACACATACACAGCTGTCTCCTCCGGTTGGTCTTTATCTGGCAACTGTGCCAACGGGTGCAAATGATACCCCAACCGGATGTGTGTCGCCTTTCTTAGTGTGTGTGTGTATGTGTGCGTGTGCGTGTGCGTGTGCGTGTGTGTGTGTGTGTGTGTGTGTGTGTGATTAGTCAGTGGCCTTCCTTTCTTCTGGAGCCCTGCTGTAGGTGATTGAGTTCCTTGGATCAATAGCTTGGCCCCCAGCGCTCATATTGCTGTTGTATAAATACAATGTGCTGATGGAGGGATGCAGAGAGAAGGAGGGAAGGAGGGATGGAAGGAGTGATCAGAGGGGTAAGGAGGGTGAAAATGAAAAGAGTGATCTGAGGGAGAGAAAGAGGGAGAGATGAGGTGGAGAGAAGGATGTATGAGAGAGAGAGAGAGAGGAGAGAGAGAGAGGGGAGAGAGAGAGAGAGAGAGAGAGAGAGAGAGAGAGAGAGAGAGAGAGAGAGAGAGAGGGAGGGAGGGAGGAGAGGGAGAGGAGGACGTGATGGAGAGAGAGACAGAGTGTGTTTGTGTGTGTGTGTGTGTGTGTGTGTGTGTGTGCGTGTATGTGTGTGTGTGTGTGTGTGTGAGAGAGAGAGAGTGGTAGGAAAAGAGAGGATAGAGGGAGCAGCTGTGCTGCACTCTCTTTCTCCTCCTCCTTACACTTCTCTCCCAAGCATCAGCCTCACCTCACCCCATACTGTCCCCCCTCACCCTGCCCCACCCTACACTGCAACCTCCCCACCTCCACTACGCTGCATCCACCCTACACTGCAACCTCCCCACCTCCACTACGCTGCATCCACCCTAGACGGCAACCTCCCCACCACCGTCACCCTCCAATACGCTGCATCCACCCAAGACGGCAACCCCCGGACCCCCACTACGCTGCATCCACCCTAGACTGCAACCACTCCACCAGAGATTCTTTACGTATAGAGATATGCCGATGTAATAGGTTGCTATGGGCACCTAACATGACCAGGTTCCGGTCTGCCTAAAGGGGCGTGTCATAATGCTCCTAGCATTGAATAGAACAGTCCTTAGGTCTACCTAGGTCTGCCTAAAGGGGGATTTCCCCCCCTCCCCCTTGCAATAATAGAACCCGGAAACAATGGGTCCACGGAACCTCTCTCTCTACTACTCTCTCTGTCTCCAACCTCCACTACGCTGCATCCACCCAAGACGGCAACCCCCTGATCCCTAATACGCTGCATCCACCCCCTACACGGCAACCTCCCCACCTCCAATACGCTGCATCCACCCTAGACTGCACCACCACCCCCACCCCCAGCACACACTGCATCCACCCGCCCACTTCACCCCCACCCTTGTCACCTCATCCCACCCTGAACTTTACACCCCCTCAATGCACCCTCGCACTTCCTCACTGCACCCCACCACCACACCTCACCCCCCACCCTTCACTCCAATCTGCTATACATTACCCCAGCCCTCACCCACCCCACCCCGCTCTGCCTCGTCATCCTCCCTGGAGCAAAAGGCATGACACTTCAGAAAACACAAAATCTCAAGACGGAGCCACATGACACATCCTGCAGCACAATGACAAGTTCAAGTTCGGCTCTGAGACATCAATGAATGCATTTCATCTTCTCCTCATTCCTATCCATGCCTTTTATATAAAGGGCAATATCTGCAGGGCTTTCTTAAAACCCCTTAAGACGCAGCTTTATACATTTGTTGTTACCAGTATGGTAATGACCAAGTCGTGGTGCATTACTAAAGGGCCTGTATTGTGTCATAGTATTGTAGTGATATGGTAGTTACATTTCAATGACTATTACAGTGTGCCACTGGAGGTACGGCGCGCATTAAGGGGCTACGGAAATTAACACATTTTGGATTAAAATGCAAAAATGTACAATATTTAAAGGTTTTACATAATGTACATAGAGTATCTGTCATAAAACAAATCCTACTTATCATGAAGACAGTGAGTGCATACAATTAAACGTAATCGAATGAGCAGAGACAAAGGCATAGCAATGCCACAGCCCGTGTCTGTGTTGTACGCATGTCTGCACCATTCACGCTAAATAGAGTAGTATACCGTATACGTTAGTGATCTGCACTGATTGAGCAGACACAGGTTAGCCATAGACATGACCACATAAACCGCCACAGTCCAACAAATATCACAGCCCCTGCCTGTCTTACACGTCCACACTAACCCTACAGTCACAACGATATTAAAAAAAACCTAGATCTGTCTATCGTACACATGACCGCACCAACCCCTACAGTCCAGCTAATGTCAGCATCCATGTCTCTCTCTACAGTTGAAACAGTGAAAGCCCACGTCTGTCTGTCTTGTACACGTGTCCACAGTAACCCTACAGATGAGCCGATATCAAAGGCCATATCTGTCTGTCATACACATGACCGCACTAACCCTACAGTCCAACCGATATCAAAGCCCATATACTATCTGTTTGACACATGTCTCTGCACTAACCCTACAGACCAACTGATATCAACATAGCAATGTCTGTCTGGTACGCATGACCGCACTAACCCTGCCTGCACACACACACACACACACACGCACACACACACACACACACGCGCGCACGCACGCACGCACGCACGCACGCACGCACGCACGCACGCACGCACGCACGCACGCACGCACGCACGCACACACACACACACACACACACACACACACACCAGTCACCAGCTGCACCCCATTCACCCATCTGAGTTACATAATGGCCCATCAGATCAGGCGCTTCGATGATCTGTCCCGTCCTGTCCTGTTCCCGCAGCCGCAGCCCTCAGCTAGCAGCCCCATCACTTAGCCCTGCCAGACAGGCATCCTCATATAACCCCTACTCCACTCTACCCAGCCCTACCGGCTGCCCGGCCGCTGGCACAGCCACAGATCTAGGGCAGCGCAGAGCAGGGCAGAGCAGCTCGTACACAACCACAGCAGCCACGTAATCAGCAGGGCACACACAGCATGCTGTGCAGCCATGCAGAGAGCATCTACCATCCGGCAGGACGAGCTGTAAACAGGACAAAGACTGGAAAACAACAACAACAACAACAGTATTGTCTCGTATTTGTCTATGTATAGATGGTTTATCTAACCTCAATCCCTTTGGAAAAAGAGTTTCTGTCTGAAATTAAATGGATGTTTGGTACATGTGTATCTATTTTTGTATCCATCTAGATGTATTTCTACATTAATCACAATCACATAGGTTTGATTCTGATTTGTCTGTGTATAGTATGTTCCTCTCAATGTCATACATTTTCTGATTCTTTTCCGGTCTTCCCATCTGTCTGCATTCACTGTACAGCTACAGTACGTCAACTTCAATGTCACAGGCTTTCCTGTCCAGTGTATACATTCATATTATTTTCATCCCCCAGATGCTATGAAGTGATTAGTCACTGGCTGCAGGCTGCAGGCTGCTGGCTGTTGGCAACTGTACTGGGTGAGGATGCAGCTCCTGCACAGAGGAGAGGAGAGGAGAGGAGAGGAGAGTAGAGTAGAGTAGAGTAGAGTAGAGTAGAGTAGAGTAGAGGAGAGTAGAGTAGAGTAGAGGAGAGGAGAGGAGAGGAGAGGAGAGGAGAGTAGAGGAGAGGAGAGGAGAGGAGAGGAGAGGACAATGGAGGAGAGGAGAGTAGAGGAGAGGAGAGGAGAGGAGAGGACAATGGAGGAGAGGAGAGTAGAGGAGAGGAGAGGAGAGGGGAGGAGAGTAAATAAGAGATAAGGAGAGGAGGAGAGGAGAGAGGAGGGGAGGGGAGGCGAGGCGAGGAGAGAGGAGAGGAGAGGAGAGGAAGAGGAGAGGGAGGAGAGGAGAGGAGAGGAGAGGAGAGGAGA
>NC_085870.1:27491646-27596646 GCF_034702125.1 Engraulis encrasicolus
AAGGATGAGAGAAGGATGAGGGTGGAAGGAGGGGGATGGGAGTTAGTACAGGATGACAATCAGAGGGGCTCTAATAGGAGCAATGAATGGATGGTGTACAATGGGGGGGGGGGGGGGGGTCCACTGGAAGGATGGAAAAAGGGCAGCTGGGCACACAATTAGGGGTGACTAAGCAGACAAGGATATAAAAAGGGAAGATAGAATGAAGATGTTGGGAGGATGGTAAATGTGGATGGCTGAGCAGGATGGGTGGAATGATGGGAGAGATGAGGGGATAGCATAATGGGTGGAGTGGTAGACGGAAGGATTTGGGCACAATCAGGAGAGCTTCATCCGGAGGGATGGAAAAATTGAAAGATAGAATGGTGGAATGTTAGGAGGATGGTAAACATGGAAGGCAGACTTGGAAGAATGGAATGATGGCATACTGGAGGCATAGAATGATGGGAGGATGGGTAGATGGGTGGATGGAAAGGTGACGCACCATCAGGGGGGCTTCAACAGGAGAGATGGAAAGATGGAAATATAGATTGGTGGAAGGATGGCGAGCATGGCTGGGAGAGTTGGAAGAATGGAATGCTGCATAGATGGGAGGATAAGGAGGCAGCATGGGGTGGGGGTACACACACACATGTTCGTGCACACACACGCGCACACACGCATAATACACAAACACACATGATGCTGAACATGCACACACGCGCACGCGCACACACACACAGATGTTTTCTTAACAGTGCAACAGTGAGCCCAAAAGCAAGGCATCTAACACAGTTCATTAGTCCAGGAGGACTGAGTCTGCACATAATTCACTTACAGCATTGTCTACTCCAGATCTAATATGCTGAAACACAAGTGAGGCAACTCGAAAAAAGATTGCTACCACTCAACATGTCCTTGTCTCCATGACAGCAGGACTGGAGAAACTGAGAGGGGTGTCAAGCCTACAGAGATGGAAACTGGCACCAGACAACAGCCAAATACTGCCGGAAGAAGAATAACGTTTAACATAATTGCTGCTCAATGGCTGGTTGGCTAAGGTTTGCATTTTACAATGTTTTACCGCAGGTGTGTAAGGTTAAGGAGACTCAGGATCCCGACATCAGGATATGATTCCTGCCTCAGCAGAATAGGGTTTTAAACACTATCCCCCCACCCCCTCTCTCCTCCTGGGAGTAGCCACAGATAGCCTCTGTGACAGGTGCTCCATCACCGCTGCCACTAGCACCAGCACCCTTCACCCTTCCCCCGTCAGCATCATCACCTTCTCCCCTCCCCCTCTCCCAGCATCCTCACCTTCTGTGACCCAGCTCCAGCATGAATGCCCCCACACACCAGTGCTACCCAGTGACTGCTCAGTTAAGGTGGTGGCTGGGAGGTTAGTAGTGGCAGTGCAGAAACGTGCAGGGTTACAGTACATGCTGAGGAGTGCTCAGCATCCCTCCTATTCAAAGCCTTTTGCACCATTTCCAATTGCCCCAAATTGAAGACAAATGATGTTCAGCATATTGTCATATAATTAGGGCTGTAACGATACACTCAACACACTTTTCGGTTCGTATCACGATTTTTGACCTACGGTTCGATACACCCCACGATTTCTGAAATGTATCTCCACTGAAGTTTGGAAACACTATCACATCAAATCAGAAGGTTGTTTTCTGGACTAAATGGGTAATAAAACTTTGAAAGGGCGTGTCACAATACTGCCTCCTTGTATCACGATACAGTATCGTGACTCTGTGTATCACGATTTCTCGGTTCGATACAATATCGTTACAGCCCAACATATGATACATAATTCTACATTTAGATAGCCTAATTGTAAGTCCAAATACACTATGGTTTCTGTTGGTGTTGACTGGTAATGTGTTGGTTAATTGGCTGCCCTGAGCAAGCAGGATGACTTCCTTTGCTGATCAGCGGCCAAGTGCACCACATTGTCTGTTGGGATATCTTGGTGAAGGTGAGAGGAAATGTGTTGGTAAGATGGTTGTCTTTGAGCAACACAATCATGTTGCTCAATCTACGACCTTCCCTAACCGGCGTGCACAGTATTATCAACAGAGTGATCTCTGCAGACCACACACACAAGCAAAGATAGAACTGCTGCATCTCCACCAACTGAGTCGACCCTGCTGGTTTCCCCCCTCCCGGCTCTTCCGTCTGCTACCTAGATCTCTCACACATTACGAGCCTCGAGGAGGCAACCCCACCCCTGATCTCGTTGATGAGAGGAAAAGAGATTATTTTGACACAGCAGGTCTACCATCATCTCTTTGTGGTGCGTCCAAAACACCTTGGGCAACCGCGCAGGTGACATAACCGATTAAAGCTCTACGTAGTGAAGCGTGTTTTTAAGGGCGCGTTTAATGAGAGCCTTGGAGTCTGTCAGTTAGTCTAATGACTTGGCAGGCAGACATCTTGTGGCTCACATTTGGTTTTCTTTTCACACTAATGAGTGCTATTTTCAAGAAGTTCTTCACAAAACCACACATCAATCAGATGTCATTTAAGATGTGAGATTTTTTTTCCTATTAAAAGACGTTCTTCACAAAAACCATGCACCAACTATGTGCCATTTCATATAAGAGATTTTTTTCCCATTAAAAGCATTTAAGAGCTCCTTATGTCAGCAATGTTGCCTAAAATGGATCTATGACGTCATCCCATGCTCCATCAGATCTACTCGCCATTCTAGAACACTCACTCAATTAATAGTGGAACATCTGTCACCTTGCTCTGCACTTGCCATAAACCATCCCCATGCTGTAAAAGCACTATTAGCTACTAGCTATGGAGCTCAGCACACAGAGAGCATGGCTCACCCTCCCCCCAAACTCTACCACTCCCTTTACTAGCACTCAGCAGCAGCCACATAGCAGCCAGAGCAGCCTACACACCCCTGGGGAACGCTGGCACAACATGGAGGTGGCAACAACCCCCAGCCTCCACAGAGATGGAGAGATTACTCCAGCACCTTTTCCCCCTTACACACACACATTCTCTCTCTCCCTCTCTCTCTCTCTCTCTCTCTCTCTCTCTCTCTCTCTCTCTCTCTCTCTCAAACACACACACACACACACAGACACTACCAAAAGGGCGAGGCCATATTTCTATGCCAGTTATAAGGTCACTTCTTATGCCGAAGTTGGAAGTGTGTGCATGTGTGTGTGTGCATGCGTGCGTGAGTGCGTATGTGTGTGTGTTTGTGTGCATGTATGGGGTCAGGGAGAGTGGGACAGACCACTTAACTCCACAATAGTTGAATTGAATGAAACATGCAGGAGTTCGGAGATGCAATAGATAACTATAATGCATTTCTTACCTAATGAGAATATTGGTCAGCATACTCTGTTCATTTTGGTGTACATTAATTATTCAACTATTATTATTTTTTTGCATACTTGCAGTGGGCCCCTAGTCCCCGGTCCCCATATTGGAGTCCACTGACTGGCCTACACCACACACTGTAAGTGAATGAGTACCCCCAACCCTGGCTGTGAAGATGTGTCCAAAACTGCATGCTCACTGCCCGAGATGTTGCCAATACCAAAACACTCTCCCAGCAGTAGCAGCAGCAGCAGCAAGACCTGCTGCTGTAGTTATGGAAACATCAACTCAGCAACCGCCCGTCTGCAAATGTGGAGGTCACTCTGCTTGGCAGAGGTCAGACGGGAAGGTCACGGGCTGGTGGTGACGCCTTTCTTAACACATCTGACAGCAACACTAATGTTGTCAGCTTAACCCTGCGCTGATGCCATGCCATGTCAGGGGGCTGTCTGTCAGCACCAGTGACGTTGACGGCGACAGGCCGTCCTGAGGCAAGATGTGGTGTTTTAGCGTTTCTTAGTGCTAACACTTCGCAGCCTGGCGGACACAACACAAGCCCTCCTCCTCCTACGCGTCTTGTCATCCTGAAATAAAAATACCCTGGTGCTCTCAGACAGAAGTGGACAGGAACAGCTAAGTCTGGCTCTCTCTCTCTCTATCGTCTGCAAAGAGCAGGAAGGTCATTGGAGGAGCCAGGTGACCTGTGTTTGGGATGCTGACACCCCATTGGCCACGCTGTGTTCCGGCGGCACCCCATTGGACTGTCTTGTATTCCGCTGTCCTGAGCTGCTCCTCCAGCCTGGCCCAGACCCTCCGGGGAGCGCGTTCGCCTCGGTCATGTGAGGATACAGAGCAGGCCGGCAACCACACAATAGCAACCTGACGCCACGCCACGCCTCCATGTTTTATTGCTCCTGCCCCACGTCTCCATCTTTTATGACCACTCTCCATCAGTTGGGAGTTTGGTGGGCTGCTAAGGTTTCATTCAGAGGCCTTTCATCCCTCCAAGCAGAGCCCAGCTGGTCTCCTCAGAGGGGTAATTGAAGAACATGTCAGCTCGACACCGAGGCACTGAGGCCTGCCGCCTTCATTAGAGAGCCTTCATAGGCCACACACACACACACACATTCACCAATACCCCAATCAATTATTTACCAAGCCTAAGTGGAGCGGGGTAGCCAAATACTTTCCGGATGTATTTCAAGAGTTCAGTGTTAAATAGTGACTTAGAGGAAGCCTGCAAAAGCAATACTGAATAGGCAGAAACATTTCTGTATTCCTCAAAAAGATATTTTAACAAACTGCCAATCTGCATGGTGAGGACTAAAACAGTTATTACATTGAGCCAAAAGTGAATTAGAAATATGTAGATAGTGTCATAAAATACAGATGTAGAACAGCCTACACACCAATGGAAATGTAGTCAAAATTATACTTTTAAAAGAGTCAGTATATGACTGGGACTGTTTATGGATGTGATGTTTGTTTTATATGAACATTATTACACACTATTTACAATGTTATAGGCCTACATGTTTTGAATGACACGGGACTCACCTGAAGTTCACACCAAGCCACTTCAACCCATGTTTCGGTGTCCAAGCCCTTGTAAACAGTTTTGAAGGAACCTCTCCCCAACTCGATGTCAAACTTCAGAAACCTTCCGCTAGGTGATGTGGAAACGGCCTTCATTTCAGCCTCCTCCTCATTCTCATCACTCTTCCCCTCATCAGCTTTCCCGCTGCTTTTGAGCGGCTCAGAGGAAGAGGTGGCCTCGCACTTCTTCTCGGCCTGGCCCTTGTCTCTCTCATCCTCGGCGGTGCAACTCTCTGTGCCACTGCCTCTGTGTCCCCCCTGGCTCTCGGTGCTGGAACTCTCATGGAAGCCCACGCGCGCAACTCTTTTGTTCACGATGGTGTTCAGGCGAACGTTGTCTGCCGGGCTGCTGCTGGTGTCACATTCAGTCGCTTCAAACGCCGGTTCCTCCGACTCTGAGAACCACAGACTTCTTCGTACGAACCTCTGGCGGACCAGTCCGCGGTAGTCCGACAAGGGATAGGCGCTGGGATCACTTGCCCCTCTTAGCGCTGCGCCAGGATCCACGTTCATACTGCTGCTGGCATCCCCGTTCATGTAAATAGCGGAGCGCGAGCTCATGTTTGCGTCTAGGTTAGGAACAGAGGAGAATGCGCATCCTAGAGGTGGCTCCGAGCCGGACCCTGGCCCAGGATCCATCTCGTGATTATTTAGTTCTTATCTGTGGCATTCAATGGATGCCTTTATCATAGCTCGCTCAGAGCCGGAGGAGAGAGGGTACCTGCAACGTCCGTCTGCTCTGACGCAGTTTGGCATCATTTGCAGGCTATCCTGTCAGCGAATTTACATCAATTAACCTACAGTTTTTTTCTCGTTCCAAGTCAGCACCCACGACAAAACAGCGGACAGCGTTCATGCCCCCCTAGCAGAGCTACAATCCCACACAGCTAGTTGAAATAATTACGGAATGTTGCATCGACATTTAAAAATGAGATTTGGGTATTTTTACCGACCTCTAGTCCACATGATGGGCCTAAACTTGACACTTCAATTGTGTCACAATCCAAGACAAGTCGTTTGCTCCTTCCATTCCCGTGCATGAGCTAGCTTGGCGACTATCACAGCCGTAGTTGACAGTGGTGGAGACGTTCCTCATTAATCCCACAGACAGCTCGTCATAAAACTATCAAGTGCGCAACTGTGACCCGACATAATCTCAGTTGCTAACAACCGCCGTGCTTAGGCTACATATACAACCGATAATGTAATCCATGCAATTATGTAATTCCGCCTGGCAGAAACTTAGACAAGACCTTCGTTTATACCAATACATCTGGCTGGTATCCGAGGCGTGGATCTGAGTCGGTGATGAGGTTATTCACCCACTGCGGCAGTGTTTTTCTCCGAGCGTAAACCTTGCCAATTTTGACAGCAGCCGGCCAGGAGCAGAAAGACTTGTTATGTTTATATGCTAAATCCTGGCGATGATGACACTCGGCCTCGGCGTCGTTGTCTTTTTAACAGCAGGCCCCACGCCCCTAGCAACAATATGCATCCAATGGAGGCGCAGGCAGGTTCCAGTGGTACCTTCACTCCCCGCGACTGGGGTCGTCACGGACCACACCACGCGCAGTGTCCCGCCCAACCCCTGAGTGACGCCAGGGCTACTGAAGGACGCGCAACGCTGTTCAGGACATCCCTGAACAGTCGCCGAGGCACAAGTCAGGGGAAAGGTAACGGATACATGATTGGTCGTCGTTAATGCAGACAGCATATGATGACACCTTTTCTCAAGAAGATGCAGCCACTGGCTCTTTCATTCCGTATCGGCGGTGACAAACAGCATAGGCTACAGACAAAGGGGCTGAGCCTGTTCAGAGAATAGCTGGTTACGTAAAATAATGATGTGGTGTGTGTGTGTGTGTGTGTGTGTGTGTGTGTGTGTATGTCTTTAAAATTTTAAAGCATACGCTCTGTATGGGATAGATAAATGATACATGACGATGCTATTTTGCCTCCTTCCTTCCTCCCTTCCTCACGGGTGCACGGCTCCCTCTGCTGCTTGGCAGGGCTCCTCACTCACTTCTGTCTCCTCTCCATCATCTGCCGAAATTTGGAGACACCCTCTAATTTCGTTATCCTGATATGACTCAAAGCGTGCTCAGTGAATTATAGTAATATGGTTATAGCAATTGCCATCTAAACCGATTGTGCCAGAATGATATACAGGACAGGTATCCTATTTATGTCTAGTAATTGTAACTTAATTTTCTCTACAGTGGTTGATTTTCATTCGTATTTTGGACGTGGTTGAAATAGCCTATGAGTAGCCCAGTGCTACAGCTTTACAAAACAAAACAAAAAATCCCTCATTTTCCACCACTGTACACCCCCCCCCCTCTCTCTCTCTCTGTTTGCGCACACGTGCATGTTGGCCCATGTTAAGCCTATTAGAAAAAAAAAATGTTTTAGGGGTCATCTGTGGCCTAGTGGTTAGAGAGTTGGTCTTTCAATCTAGGGGTTGCAGGTTCAAATCCCCCCTGACCTCTCCCTACATCTCCATCCATGGCTGAAGTGCCCTTGAGCAAGGCACCTAACCCCACATTGCTCCAGGGACTGTAACCAATACCCTGAAAAATAATAACTGTAAGTTGCTCTGAATAAATGAAAGCGTCAGCTAAGTGCAATGTAATGTAATGCAATTATCATAATAATAGTAATGATAATGATAAAAGGATGAGGATGAAGAGGAACAACAATCCTGGAATTTTTTAGCTGAGATTCTTTAGGCTTTTTTAGGCTTTATTGGGTTCTTCCCAGCTCAAAAGCAGTTTACCAAACCATTTCAACCAAATATTTGACACAGTTGTAATATTTAGTTCAAATTGGATACAATGACGCCCTCTATTGGTAACTACAAGCAAATTGCTGCTGCAACCTACTGTAGGCTGGCAATGTCCCCTGATTCTTGCACAATGCATGTTTCACTGAAACAGATTTTTTTTTTTACTGTAGGATGC
This sequence comes from Engraulis encrasicolus, assembly GCF_034702125.1. NCBI lineage: Eukaryota > Metazoa > Chordata > Actinopteri > Clupeiformes > Engraulidae > Engraulis > Engraulis encrasicolus. Next base: position 27,499,536 of record NC_085870.1, read on the forward strand.
TGACCAAAATAATGTAAAACTGAGAAATAAGAAAAGGTTGCACCATGCATCAACCTTTGTATTACTACACATGGACGTTTCGGCGTTTGTGAATAATAATTTTAAAACAAGTTGATTCATGGTGCGATCTTTTCTTACTTTTCAGTAGAGATGCACCGGATCCTGATTTTTAGGATCCTGCCGGATACCGGATCTACTGCTTAAGATCCTGCCGGATCCGGAACAGGATACCGGATCCTACGAAGGGGTTGAAACACATAGCCAACTCGCACACGTGGGCCCTTTTTATTACGTTGGTGCAAACTTTTTTTAAGACTCATTGGCTTACTACCACACTGCCTTCAACGGCCGCTTCCCAAGGGCTTTCACTCCATGCAGCGATTGGGGTTGTGAAAGACTGACTGAAAAGCCTAGGCTACGTAAAAAGTAGAGATGCCCCAGATCCTGATTTTTAGGTAACTGCCGGATACCGGATCCACTGCTTAAGATCCTGCCGGATCCGGATAGTCTGAAAAACCCTATTATCCTGCCGGATCCGGAACTGGATCTTGGATCCTGTACATCTCTACTTTTCAGTGTCATAATGTTTTCCCATGGCAATCTGGAGTCCTTGAAGTTGGGCACAAATGTTTTGCAGGCATGAAATCTCTGTACCTATGTACAAATTTAAGTGTGGCAAAGACTTAGTAGACATGGTATTCTACGACCCTACTGAAGGCAATTCCAAGTGACAATCCTTTCGGTCTTACAGTCATAATACTAGGACGTTGAGCAAAAAGCAATTAATAACATGCATGAATAACCTATTTGAATAAGGTTGTCTGATTAAATTACATTACTGCTAGTTGACTATTCACTATTCATTCGACTATTCACTGTTCATGGCCATCACACATGTATAAGAGGGGTACATATCAGAACAGGCCAAATTCTTCAGACGATGAAACATGTATGCATTGGAATAGTGTTTCTCAGCGGGGGCAGTACAGACCCCCAGGGGATGTTGGGGAGCTCTAGGGAAAGTTGAGAAGGATTCAGCTTAGAGGGAGCGGTGTTTAGTTGCCATTGAATGGCATTAGTCCATTTAATGTTTTAGTACTAAGGGGGCATTGTCAGGCTTATGATGATGTCAAGGGGGAATTTGTTCAAAAAAGGTTGAGAACAACTGCATTAGAAGAATGGAACAAAATGTATTTTATTTTCACCATACACACGCACGGCAGTGGACTGATTTGGTCGGACAAAAAGCCATCTGACAAGCCTCCCCTTACATAGTACATACAATGTAATGGGCACCCTTCTCCCCGGGCCCGGGACAACTGACCCCTTTGTGCCCCCCTGTTTGTCTCCCTGTACACTGCTTTCTTTGCTAGCAGAGGGAGGCAGTGGAGCATCAGTGCAGTGTAAGTGTTAACCTCATGCAGGCAGCAGCAACAAAATCAAGAAAGACTCTTCTGACCCTGGACACTTCCTCCAGCTTCTGTCCTCCAACATATGTGACATAAAATAGCACCGCTAAAAGAAATAAGAGGCTTAGTTTCCATTGTTACCACCACTCCAAACAGCTGCTGCAATATTCTTCAAATGTCATATCCAAGTAGCCTATCTGTAATGCTGCATAGGCCTGATGTTTCCACCACGTTGACTTTTGTTGCTTTTGTGTGTATCAAGGAGGCCTATACCCCTGTAGGCTACTGCCATTCTACAGTCACATTTCTCTTCTGTTGTTAACATAAAATATTATTGACTTACTTGCGCAACAGTTTGGTTAACTGTTTGGTTATTGTTTTTTTTATTGTTTTAAGTGCTATATAAATAAATGTTTGATTTGATTTGAAATAGTCCAGGCTATGCAGATGTCATGGTTTCAATTATAGGCTATGTTAAAAACAAAAACACAAATAAGTGATTTCCTATGAATGAATAGAAAGTAAAGTGAATGACGTTCTGAATGATATTGTCGATAGACTAATTGTTACTGTGATCCGTAATGGACTTTTTGGTTTATATAGCATGACCAAAGTTAGCCCAGCGGTGGGCAATTTGGCCCAAGGACCACATTGGGTTTAGAATATTGGCAGAAGAGCTGGATAGGCAACTTGACTGTGTCAATAAAAATAAGAAATAATCGGCATGATATTCATGACTCAGCATGAAAACCTGTGAAGGTAAGGACTGATACATTTGAAATTAGATGCATAGGCCTACTGTATGTCTTTTTAGATTTTCACATATGCAAAGATTCAGTTGGAAATCTACAGATGTCTTTAGGCCATGCGTGAGGGCCCTGCCTGCATGCCTAACCTCCAGTCATTGTACTTTAAAAGGACTAGATGTGTTAATATTTTTAATGTTTCTGCAGAGGCTGTTTATCAAAGTTTGTCAAAAAAATTAAATCACAATAACAAACTAAATCAACTAAATTAAATTAAAACAGATAAAACACTTCAGGCACCATGGGCAGGTAATGTAAGCAAGAAAGACAATGACCAATTTCCAGGCAGATTTATTGAGTTGAGTTGAGTATTTTTTATTCCAGTTGAGCAAACAAACATTGTCTCTCTAACACATGGTTTAAAAAAAGCATATTCCCCTCACCTCTTCCCCTACACAGATCACCTCCTATTTCCTTTACAGTGTGTACCTGTGCCCACTACCTCCCCCAAGTGTCCAAATCATGTAGGCAAACCGGAACATAAATAAAAGAAGAAGACTAAACCTATAAAGCAAAGCAAATAACCAAACAAATAACTAGAACATAATATTACCAAAATAATAATAAGTAATGTGAGGAAGACAATAATGAAAACAATGAACAAATTAACTAACACGTTTACCATTGCTCAAAAGAAAAATAGTATAGATCCAACCGTTTTGTTACCACCTATTTTATAACTGATGTCTAAAGTCTATGTTGTGCCACCTGCAACAGTCACTGAAAGTTGATACCATTGAAACTGAAGGCTCAGTAATACAGATTTATGTGATACAAAACCCCCTAATTCCATTTCTGAAGACCTGCACTTCTATATTTTTAGAGAACCCCGTTGTTGGTTTGGTTTACATTTATGTACTTGATAATACATATAAATAGTTATATTACTTAAATAAAATTAAAAAATGTGCAACTTTGATAGCATTGTATTAAATAAAAATTAATTAAGATTATTTTCTGAAAAGGCACTTAAGGGGTTTTGCATCGGAACTCTTCTGATCAAGTCAAGTCAAGTCAAGTCGGTTTTATTGTCAATTTCTTTACATGCACTGGTCATACAAAGAATTTGAAATTACGTTTCTTGCTTTCCCATGCAGACATAGACTAATCTAGGTAAGGACATAGACAGTATAGACATAGACAGTACTCATACATGGACATAAGACAGTATGGACATAGACAGTGCTCATACAGACATTTAAAGTGCAAGACTGGACAACAGAAGACTTGTAGAGAACATACATTAAGAGGAGGTATTTGTTGTGCTTTTTCTAAAAGTCCTTTATAGCGTTCTGACATAGTAATAGTAGCATTTTGAAGAAAAATAAAAATTAAAATAGGTCTATCAAGTACACCAGCAGTAGTGTGTGTGTGTGTGTGTGTGTGTGTGTGTGTGTGTGTGTGTGTGTGTGTGTGTGTGTGTGTGTGTGTGTGTGTGTGTGTGTGTGTGTGTGTGTGTGTGTGTGTGTGTGTGTGTGTGTGTGAGTTGTGTGTCAGTGTGTGTATGTTTGGGTTTAGTGCAGAAAGTGCAGTGTGCTTGTGTGTGTGTGTGTGTGTGTGTGTGTGTGTGTGTGTGTGTGTGTGTGTGTGTGTGTGTGTGTGTGTGTGTGTGTGTGTGTGTGTGTGTGTGTGTGTGTGTGCATGTGCATGTTTTGAGTTAGTGCAGGTTGAAAGTTCAGTCACAAAATAGTAGTGCAGGTGGAATGTTCAGTCACAAATATGGTTGTGGGGATGAGGGGGGGGGGGGGTTGTCAGTGGCCTGGCTGGCTAGAGGCTGACAGTGGAGGGAGAGTGGGTTGAGTGTTCAGTATCTTGATTGCTTGGTGCATGGAGCTGCTTGCAAGCCTGGTGGTACGGGAACGGAGGCGCCTGTACCTCTTTCCAGAGGGCAGGAGGCTGAACAGTTTGTGTGCAGGGTGGCTTGTGTCTTTGATGATCATCAGTGCTTTCCGGGTGAGGCGTGTGGTGTAAATGTCCTGCAGGGAGGGGAGTGGTACTCCAATGATCTTCTTCGCTGTGTTCACAACACGCTGGAGTGTCTTCCTGTTTTTCTCTGTGCAGCTTCCTCCCCACAATGTGATGCAGCTGGACACAACGCTCTCTATGGTTCCTCTGTAGAATGTTGTCATGATGGAGGGTGTAGCACTTGCCTTCTTTAGTTTGCGCAAGAAGTAGAGACGCTGATGGGCCTTCTTCGCCAGTGATGTAGTGTTGGTGGTCCAAGAGAGGTCGTCGCTGATGTGCACTCCAAGGAACTTGGTGCTGCTCACTCTGGTCAGTGGTGGCAGTTGTTTTTGGACCCTCTGAAAATTGACAACAATCTCCTTGGTCTTGTTGACATTCAGCAGGAGGTTGTTGTCTTTGCACCATCTGGCCAGCAGGTCTACTTCTTCTCTGTAGTGAGTCTCATCGCCCTTAGTGATGAGGCCCACCAGTGTTGTATCATCCGCAAACTTCACTAGATGGTTAGTGCTGTGGGTCGTTGTGCAGTCATGTGTCAGCAGCGTGAACAGCAGGGGGCTGAGAACACAACCTTGCGGAGCCCCCATGCTCAGGGTCAGGGTGCTTGAGGTGTTATTCCCTACCCGTACTGCTTGTGGTCTCTGCATCAGGAAGTCCAGCAGCCAGTTGCAGAGGGAGGTGCTGAAACCTAGTTTGTCCAGTTTTCTGATGAGTTGTTGTGGTATTATGGTATTGAATGCTGAACTGAAGTCGATGAACAGCATTCTCACATATGAGTCTTTATTGTCCAAGTGGGTGAGGGCTGGATGGAGGGCAGCAAATTGCATCCTCCGTGGATCGCTTGGCTCGGTATGCGAACTGGTAGGGGTCCAGGGTGGGGGGTAGGGTGGCTTTGATGTGTGACAGGACTAGCCGTTCGAAGCACTTCATGATTATGGGCGTCAGTGCTACAGGACGGTAGTCATTGAAGCATGATGGTGATGATTTCTTCGGCACGGGTATGATGGTAGCAGCTTTGAAAAGTGATGGGATGACTGCTTGCTCCAGAGAGATGTTAAATATGTCTGTGAAGACATCCTTCAGCTCTTCTGCACAATCCTTCAACACTCGGCCAGGTATGTTGTCTGGGCCAGCTGCTTTGCGTGGGTTGATGGTGGCCAGTGTCCTCTTCACACTGGCAGAGGACAGGTACAGGGGTTGATCATGGGGGGAGGGGGAGTTTTCTGTGGATGAGTGTCATTTTGTGCTTCAAAACGGGCAAAGAAACTGTTCAGGTCTTCTGATGTTAGTCTGAAAGCAGGTGGAGACAATGCAATACAATGATGTCTTTAAATTGTATTGCATTTAAATTGTATACATTTATTCAGGACACCCTGAGGGAAAAAAAAACCAAACAACAACAATGGCGACTGGTTCAAGGGCTCTGGACAAACATATGCACCATATGGTGTGTGCTAATTCACCTGTAAAGGCAAATTGCGCCAACACAGTTCTCCAACCAGTGAAATGTAATCACACACTGGACATGATTGAGTTCCTGAATCAGATAAGATGGATATGTAAATACAGTCTGCCCTGGGCTTGTCCACTTATTAAACAAACACAAATGTAGTGGCCTGCCTCTCTTGGGGCAGCATCAGATAAGCTATAATGCATACCGGTGTGGTTGTTGTTGAATTTGATTGTTTTACTATTTTATTTATTGTAGCCCTGGCCCTTACTGGACGCTGTACCTCCAGTGGCACGCTGGAGACATTGAAAAGTTAACTACCATAGTATTACAATACTAAAACATAACAGAGGGCCAGTAATGCACTACGGCTTGGTCATTGCACTTCTGGTAACAGCACATTTATAACGCTGCTGTCAGCTGTCAGAAGAATTGATTTTGAGACTAAATAAAGTTCTTTGGATCGTCATGTGTGATAATATGCCTTGCCTTGTTTCAAGCAAGCGATGGCATATGTAACCTAGATACACATATCAGAATACCTGGAACTTATTACAAAATATTATATATGTTATAACCACAGCTGTGTGGATTTGGCCCTGTATCTGAGTCATGGGTAAGTGGTTAGGGCTTAGCGCCAAAGGTTACCGGTTTGACTCCCGACCTGCCAGGTTGGTGGGGGGAGTTATTAGCCAGTGCTCATCCCCATCCTCCTCCATGACTGAGGTACACTGAGCATAGTACCATCCTGCTACACTGCTCACTTTTGGGCATCATTGGGGGCTGCCCCCTTACACGGGTGAGGCACAAATGCAATTTTGTTGTGTGTCGTGTGCAGTGTTCTCTTGTGTGCTGTGGAGTGCTGTGTCATAACGACAATGGGAGTTTGGAGTTTCCCAGTTGGGCTTTCACTTCACTGTATTGTTAGGTAGCCTCTTAACTGCAGATGGGGTCATCGGCATGCCTATTCACTATTTGATGAAAACACTCAACTACATCATAACAACATTGCTATGACAGTACCGAGAGCCTTAAAGGGACACTGTGTGAGATTTGTAGTTGTTTATTTCCAGAATTCATGCTACCCATTCACTAATGTTACCTTTTTCATGAATACTTACCACCACCAAATTCTAAGTGTTCAGTATGACTGGAAAAATTGCACTTTTCATACATGAAAAGGGGGATCTTCTCCATGGTCCGCCATTTTGAATATCCTGAAATAGCCATTTTTAGCTGCAAAAATGACTGTACTTGGGCCATACTAGAAAATATTAGTTTATTACTTAGTAAACTTTCATGAAAAGATCAAATTTGGCAAAAGGCAACCCAGTTTCAATGATCAGCATAGTTGCAGTACCTTTTTTGACCATTTCCTGCACAGTGTCCCTTTAAGTAACAGATTAAGACATAACCATTTCAATTTTGGTGACAGTAAGGTTATAACACAGGCTCTGCGCTAAGGGGTTAACATGTTCTTAGTAAGGGGTATTAATCGTATGGGTTTCCCCTTCATGGTTGCAGGGATGGATTATGACGCCATGGGTCCCTGGGCCAGAGGAGTCAAACAAAATTCATCTTCTGTGTGAATTCTATGCAATATTGATGTCTTTCCCATTTGTTAAGCACTCTGAGCTGCATGCCTTGTATGATATAGTGCTATACAAATACAGTTATTATTATTCTGTGTGAATTCTATGCATTGAGTCAGATAACATAGCTTACAAGTTGAATAAATGAAGAAGTCTCTCACAGTGGATTGCATATATTTGTTGGCTTCTAAAACAGCAACTGGTACAAGCAGAAGGACATGTTTTTTTTCAGTAGAGCTCACAGATGGAGAAAAGTGCACTATCATGCAATAATACAAAAAACGCACATAACACCAAATTAAAAACAGACAGAAAGATACTGAGTGGCATTCATACAAAAAAACAACAATTGCTAACAAAAACAATCAAACAAAATGAACAAAATACAATGTAGAAGATTCAGTTAAAAATGTACACACGACACATCCACACATTTCTTCTTCTCACTGAACCTCAACTTTTCACTGAATGCCTGCCTTCAGGCCACAATTCTCAGCACAAATGTTGACCACACCCATTATTGTAATGGTGCAAATGATTTCTATCCTACTGTCTTTCAAGGAATCTAAATGCAACGTGAAGGTAAATGTAAATGTAAAACATTATGTATAAACCACTAGTATTGGATGAAGAATGAACAGTTGCCATAACTAGAGGAGAAAGGGGAAGGGGGAAAGAATGTCAATAGCACAGGGTGGCTGTGATTTGATGCCAAAATGGACATGGCGGCTTTGTGCAATAGGCTAATAAGGCTTTAGTTGGACAGTAGTATAGTTGAGTATCAGTTGTAGTAGAAATGCAGAATAGACTATAAGCCTAGTGATCTATAATATTCAGAATGACTAACTGGTTTTGACAGGCTTGTGACATTCGCCTACCCCTACCCCTACCCCACCCACCCGGTACCCCTCGCACGCTACAGAGTGCCACGATTGGCCCTCTCCACTATCTTCTCCTCCTTCCTCTGACGACACACAACAAAGCGGCTAAGTGGCGGAAAACAGAGGTACTCTTTCATCAGAATAAGTCAGACTTCGGCGACAACAAACCAGGACGACCATGGCTAGTGAAACTATGGAAATGAACGGGGGAGCCGACGGCGACAGTGGAGGAGAGGTAAGCAATTTGATCACTATGAGGAGACAACTGCATATGCTATAACTGGAACGGGCAGCGAGATTGAACGGAATGTCCCATGCCATGGCTGCAGCGCATTGGTAACGTTGGGTTCAGAGTCCGGCAAGCATTTTGGACTTAGGTTACTCTCCAGTTAGGCTTTTGTTAATACGAACTTGTTAATCTTGTGCTACTTGCCTGATATTAGTGCCTGTTGTTGCGCTATGTAATAGCATTGGCATTCACAAAGCAGAGCGCACGAATACAGGGCTGACTAAATGAACCGTGAAATTCCTTTACGGAAGTCAATGATAGTATACACAAACAGGGCTATATCTCATTAACCATATAGACACAAGACACCGAAAGGAACTACAATGTAGCCTATTGTTGCCGATTTAAATTGGCTAAGCGCGTTTTCCGCTTAATGTGCGTGCGGAGTTGTCATGGGAATGGGTGAGTCAACCTCCCATCGCACTGCAGCTCTCTCATCCCCGACTCAGGATGTTTAGGTCACTCGCGGAATGAATTAGATCCACAACCTCAGCAGCCGGCACACTCTGTAATTTGTGTATGACAGAATATATAATTTACCACCAGATCTGACTTTTATTCCATTTCAACCCCCATTATTTTTGGTTGTTTTTTGTTTACGTTTTTTGGTTTTACGCATTTTACGCAATTTATTAAGGCCGGGTGTGACCGTTCAGGTGGTGGAGAATGTATAGCTTCATCTGTGGTGTCGTAAAACTGGGCCAGTCTCCCAGTTCCATAGGAGCTACAATGTTGTCATTCATGGGTTTGAAAGCCCACCTGTCTTTAAGCAGGGCTGAAGTCATAACCACGTGCCTGCGCTGCAGGGAAAACCCACTGGATGCACGGGTTGGCCAAGTGCCAAGTATTAACCTGTAAGACCTTCTTACATTAATAGACTGCAACTCTTGTGCTTAGGGCCCTCGCCGCTGACATCCTATACAGTGTTAATCTTTAACCTATGTATGCTATTTATAATATCCGTCTAAACGTGTAAATAAGAAGCTAGAGTTTGGCCTTGACATACAAAAAAAGTTTGTATATTTCGTGTTTATAGTAAAGGCAAGCAAACATTTCCATCCTGTAGTTTGAAGCAGAGGTTAGTCAGTTGTTCTGTAAACAAATGTGGTCTGACTGGGTGGACACGATACGTCAAAGTCTGCCCTACTTACCACATGCACCACCTCAATGCTGCTACTGTAGGCTATGCCATGCCGTAATCGCTCCATATTCTGGACTATTGCTCAGTGTTAAAAGCAAAGAAAGATTACGTGATTGTGAAGGCAGTGGCCATCTAAACAATCAGACTGGCGGCATGTATGCCACTACGTCACTGTGGAAAGGTGATCACCTTAGTTAGTTAATAATAGAAAGCATTTCTGGGTGAGTGGGGGAAAGGACAGCCTGTTGGTCCAGGCATTTTTGTCTGCCGGCCCGGGTCAGTCTGCCATATCTTAACCAGTTGAGGTAAAGGAAGCAGTGTGCTCAAACAGTTAGACGCAGAAAGAATTCTGATAAAGAGAAAAAAGCAAGTAGATAACAAAGAAAGCGAGAAGGATAGAGAGAGAGAGAGAGAGAGAGGAGGTCAAGTTACTCGAAAGATGGGCTGTGTGGTGGTGAGTGGATCCGAAAAGAGGAGAAAGTGAAGGTGCACCTTGAGATAACTGACGGATAACGGTCTCAGGGAGTGGACTCGTAAGGGAGTGGACACGCAAGGCAGCAGGCTTGTGGATATTGTGAGGGAGCGTCTGTCTGATCTGATGTTTTCCTGTGTGTCCGCTGCCAAGCCTGGAACAAGACCCCTGTTGTTAGACTAGCAGACCCAGCAGCAGACCTAGAGCTCTTCACTGAAGTGCTCAGGGGACAGAGAATCACAGAGACAGAAGTGTGGATGAGTGGAGCTTCTTAAAGTGATGACTACGTCTGCATCATGGGTTAGTTAAACCACCATCTCCGCCCCTCGAGACCTCCACAGCCAGTGTTGGCCAGGGAGTACCTCCACTTGGTATGTACTCAGCCACTGGTAGTGTTGGGGCCTATTACTATGAAGTTGATTCAGGAGTAAATCAGGTTAAGTGAAGAGGTAGATCATCTAATAGAAGAGCCTGGTGTCCTCTTAACTTAACCTGGTTTACTCCTGAACCAGCTTTGTAGTATAGGCCCCTGGTGTGGTGCTTTGGTGTGTGTGTGTGTGTGTAGTTAAGTAATAGACATGCTTGCTCATGCACGTTTTGCTGCTGAAAATTACATACTTGAGTGTGCAGACGGAGACACAGAGACAAACTGTGTTTCCCAGTGTGAATTGTGGCCTGGTGTGTCTGATTGGTGCAACGTGACTCTGAAATGTAATGGATAGCTAAGGAATCACAAAGGGGCCTGTTATCAGTTATCAGGTTACCTGAGAAGACAATGAGTGTCATGAGCCAGTAGTTTCCAGATGCAGAGGTCTGGGTAAACAAGCAAACTAAAACACTACTTCAGTTCTTCGCTCTGACAATAGTGGGATGGTACCACCTTGACCAGGGCCAGAATATGATTCCATGGGCCCCCCGGGCCCACCAGACAACAAGAAAGTGCCCCTTCCATGGGGCGTTGCCAGTCTATAAAAAGATTCAAGAATTCAGGCCAGAATTTAGAGAGTTGTTGGGGGTTCAGGGGCATGTCCTCTGATAACTTTTGAAAATAGAGTTGTTTAAAGTGGGATGTTAACACAATAATGTGAATGGGAATATAGAGGCTTGCCCTAAAGGGACCCCTTGGCTCTTGGGGCCCCTGGGTCTGGGCCCGGCAGGCACGTGCAGTAATCCATCCTTTACCATGACAACCACCACCACAACCACCATCACAACCACCACCACCACCAGTACTCTCACTGGAGGGGGAGTGGAAGGAAGTGGGCTGGACATTGGGCCTATGCCACCTCCAACCCACCCCCCACCCCTTCACACTTCCTCCTTCTCATGCCGAAACCTCACTTACTTCCTGTGAACCGTCATCAGCACTTTTCCATTTCCTTCAAAAACACCCTGTGAAGTTTTCAGTGAAGTCAAATCCAATGTAGTTGTTCTTAATGATGAGTGCGGTGTTAAGAGAACTTCCCTCTTAGGTCATCATGGGAGAAGTTTCACTACTTCATGCATTCATTTATGAAGGGGGAAATACAATATATCAGAAAGTGTGGTCACTAGTAAAAACATGTGACCAACCACATATTTTAATGGCACTTTATGCAAGTGCAGTAGCCTCTTAGTGCAGATGGGGTCACCGGCGGGCCTATTCACTATTAGCTGAAAATACTCAACTACATCATAACAACACTGTTATGACAGTACCAAGACCCTTAAGTAACAGATGAAGACATAGCCATTATCATTTTGGTGAGAGTAAGGTTATAGCATAGGCTCTGCGCTAAGGGGTTAAGTACGAAACCCCCTCCAAATACTCCAAGACTGTCATACAGTGTGTTTTGAGGAAGCTGTGCATAACACAGTCTCAGCACAACAACTTCCACGGAATCACTAGTGACTGTCAATTCTGACCCTTGCTATAGAAATCGGGGTATTGCTGACGAATGTACTAGGGAATCACAGAGTAACTCAAGATGAGGCAGGAACTTTGATACTGTTCCCTTGTCAGAAAATAACAGCTTTACAATACAGTAATAGTGGAATGCACTGTACTTTACACCTCTTCCCCCTTTCCACTGACTGCTCTCAGTTTCATTGTGAATGTGTGTAATGTAACTTGTACATGTAAATGGTAACAACAAAAGGCATTCTATTACTCTACTCTACTCTATTTTATTCTTTCCCATGTGATCTTATTTGATTTGATTTCATTTCATTTCCCAGAACATTCGCCAGTCATGGTGGGCAGGGGTTAGTGGTACCAAAGATGTCATAGGAGCACTGTGCCCATTACTTATCTCTCTTTTGTTGTCTTTATCTGCTGTAGTGTTTGCTGTCTCCCTGCCTGTATATTTACTGTACTAGCTATAGAGCTGCAATATTGTCTATATTTCTAATAGGCTGGTATGTGCATGGCAATAAATGAAAGCTTAGCAAGCTTATTACAAGCATAACAAGTTAAAAAAATCTGATCAATAAAAAATGGCTGGCTACATGGACACCTCATAAATAAAGTCTAAATATTCTAAGTTCTAATTCAAAAGAACTAGTTATTAGGTGGTGTTAAATTAAGATTGACTTAGTAAGTGAAGAATTCTTGCACACCTCCTTAGTCAGGTGCGTAGGAGTGGAACCCCTAGGTCACCAACGTTAAAGCAAAAGAAAAAAGAAAAAAGTTTTGAATTGCTTGAAGAAGGTCAGTAGACCGAAACGTTGCATTAAACCATGCAAATGTGAACAGTGTGCGGGAGCTTTTTTTGCTTTAAAATTAAGATTGACAAAATGCTATTAGCTTGCTAAGATTTCATTTTTGCAGTGTAGGTTTATGTTATATCTGCACCTGTGTCCTGCCCATACAGGGAAGTGGATGGATAAGGGAGCTGTGTGTACCTTTACACTGCAATCGCGTGCAGTGCTTTACAATATCTGTCTAACAGGCAAACAAATCTTATAAGGCATAATGTATCAATGAGACAAGGTATGGTACAACCCAGTGCCTACTGCGGGATTATGTGTCAGTGTTTATTCATGTATGAAGATTGGAAATGAAAAGGTTAAGGAGTCCCTCAAGTATGAACATGTTATGTCACGTTATATTCACAGACTGTGTACACTTGGTTCTCGCCATCAATAGACTTCATGCTGTGCCAGTGTTTTCAACTGTGTCACTCAAAACATTGGTCTAAACTTGAAGCAAGTTTTAGATTTTACGCTAATTTCACACCAAGCAGGGAAGTCACCAAATACAGGCTCTTAGCCCATTAAGACCAAACGGGTCTCAAAAAAACTGAGCAGAATAGTTGATGTTGTTAGATATGCATACATGCTGAAAGGTTAATACCCACAGATTACTGTTTTAATGGGTTAAAACATCACAGAGATGTCACTGCAATAAACTAATCTAATAATCTCTCTCTCTCCCTCCCTCTCTCTTACCCTAATTCATCCACCTCTCTCTCTCTCTCTCTCTCTCTCTCTATTCTCTGTCTCTCTCTCCCATTTCTCCATCTCTCTCACTCTCTCTCTTTCTCCCATTTCTCTCTCTCTCTTACTGTCATTCCTCCATATCTCTCTCTCTCCCTCTCTCTCTCGTTCTCTCTCCCTCCTCCAGGTTCCTCGTGCCGGGCGTTGGCCTCGAGGTCGGCGGTCTACTCCGCTGAACATGAACCACTATGCCAATAAGAAGAGTGCCGCTGAGAGCATGCTGGACGTTGCTCTGCTGATGGCCAACGCCTCCCAGCTGAAGGCGGTGCTGGAGCAGGGCTCAGACTTCACCTTCTACGTCCCCCTCATCACACTCATCAGCATCTCACTCATACTGCAGGTTGTGGTCGGGGTGATGCTCATCTTCATAGGTCAGTAATGAGGGGGGGGGGGGGGGGGGGGGTGGTATTGGGATCTGTGGGCTGGGGAAATGGTGGGGTCATTCCATGGTGGGGGCATGGAGGGGTATACTGGTCAGAGTGCTGCTCATATTCATAGGTCAGTAAGCTGTTGTGAATGTGTTCTATTGCAACAGTTGAGGACAAATACTAATGTTAAACAAACTCGGAGTACACCAAACTGCTCAGAGGTTTTGTTTCGGAACCCTGGTCAGAGTACCCGTACTATTGCACTTTCCCAAGGCGGAGGGATGGGGGGATGGGGGAATGGAGGGTGGGTGCACACTAGCATCTCAACCATACTGCAGGTACTGGTCGAAGAGATGCTCATCTTTATTGGTCAATAATGTGAAGGGGAGCGATAAGAATGGGGGAAGTGAGGATGATAGAGATGGAGGACTGGGGAAATGGTGGGATGGGGGAAGGTGTAACGGTGGGATGGGATGGGGTAGTTATAGGGAGCAGGTAATGGAGGGTGGTGGTGGTGGTGGGGTGCGGTCAGGTGCTGGCTCACTCACACTACAGGTGCTGGTGGCCGTGCTACTTGTCTTCATGGGTCAGTAATGTGTTTGGGGGTTATGATAGGGATTAGCATAGGCAAGAAATGGTGGATGCGGGAGGGGTGCTGCTGCTGCTGCTGCTGCTGATGTGGGGGCAAGGATGGAGTAGGAGGAGACTGGGCTTGGAGGAATTGGGGATGCTACACTGTTTGTGATACTGTGTTTCACAATGGTAACACTATTTTATCTGCCCCTGTTACAGCACTTGGTTACAATTTAACAAATTCTACACCAACACTATAGCAAAATTATGTATTTACAGTGTAATGCATGACTAAGGTTAGTATAGTACACCCGCACACTTGCCATGCTGCTGGAAACGACCGTTTTGGTGGAAGATCTAGAATCTACTGTCTTTGGCTGGAGTGAAAGGGATGAGGGAATGCTGGGAGTGAGTTTATGGAACCCTGGAATGTGCTTTCTTTTTCCCAGACTGGGAATGTGCGCTCTACAGTTACTACGTAAACACAAAGGTTCTCCCAGCAGCACTGTCACCGCAGCTTTGTAAACATCAGCAATGTCTGCACCAGCACAGCCAACGGGAACAAGCTTTGGAACTAGACAGTGTCATCATTCTCATGTCTTACATTGTTATTATTTAATTAAATACAGAGACACGGATGCAAGCTTGCGCAGGAATTCAATCAGCACAGCTATCTCAAGCTCAGAACTATGTATGTTCCTATTGATAAAAATCACTGCACGAGCAAAAGGCATGCAGGCACTTGATAGAGAATGTTTTTCAGAGCAAGGCCTATTGTTAGGGAAGAGTAAACATAGCTGACTGAGTAATAAAGAAACTGTTTGATACACTAGCAGAAGAGTAGGTAGAGCTCTACTTGTATCTCTCACAATCAACTTTTGCTTTTTGAAGCAATGTTCAAAAAAGACTGAAGGAAAAAGACTGAAGGAAAAAGGCTGTTGGGCTGATGCGCTTTGTTGATTTTTAATGCTTTTGCCCACACAAAAAAGTTTGTTTTTTACTCCTTCAATCAACTGAAGTGCCTGCCAACTGAAGTGCCAGCATCTTTTTCCTTCAGTCTTTTTTGTCTAGTAATGAACTGATTGAGAGGACATAATCCAAGCGTAACAGTTTCCTAATGTCTCCAGGGCTGAGGGATCACAGGCATTGGCGTCCCTGAAATCAGGCAGGGGACCGTGTAGGCCATGTTAAACATTTATAGTATAATAGTTAGGCGAGGCGTAATACATTTGGAATGTTGGCAATTTCAGGCATGGAGTTATATTTTGTTTCTGCCCTGCATTTTGGCTAAACTGCGTGTGTATGTGCGACACGGATAGAAAGGACCAGATGTGCTCTGAATAATGGGGAGTTTCAGTTCTCTCACACTCAGCTGTTAACAATCAAAAGAAACGCCCACATCTCCCTTAAGGGTTAGACCACTAAACCTCCACGCTGGCAGCCTGGGACCCTGTCAGATATAGCCGACTAGCCCTTCTCAGAATTAATAGATATCTACTGTAGTCTGAGTGGATTTTTTTGTTGTCCATCTCTACGCTTCCTGCATTGTAATTGGATGCGGCAGTAGAGTGAAAGACAGGAAATGATGTAGATGAGGGAATAGGGGAGGACGAGGATTCCTAAACGACCGACCTTGAGTCAAAACTCCACTTCCTGGATTTATGGGCGTCTCTTGGACCTCTGCTCCCCTCGCTTCTGTTGTCTTTTTCAAGTTGGCCCGTCTGAGACATTAGTTTCTATTGTTGAGGCCATAAATCGAAGCTCCACTGTTATGCTGGTCCAGGTCTTTTTCCTCTCTGTCCCCCTTTCAGCTTTAGTTCACAAGTGGAGGGCACCATTGTTTCTGGCCTGGCCTGGCTGAACCTTTACTGCACTCTCAAGTGAGGGAAGTCCAAACCACAAAACCACCATAGCCTACTATTGTTACAAACTGCAATCTAAAAGCCAGCTTGAATGGCCAGAGGACTAGTTGGATAGTGGAATTATCAAATAAGTGTCAGTAATCAAAACTCATGGTGTCAGTCATTTTGATTGTGTAAGATTTTGATGAATCAGGGTGTGACTGCAGAGGGATCACAGATTCAGCTAAAAGTTATCCAGTGAAATGGTTTACCAGAAAAAGTTATCCAGTGAAATGGTTTACCAGAAAAAGTTATCCAGTGAAATGGTTCAAGTGTACCACTACTGTGTTGGCTCGACGGAAACAGGGGCCCAACAGGAAGTAGAAGGGTAAAATACAGTATATGGGGATGCAGTAGAACGGAACACAATAGAATTCAACTGCACCTCACACCACACCCTCCTAAATAAACACAGCTGAACTGGTGAAACTTTTGTCAGACATTTATAGCCTTTCATTGAACTGGATGGAAACAGAATCTGGTTCAAGTTTCTAGTTGATGAGGGGATGTGCAAATTGTTCCATTAATATTGTGAAATGCAAGCTTTTATTAGCACAAAATCACACAATCATTTGTTTCTGCTTTCTGTTTCGGTCATAAAAGGAACTGCAATGTGCATCAAATCAAAACACTGTTGATGTTATGTCATCCTGGAGTTTTGACCAGCGTATCTCAAAGTTCAGATCAGGGACCAATTCCCTTATTTAAAAAAAAGCTTAAACACCACTCAACCCCCGCGCACACACACACACACACACACACACACACACACACACACACACACACACACACACACACACACACACACACACACACACACACACACACACACACACACACACACACACACACACACACACACACACACAAACACCAAGTTTAACCAAGTGAAGTTACATGTAGACAACGCTATGTAAATGCATGGATTGGTGCAGAATCTGAAATACATCCTAAATGTTTATAAATACACAGTATAAAAGCAGTCTCTCCTTTTTCAATCTGTTAACTGACATTTTGAGTTTTCGAACACAGCACCTGTGGTACCTGATCACACTTTCAGAAATACTGGTATGGGCACACACAAGCACACAGCCTGATAGCCATAATGTTTACAAATAAGTAAATATTAACTAGAAATTACAATGGAGTAACTAATAGCTGTGAATGCTTTTAGTTTGGTTGCGTGTTCTGGCTGACAAACAACTCTTGTTACTTGGCAACAGATTTATCAGTGACCTAAACAAAAGAGGATTCCACAATGTAGCCCCTTAACACGTCGTTCCACCACTGGAACATAGTAATAGTCATTTGAAAAAACTTAACTACTATAGCACTACACTACTTCTATGACAAAGTGCACAGGGCCTTTAGTAATACATTACGACTTAGTCATTGCCATTCTGGCAGGACTGGACTGGGTACGAAAAACAGCCTGGGCATTTATGTCCTTGAACGGCCCCCAGACGCCCGCTTTTCTACGACATTATCAGTAGCTCAGTCCACTCTCTTTTGCATATTAAAGAAACACCAATGGGTCGCCTCATCTAAATCGAGGCCCGACCTCTAAGGAAAGAAAGCAAACAAAAACAACAGCATTGGCCCCTGAGAACTGTCGGCCCACCGGGAAAATGCCCTGTATGCCAGATGACCAATCAAGCCCTGCATTCTGGTAACAGCTAATTTATAACAGGGGCCATGTCTCGCATTCATGTCTACAAAGTGGCAGTGCTCTAAGATGTTACACATGTGGATATTTTTGAAAACGCCTGTTTTGGCCCCTCGTTTAGGCCGACACCTAAGCAGTTTCCCTTTTAAAATATACACTTTATGGGTCTAAAATACACCTGTCACAATTGCTTATTTATTTGTTATCTCCATGTCATGTTAACACGTAAATGAGTAATAAAATATCTGTGTTTCAAAATATCCACATACAGTATGTGTGAACGGCGTCTAAGTGGTTTTTTTGTTGGTGTGTTCCAGTGAAGTGGAACCTGAATGATGAGAGTAAGCACTACCAGCTGAACGTGCTGGAGAACATCACCACGGCTCTGGTCTTCATCATCGTGGTTGTCAACGTCTTCATCACAGCTTTTGGAGTGCAGCGGCCCAAAGTCAGCGCGTAACCAGGACAACAGCAAGACCCCTGTGTAGAAATAAGCACAGGTAATACACACAACCGCACGCACGCATGCACACGCGCGCGCGCACGCACGCACTCACACACACACGCACACTCTTGCTCTCTCTTTCACATACACACATGCACACACACACAAAAACACAGGACCCCTGTCTGGGAATAGGCTAGGTTAACACATACACAAACTGCCCGGTTCTGCCATGTCTTGCAATGGAAAAGGCTTTCAAATGGCGTGTCAATGAATATACAGTATTTCCTCTATCTTTGTTGACACAGCGGAACCATTGTATGATCACCTGGCACATTTTACCTTCATTCCAACAGTACATACATACTGTGTGTGTGTACCTTACCTTTTGTGTGTGCAGTACATGTACTGTGAGTTTACACAGGATACACATCTACCGTTATATTCAATTTTCACAGGACACAGAAAAAGCTGCAGGCATGGACAAAATGAAGGACACTTAGCAGACATCATTTTGTAAACCAAAGACTCTGAAATCGACTGTTGTTCTCCGAGATGCCTGCGACCCACAATGCCTCTTTCGCATTTCATCGTCATCATCATCACACACTATTATCACCCCCACCCCCAATCTAGCATGACTGAGATTATGTACTTATGAGTTAGATATAAGTATATGGTCAAGAAACATATTTATTTTATGTCGGAAATATGAAGTTTGTTTTGTAATACTGCCTTCTGTTATTGTTTTGTATGTGTTTTATATTTTGACTTCCTGTATAGCTTTCTGCCTATGGTGCCGTTACGAGAATACACACATGGATACAGTACATATCACACCAACAGCCTTCAGCCAACCAGCATTCAGAGGCTACTATCTAGTGCTGCATACGTCTTCCAGCCATTCAATTAGTTAATTATTAAATTAGCTGATTCTAATTGGCCCAAGTTCATAATTGTAGTTGCCTGTGCTGAGTCCAGAGATGTGGTCAGGTGATATAGATTACATGATACTGGATATTAGCGTCTGGTCACAGGTTGGACATGACTGGAAACCAGTCAGGCTTTATGAAAAGTGCATGTTTGCACTTTACGTGCATCAAGGCAATACAACAGGCTGTCCCATGACAAGAAACAAATCATGTGTGTATCCATTGGAGAGATGTTCTGTTTGTGACATGTACTGTGTACCTTTCCTGATGACAATGCAATTGAATGCATTACTTTTTGCTCTAGTATATTACTACACACACAGCTGTTAGCTTAGTTAGTCAGGTTTCTTTACTGCACTTGCTCTAATATTGTTTCAAAGCGCACAGTGAAGCTTTATATACCCCATATGCCTACCAACCAAGCATCACTCAAAGTTACCAAACAGGAGACATGCACAATGCTCATGTTTCATTGTGTTTTCACTTGTAGTATGCTGCTGCTCTATCATTTAAAAAACAGACATTGAACAGTGCAGAGGATATTTGCTGGATGTGTGAATGGCACACGGCAATACGATCAGGCAGGTACGGTAAACCCAAAAAAGTAAAGAATACACGCACATAGGTGCTGGACCAAACAGACAACCCAAAATGCTCCCAAATATTTAATGGTAAGACGTTTCGGATGCTCAAGTTGCACTTTTGAGAGCGAAGAACAGTGTTTTTGAGATTTATTGTTTTCTTTACAAAAGCTCCACCATGGAGGCTTGAAGGGTGCATCCTGTTGGCAGGGTCACTTGGCAGCTTTGGCTGGGCCCGATACAAAGATGAGTGGAGGTGCAAAACGCACACCAGAAACAGAGGTGCTGGCAAACAGTAAAAACACTTGTAGGAGGAGAGAAGTGCCGCACACTCTCGAGTTAAGTTTTTAATGTGACAACGTTTCGGCCTGTCGGCCTTCCTCAGGTCACATGTGCCCGGTACAAAGTCATCTGAAAGGTCCCCCTATTCAAAACATACAATGTAATGTGAACCCACTTCTTTTGCCCGGGACAACTGAACTGATCCCTTTGCTTCCCTGTCAGCTTCTCTGCCTGTTCGTACTATGGACAAAAAAATGTGGCTTTCTCATTTGTAGTAAATAAGAGCGAAGACTTGCCGTAAAAGTCAAGGTGGTCCAAAGAGGACAACATGACCTCTTCAGATGCTGTTTCGACAGTACATACTGCATTGCCTTCTTACGTACTGTTTTACCCTCTGATGGCCTCTCCACATAGTGCTACATGTATGTCTGATGATCTCTTCAGGAAGCAAGGATATTGTTGCGCTTAAGATATGTCCACGTGTGTGGACCTGTTTAGAACCGTTCAAAGGAGAGCACAGGTTCACACACTGAAGAAAGACACTAAGGTCAAGTGCAAGGAGTGAAAAAAAAATCCTTGTGTTTGACCTTAGTGTCAGTGTGCAAACCTGCTCTCACCCTTGAACTGATCATCTGTTCACACAAACTGCTACGCATCCAATGAGAGAGGGCTGTCTCTGTTCATCTGTTCAGTGATATGCCTTTGATGAATTCTATGCAAATCATACTGATCTCATTTCATTTACTCCTCAGGATTAGCGTTAGCAGTTTTACATCTTTTTAGTGTTTTGTGTACTCCTATGTCTCATTGTAGTATTGTTTGTACAGTATGCGTGTTTTTTTATATGGACCAAATTATTTAGTATCAGTGTTACGTTTACAAGTTGACTATTCTTTTTGTATGATTATATCTCCTTATTAAACATTTTGTTACAAAAAATACACAAATACTTGTATCTCTTTGTACATAAGCATTTGCATTTTATTGTCTGTTAGGGGACATTGGCAAACAGAAGGCAGCAAAGGAAAACATCCATATAAGTGACATTCTGCACCATCCTCCACATGTGCGGTTATTTCCATACAGGAGAACTACAGGCTCTAGGTGTAACCAAAGAATCTCTATTAGAGAACCTGAGATCATTCAAACTACGCCCACCCAATGCAAAGGAGTGTGCTCAAGTTTGATCTCCAAGGGGGGCGTTGTCCCCTCCTCCTTCTTTTCTTTCTGTGGTGTTTAGACAAAATGTGCACTACCGCCATCTACAGCGCTAATTAATTCATTAATTAATCCATTCATTCTCATCCTTAAGTCTCCAAAGGTCTAACCGAAGGTTCACCTCATCACATGGATGCAGGAAAAGAATGGGCTTGATGTATCTTACTCTAATAGAAGATTCTTTGGTACAACTACCACAACATGGAGTGCCATCACACTAACAGAGAGGCTGTGAGTACCTGTCAGCCCCTGGGGGAACCCACTGAAGTTATTCTGGAGGATAGCGGGGAAATAATTATAAACTAAATGCACATACTGTAAAAACATCATGGCTGAGTGTGATGGGCAAAGCCAGGTTAAGGCCACGGAGAGAGAGAGTAATTGTTCATGAGAAGTTGTAGCTTGCCGTGTAGGCAGGACTGTTGTAGGAGTAGACCTGAGTTGTATAAAGTAAAGAAGAACTCTTACATGTGTAATTACAACACTCGTACTATGAAAAAAATACTAAGTTCTAACCATGTAATATCATACCACTAGTGTTGTAGTTACATTTGCAAGAGTACTTCTACTTAATACAACTCTAGAGTAGACTATATACAGTACATACATCCTGTACTGTGCCGAGGAGGTATACCCTTATCATTCAAAAAGTACTACATCTACTGAGAGCTGTGGGAAGCATTGAACTCTGAACTTAAAGGTGCACTGTGTAGGATACTGTACAGAGAAGGTATTGCATCTATGCTGCTCATTGAAACGGTGCTGCCTTTTGCCAAATTTGATCTTTTCATGAATATTTACTACATAATAAAATACTACAAAATAAAATCTCGATTTTCCCTGTCATAATGAATATTTAGGATTTGATGGTGGTAGTAAGTATTTGTGGAAAAGGTAACATTTATGAATGGGCAGCATGAATTCTGGAAATAAACTAATACAAATATTACACAGTGCACCTTAAAGATGCCTCTGCCTGTTAATATACACAGTGAATTTAACCTTTGCACAAGTGAGTATGGCTATGTTTGTACTTCATTCATTGCTTATGCACATGATTGTAATATTATAGTAGAAATGAAACGTTTTAAGCGTTTTTAAGACCTTTCCCATTATGTTATGTGATGGGTGCAAGGTTGCAAACGAGACAGGAAAATAAAAGGCATCTTCAGGTGTGGTACTGATGCATCTGAAATGGCAGTTTCTGGATGATGGTTCTCAGTACATTTCTCTTGAAAAAACATGGCGTTAATTTGTAGTGTGTTGCACAGGATATAATCCTAATAGATAGTATGACACAGTTGAATTACTGGATTCCAAAACAAGTTTCAGTAGAAGGTATAAAACCCATAGGATTTCTAAATAAATACAATCCCTTTTTGTCAAAGATATACATTAAAAATCATATATCATTACAGACTTTCCACAAGGGATACATTGTGAAAAACATGAGGTGTACAATCCAAGTTTACTTCTGTCTCTACTACAAATCCCAGCATGAAACTGCTACCCTAAGATTGTATTGAGTTCTGAGCACCGAGAGAGGTACAATAAGTTTCATGTGGGTTTGTGAATTTTACCAGAGCCCTAACCATCAGAGGTAATTAATACCAAGTCATTCTCTCTTTTTATAAAAAGGAGAAAGAGGAGGAGAAGAAGAACAGAAATAGAAACTGTTGCTGTGTGTATCAAGTGTACAAACATTAACATAAAAATGCAACAAACCCCTGATTTTGGTAACAAATTGACACCATGGGATGATGTATAAGTGTTCTGTGTGCGCTCGGATCTGTTACTGGTGGTGAACACCAGGGGGCACTGGTTGGCCTATTGTGATTTACGGTGGATGTTGTTTTCCGTGTACCAGATGAGAACCTCTCGTACCCGCCGGCCCAGACCCAGCGCCGTCAGACCCACAGTCCCGCTGGATCCACTTGCCATCTTCGCCTCTGAAAACAGATCAGCATAATGATCAAAGTATAGTTTATACATAAGCTCCCTTCAAAACACTTCACACATTAGAATTCAGACGGTTTAAAACACACTTGAAAAATAAAGAAGACACAATGGAACACAGAGAAAGCAATGAGATCTAAGATACACAAGCATGAAGTTTCATCTACCTTACGAGTGCAATGGTGAGTATGATTGACTAATCACTGATACTAATTCCAGCCAGATCTAATCAGTCATGACCTGTAAATGAGGTGTGAGTAATGGTGTTGAGGGTGGAGATTATGCACATCCCAGGTAAATATGCAGGACAAAGGCTGACCAAAGTTCAGGAGTGAGGAGTCCGTACATTTAAATTCCTTAAAAAAATAAAATAAATAAAAATCCATGGCAGGATTACATTTTGATCATTGTCAAATGGTAATCCTGCCATGGCATACGTAAAACAAAAACAAAAATAGAAATGCACTCCACCAGACCTCCGCCAAAGCAGCTGTATGATAGAATATTTGAATATGTTACACCGTGATATTTTATCAAGTCTTTCTGCCTTGTTTTTGTGGACTTAGAAACTGGAATGCCGTGATCCGGATCACCACCAAAATTTAATCTCTTGTTCCTTTTGTCATTTCCAACAACTCCCGGAAATTTCATCCAAATCTGTGCTTAACCTTTTGAATTATCCTGCTGACAGACAAACAGACAGACAGACAAACAAACTAACAGACAAACCAATGCGACCGAAAACATAACCTCCTTGGCGGAGGTAAAAATCAAAAAGGATTGTAGTGTGTGGACTCCTCAACTCCTCACTCCAAAGCATGAGTAATTAATAGGCTCGTTCGTGACGAAGCAGTGCTGCTTTTGCTAGGCAGTGGGCATGCGCACTTTGCCAGTTTGATGCATTGTGGTTGGAAAATTCTAACCAGAATGCATCAAACTAGCAAAGTGCGCATGCTTGCTGCTTAGCAAAAGCAGCACTGCTTCGTCACGAACGAGCATAATAGTGTGCATTGATGCAGAATAGCAGAGGATACTGACCTCCATAGTAGTAGAGGAAGGCCACTCCCACCGCTACACTGAAACAGCTGATGAAGAATAAGGGGCCTGGAAGACAACACAACAACACGTCATCATGGGTAAGCAGTTAGGATGTCAGACTCCCAGCCCAAAGGTTGACGGTTCGACTCCCGACCCACCAGGTTGGTGGAGGGAGTAATTAACCAGTGCTCTCCCCCATCCTCCTCCATGACTGAGGTAGCCTGAGCATGGTACTGTCCCGCCGCACTGCTGTTCACTTGTGAACTGTGGAGTGCTGTGTCACAATGACATTGGGAGTTGGAGTTTCCAAGTTGGGCTTTCGCTTTCAGATTACTGCACGGGCCTACCTGAAGGGGTCCCTGAAGTCCAAACCTCTACATTTCACTCTCATATTGCATTAAAATCACACTTACTAACTGTATTCTTAATTTTTCTCAACCCCAACAAGATCCGGGTCTCTAACATCTGGTCTAAAACCCTAAATGATTTTGTAAATGAGCTACACCCATGTATGCACAAACCGTCCCTGAACAGAGGCCAGATGACAATGCCAACTACATGAAATAACTTCACCTCCAGTTCTTAGGGTAAATTACTTTATGTTCTAGTGATAAAAATGCTCATTTTATATTAGGCTTAAGTTTTGGAAAAGTCTATAACACAGATAAATACTTTGTATTACAATGAACCATGACCATACATATCAAAATAAAATGATGTGGTTGACAATAGCATGTGCAGAAGTACCAGCAGCAGAAGAACAATTCAAAACCAGGACAAATATTTTACAATCCCCATATGAAAATAAAGAGGACAACTTGAAGTAATGCAAATAGAGGGAATACTGACCGAAGTGGACTCTTGAAACGTGTGTACTGGTAAGATGATGATAATCGACAGATTCACCAACAGGGGGCATTAAAACGCACACGTGACTAGTTTAAATAGGTAATGGGGGCATAAAAGGCTTTTTTTTAATACATTTTTCTTCTTTCATTTATCATTGTGTTATGACAGCTTGATCATTGCTCCTAAATCAGAACACAATTTTGATGACCCTTACTATAACAACAAGAAAGTTAAGTTAAATTTACATGTTATTTACAAGCTGTTTTGAGTTCTCTATTGACCAAACGTCATGTATTTATGTCTTGTGCATGCGGTGATGCATGGCTTGTGTCCGAGGCACAGTACCCTGAATAGATGGAGCCGTGCAGCACTGAATCAGGAGTGGGGCAGAAGCACACATGGAACATGTGCTATTACAGTCACAACAACTTTGTAATACTTTGACATTTTTTGACATAGAATCTTGCTTTATGCTCTGTGTACTGTAGGTTCTTAGAATGAGTCAAGAGTAAAAACAAAGTGTGAGGTCTTAAGGGTGATTTATGCTCCGAAACCAACTTCACTGCATCATGATGCAGACAGCCACGCAGTTATTCCCCCCCCCTGTTCAGTGACTTGGTGTGCACCCCTGAAATGTGACTGCCCGCAGCCCGCAGACAGCCACGCAGTTAACAGCAGCAGGAGCCGCTGTGATTGGTCCTCTTGACCAGCCTGCTCTGTCCTCAAGAACAAAAAGCTACTTCCTTGTTCTAACCTTCGTCGGGCTACGGACTGTGTGCTGTGTGTTGCCCGTGCTTTGTAGTTTCATTTATTTACACGAACCAAAGACAACATGTGTGCTTGCAGGTTACGACGATGTTTCTGAGGAAACATTTTGCTTTGTGCGACCTATTCCCGACAAATGAATCACTTCTTTATTCCAAACTACCGCAGTGGTTGCTGGTGCGATCAAAAATGCACGTGACATAAATATTAGATGTTTCATTTTCATTGTCGTCGAGTCTGTGTAGCTACAAAACAACAGAGATCTCTAGTTTACTCCTTGTATTGAAGGCAGCTTGAACAATCACCTCGCTGCCCCAACCGTTGCGACCGATACGGATAGCGCAGACCTAGAATGGAGCAAAAATCTAAACTAACTGCGTTGATTTTCCTGCGTCAGGCTAAAAAAAAAGCATAACCTGCCCTTTAGAAGTACGCACTTGGGTGTGTGAATGTGTGATTGGACTACATGGTTATGTGTGTGAGATTTTTTAGTACTTTTATAATCTTTTATTTTAATTATTTATTGCTTCAACGAACAAGTAGTCCTCAATTACGTTGTACTTGTTACAATGACAAATTAAACACATCTTATATTCCTTATATCTCATTGTCCTGTGGTCTTAACACCACCAGTATTTTCCCACATTACGGTTTGCCACTATGCATATCTCCCACCCTGTGTGAATCTGTAAAACTTCCATAGATCATGTGTAGGTGAACCATGCCTTGACATGTTTGCTGAACACGCCTTTTTAGCGATCGTAAAGTCACACAACGTACCAGACCAGAGCTGTCTGTTGCTGACTACTAAAGGCTTTCAACCTCCTCACTCAATTTAATATTGACTAAAGAAAAAAGAAAATAAAGTTATTTTAACTTTGTCCATAAATCAGTTAACAACTACACAAACTCTCGACTGTTGCACACACAGTAAATGACTGCTGTAAGTAAAACAGTTCATTTTGCATCAAACAAATGGTTTGGTTTACACTCTACAACTGTGTTAAAAACAGCTGCGGTCTTAAAATAGCCGTTCTGTGTATAAAAAGCTTTTCACTTGGTAGGCTAATCCATCTGGGACTGGGAAGTGTGTGTGTGTGTGTGTGTGTGTGTGTGTGTGTGTGTGTGTGTGTGTGTGTGTGTGTGTGTGTGTGTGTGTGTGTGTGTGTGTGTGTGTGTGTGTGTGTGTGTGTGTGTGTGTGTGTGTGTATTGTTTAAATACCCTCAACACCATGTTTACATACACTTCAGTATCCATAATACTTGTAGGATTGTGATAAGAAGTATCCAGGATTTGTGCCCTTTCCTGAATAAGGCTTTCAGGATATGCTACAGTAGGTGGAGTACTGCAGGAGAGAAGGAAACTGGGGAGCATTCCAAGAAGCTGGTTCAGTGGAAAACCAGGTTTATTTAGTTGGAGTCTTTTCCCTTGTTATTTATGTGTCTTAGTCCATGTGAAAGTCAGAGTGAAAGCCCACCTGGGAAACTCCAGTTCCCATTGTCATTGTGACACAGCATCACAGCAGCACACAAGTGCACACAACAAAATTGCATTTATGCCTCACCCGTGCAAGGGACAGCCCCCAATGGCGCCCCAAGGGAGCAGTGCGGCAGGACGGTACCATGCTCAGGATACCTCAGTCATGGAGGAAGATGGGGGAGAGCACTGATTAATTACTCCCCCCACCAACCTGGTGGCCCTGTGTACATCGAAGGCGAACTAAGCGACCTGCGCGGCGGAAGTCATTGTTTCTCTATGGAGGGAAGGCGAATAAAGCTACCACAGCGAATTCGCCAGGAGCGAAGCTTCTTGAGCGACCAGGGCGAATTTTGACGATTAAACTCGAGCTAATCTTCAGCGAATTCGCTATGACGCGGTTCGGCGAAAACCAATTGGAACGTTCATATCAAGGAATGTCCCAAGCTGTCAAGACAGAGCCGTTATGTGGTTAGCTGAATCAAACATGTCAGTGCATCGTCCAGAGCGAATAAAACAAATTCATGGCGAAACTTCTTCAACCACCCCAGCTACCTGGGTCGCGTAGGTAGCGCCTGATGTACACGGGCCATTAGCGTGCTTTCTTTGCTGTTTGTCTACGTCCCATTGGCACGACTTGCAATTTGTCAAGCGTGAGACTATTGCTAGCCTTTACATTTTTTATACTTGATTGAACAAATATACAGTATGTCAAATGATGTGAAAAGGTGTTGGATACAGTACGGTAGAAAGAAAAAAAAGTTGGGACAGATGAATTTGAAAAGAAATTGATAACTCACTCACCTCTGTCATTGAGCACAAATCTCTGTCTAACTGGAGTCCCCGGACTGGGGATTTTGTCTAAAGAGTCTGGATTTAAAAAAACAACAAGAACAAAGTTACTCAGAGGACTGAGACACAAAGAGAGAGAGAAGAGTAGAGGCTACATAGCACACATGCATCTCTCTCTCTCTCTCTCTCTCTCTCTCTCTCTCTCTCTCTCTCTCTCTCTCTCTCTCTCTCTCTCTCTCTCTCTCTCTCTCTCTCTCTCTCTCTCTCTCTCTCTCTCTCTCTCTCTCTCTCTCTCTCTCTCTCTCTCTCTCTCTCTCTCTCTCTCTCTCTCTCTCTCTCTCTCTCTCTCTCTCTCTCTCTCTCTCTCTCTCTCTCTCTCTCTCATTGTAGTGGTGAGGGTCTAACCTCTGCGGCGGAGGCGCGTGGGTAGGCTGAAGTACACCTCCTCCACGTGGAGGTGAAGCGCCCGGTAGAACTCACGGCACGCCTCCTCCCCTTTCTCCTGCAGGTGAGACAGCAGCTGGCCCAGACGGATACAGGTGGGCACGTCCAGATCTCTGAACTGGGGAGAGGAGAGGAGAAATTGATAAGATACAGGTGGGAACGTCCAGATTTCTGAACTGGGGAGAGGAGAGGAGAACTCGATAAGAGACAGGTGGGAACGTTCAGATCTCTGAACTAGAGAAGTGACCACCAGAGGAGAGGAGGGGAGTAGAGAGGGTTGTGGGCACCTCCAGATCTCTGAACTGGGAAGAGGTGAGAGGAGAGCAGAGGGCAATAAGATGCAGCTGATTACGTCTCTGAAATCCAAAGGTGACCAGAGGAGAGGAGGGGAGTAGAGAGGGTTGTGGGCACATCCAGATCTCTGAACTGGGAAGAGGTGAAGAGAGGAGAGGGCATCGGGGCACCTAAGTGTCCACCCCTTCCGGGCGGCTCATGGGGCTAGGAAAGCCAAAACTTTTGACTGGGTTGTAATGGACTGATCAAAGCTATTTTCTGATCTACCTCACATTCCCCCGTCGATCACACATATGCTGTACCTCAAAATTAATGATAACCAATGGTGTGCCTGTTGACTTCACTTGGCAAGCGTTTTTTGAGTGGTGTGCGTGCAAAAATGTGTAATTATTTCGACTACACAACACGTGCAGTCACTTAAACCGCGGAGCAGCAGTAGGGTTGGCTGTGCCTCGGTTCAAGTCAAATGCGAGGCGCATGTTGTAGTCTCTAACACTGTTTTGCACAAAAGCTAAAATAACCTTTCTTGCTTGCCGAAAATGATTGGTCTTACGACGCAAATCCAAACCTTTAAAATTCACTGCCATCATATGTGAAATCCAGAGCACATGCCAAACGGGATGAGGATTTAGCTTCACTCGCTCCATTAACTCCCATTCAAAGTTTTGAGAGCTCCACGGCTCCCCACGGCTCGGAAGTAGAAGGGCGTGACTTAGGTGCCCCATAAGATGCAGGAGGTGGTTACGTCTCTGAACTAGAGAGGTGAAAAGAGGAGAGGAGAGGGTAGTAGGCACGTTCATAACTCAGGGCATCAGACATGCAGACTGAGTGTTGCCGATTCAATGGGAGTGAAATGCACCACTCTTCCCCATTCCCTTGATTAACCCTCAGCTTGGTACCACCCTGCTGTAGTGCTTCCTTGGGGAGCCAGTTGGGCTGCCCCCTTGCAGAGCAAAGACATAAATGCAATTTTGTTGTCTGCACTGTGTGCGCTGTGTCACTATGACAAGGGGAGTTTTCCAGTCTGTCTTTCACTATTGTATTTGTCCAGGCCGGATGCATGTGGGAACACTGCAGTGTCGTAACTAAGACAGATGAGGAGGGTCATAAGATGACAGACTGAGCCTGATGTAACGGAGGCTAACTAGCAGAGTTGGCGTGGAACGTTGGTAAAACCTCCCTCCGATAGCTTCATACAGTCTCATGCCGTTGGGCCGAGAGACTAGTCTCTTGGCCCAGCGGTATCGTACTGTGTCTCTCATTGCCGGACCTGTAGTTGACGAGGTCGCACGTTCGATCCCCAAGGGGGGTGAACAGGTACAAGATGAACTCCGTCACACTGACCGCCCGGGTAATTGCACTTTAGGAACAAGCATGGAGAAAAACTGGACGAAGCGAAGCAAAAGCCCAACTGGGAAACTCCAGTTCCCATTGTCATTGTGACACAGCACTTCAACACACAAGTGAACACTGCACACTACGAAATTGCATGTATGCCTCACCCGTGCAAGGGGGCAGCCCCCAATGGCGCCCAAAAGGGAGCAGTGCAGCAGGATGGTACCATGCTCAGTGTACCTCAGTCAAGGAGGAGGATGCGGAGGAGGACTGGTTAATTACTCCCCCCCCCATCAACCTGGCGGGTCGGTGAAGATGAGGAGGACTGCATCAGGATTAAAACTGAACATATTAAGCAGTGTATTGCTCTAACCTTCTTGGCCTCATTGTCACTGAGCACCTGGGGGTAGATGCGGTTGAGCTGTAGGATGAGTCGGTCCACCACCTCCGTGTCCAGCCGCCGGTCTGACTTCAGGAAGCGGCTGTCTGCCCGGAGTTGCTCCAGGAAGGTTTCTAAAGAGAGTGGAAAATAACAGTGCATGCTTATGGCATATCAACAGCAGCTGGGGCATTGGAATTAGGGTGACCATGTCCGTGACAAGAAAAAGGAGGACATATTTTAGGACGGGGGGTTTGGGGGTCCTCCACCAAGATAATTTTTTAGATGCAATTTCATGCATTTTAATGCATTTTGTCCGGCTTAATCCTGTGCCTTAGGCCGGACAAGGCACTGAAAAGGAGGACTGTCCTCCCTAAAGGAGGACGGCTGGCCACCTTAATTGGAATGGCCAAGCTGTGTTCTGATGATCAAGTGTACAATGTGTTGGCGATGAGACTACTGGGGTGTAGCACTGTGTTCGGTGTTGGCAATAGGCCTAGATGAAGTCTATGGTTAGGGTTAGTCACAGAGGAGCTAAAGATGTTTGTTTAGCAAGAGATCGCATGATTGTGTTTTTGTTGTTGTTGTCAGGGAAGTTTCCCTTTCGTTTTTAGAAAACTAATTGGCTAAATTAGTCCTTGAATCCTATTTGGAGAGAGGGATAAAACGCACTTAAGTCGCAGCAGTTCAGCCACAACATAAACACTGGGCATCTCTTCAGCAAGATGTCGGTGACCTCACAAGGAACCTCTGACACATAGGAGCTCAGTACGTGGATGCGCATAGTCAAACAGTGGATCATGGAGGCTCGAATTGCTTATAATCCTCACAGGTCACACTAGTTAAACCGTATTACCCTTATGGGATATGGACTCTGTAGTAGCCTACTAACTCGCGGCATTGTACATAATCATAACATTATTGGTTCCTACAAGACTCCTTTATTTGTTTGATTTCATCTGCCAGAAGGCTACAGTAAACACATCATAGGCTACAGTAAACACTGACAGCGTGGTGTTATGAGCTGTATTCAATTCTACAACGAGCGCAATGTTTCAGTACGCGACATTTGTAAACGTTACGGCAGCTCCAGAATTAACTTTGGCAGGGAGCTGGGCTAGGCTACTGGCACCGATGAAAGTACACGGACGCACGGAAGGAGAGGGAGCTCAAGGGTAACGTTTACTTGCTAGCGGTTCAGTCAAGCACAGTTTAGGGAACACCGTGTACCAGCAACAATACCAATCATGATTATGTGAGCATTATTCAAGTAATCGCGATATTCGCAAACAAACCTCCCATTGCAGAGTCCTCTACCCTGTCCTTTGTTCCGACACTCCCATTATGGTCCAAGGCGAACTGCTTGGAGGTTTGGTTGGGGTGAACACAGGAAGTCCGTAGCTGAAGGGAAGAGTCCTCGGCCAAGGGAGAGTGCAGTTTGGGTGCCTGTACTATTTGTGGCCAGAGGTGGCGCAGTTGAGGGATTTCTAATTTAGAGCAGAGTCGTGTGTACAGAATTTTTAGCCAAACTTTCTCCCTGTCCTGTGGCAGCCATTAACTGTAATGTTGCAGTAGCTTGGCAGCATAGATTCGATAAACCAAACCATACACCATTATCTTTAAAGTATATTCCTAGGTGTTTTAAATTAAAGTGCTTAGCCCCTTTTGTGTAGCCTAATTATGTGGAATAGAAATTCCAATTAGACCTACAATTTATTCACTGCCTCATATCAAAACAGAACGGCCATTTAAAGACATACATATAGGAGTACTTAAAATGAATGTTTTATTGGTCATTAAATACTACCATAAAATGACCTTACGAGAATAGAAGTGCGTTCAAGTCACAGTAAATATTGTTATTTTTCAGATAATATCCAAATCCAATATGAAACTATCATCATAGTGGAAATCAGCATGCTTTGTCCTGTTCATGTCTGTTGAAGTGTTCCAGGCATTACTCACAGCTCAGTGTGTTGTTTGGATGTGTGGAATAAACGTATGACAGGTGACAAGGGACCTCTTGTGGGCCTTGTTAAGAAGTGCAGGGAATGGCCTGACAAGTCCCCTCCATTATTCCCGGTACAGTATTAGGATCAGGGCCGGATTAAGATGGCCCGGGGCCAGGTTGCAAAAATCATGACAAAATTACATAAACAGTGTAATCACTTTGAGTTATAACTTAAGTCTGCTAACTAGAGAAGAGTAGTTCCAAGAGATTCGTTTTTTCAATCCTGCATCAGCATCTACCATTCAGAAAAATTGGTCCCCTTGACAGATTAGGGGGGCCCTGGCTGTTGGTGGCCCGTAGGCTGCATCCGTATCTAGCCTGTGCGTTAATCCAGCCTTGATTAGGATGGCATCAGATAATGAAGCAGCATAGGGAACAGGAGTAAGCAGTAGACCTATGCTGTGTCTCAGGTGGTGCACTTGTGCACTACGTTTCAGTGCGTAATTAATACGCCATATGCATTGAAACAAGTACACACGTGCTCCCAATCCAGCATCCACAGTAGGGAGCAGGCCAACCGGTAGTCTCTAAATCCAGTTTACACAGAGGGGAGTAGGCCTAATCTCAAAATGTAGCATGTCGCGTAACAAAGTCATCAAAAGGGTCCCCCTCCCCATTACCGGTACATACAATGTAATGGCTATCCAATTCTGGGTCCCCTCTACCCCTATGCCCGGGACAACTGACCCTTTGCCCCCCCTGGTGGCTTCCCTGTCCAGTATTCTCAGTGGGCGGTAGGCCTAGTCTCCAAATCCACATACACAGCTGGAGAGCAGGCCTAGTCTTATAATCCACATACACAGTGGGGAGTAGGCCTGCTCTCTAATCCAGCACCTGAGTTCAGTTGAGTTGAGTTGAATTAACCAGGCAGCAAGACGCTAATCTGGCTCCGGTAACCTGTTGCAGCCTCAAATAGGGATGAATGGGACACAGAGAGGTGAAAGGGGATCACAACGAGTACAACTGCACACCAAGAGTCTGTGGTCCAGTGACCACTGACAGGACATTTAGGTGATGTTGTTAGAACACCTGACCGGATCAGAGAATTAGTGTACTGCTGAATGGAGAGGTTATGCAGAGAAGAACCAGACAGAGAGGAAGGGAAATTGTATGTAAGTGTGCAACAGAGCCAAATGGTGATAGATAACCAGAAAGACAAACAGTGAAAAAGTGTGTGTGAACAAGTGGGGAAGAGTTAACCATAGAGGTATGAGACAGACAAAAATCAAGAAATACAGACAAGATGAAGAAGTTGACTTTTCAATTAGGTTTATTTGGCCATAATAATGAGCACCTTAACACACAGGAGCTTTACCACAAGCTAAAAGTCCTCATAGTACAAATGGTGAGACACAGTAGCCCTCCCCGGAGAAGAGACAGTGAAACCCACCACTAATAATAATAATAAAATGTCATGATGTGACATGTCAGTATAGCCAAAAGCCGAACGTTAAAATGGTGTGCTCCTACCGTACAGGCCTCGCATAGGTACGTGTACAGGACACCTGAACACACAGGTGCATCTGAAGAGACTGGCATTCCCTATGCCACTATCATAATGCACGTTAATAACACTGAGCTGCTTAATATCGTTATCAATAAATATGGTCAGACAGGTGAAGTTATTCCATATAAAGATATAAAACTGTGACAAAATATTGCAGTATAAAAATGGGCACAGCTATCCCTCAATAGGCCAATTGATCCCCACTATGCTTCAAGCAATAGAGAACATTGAATTAGACACCTGATACAGCAGTTAAATTGCACTTAAAATTTCTTGTTTGTATATATAACATATATAATTTCTTATTATATATATTATATACTTTAAAAGGAACCCCCTGACAATATTGAAACATTTCAATGCCTCAACAAACTGAAGGTGTGAAATGGCACAACAGACTTGTTGAGAGAGGACTTTTTTTTCTCCATTGATCAGTTTTTTTTCCAATACTCTTTTTTACCACATATAAAATGATTATATTAAAAAAACATTAAAAAGGAAAAGAAACTAAATGTCTCCTCAGTACTGCTACACACATCACATGGCCATCAAAAAAAAAATAATACAAAGGTTACAAGACGCTCAGTAAATGCTTGTTGCAGTATTACGCCCGTCTGCATTAATTGCTCTAACGTTTTACTGTGTCTCTTGTGTTCCTTACAAGTCACATTAGCTTAGCTTTAAACAGCATAAATAAGATCAGGTTTTATATTTACCACAGGAGGCCAGCAGCTGCTGCTACGTGTAGCACATGCATGCATGCTAGCAAGAGGGGACAGGTCTATACGTAGACTTCAATACAAACAGCCATCACCTCAATACTCCAGTTAAAACTACCTCACAAAAACGGGGTGGTTTCTTCCTTTCTGGTTAATGAACAGAAAACAAAAAAGCAACTTATTTCTGAAGAAATAAAAGGCACTCATGGTGTACTACTGGTACAGAAGAAGAGAAAGCAAAAGAAAAAGGACCAACATGATGGAAAGAGAACACGTGTATACGTATATATTCAAATATACTATTCCCGCGTGGGTCTTTGTGGTTGTGCTTGTAGTGAAACTATTCCGTCTGTTGGCCCCTTCTCAATAGGCTAACCCCAGGGCCCAGTGAAGTACATTGCTAGGATAAACTGGTGGTTACAGAGGAAAGATGAAGAGTCAGACATACATACGTATTTTTTTCTGTTTGCTCTCCCTGGATTCTGTTCATAAAATGGCAGTTCAACATGCAAAAAATGTTATTAAAACACCAAACAATCATACATATATTATATGATAAAAAAACTGTTCCTATTACATATGACAAACAAAAAAAAACAGAAGCTCAAGGACTCGATAATGAGCGAATCAGAACCATCATACACAGCCCCACCCACAACCCACGGCTACTGGCCACGCCCCCTTGTCTTGTCTTCTGCAGGGCTCCTCCACGACGGCTCCTTTAAAGGCCAATAACATGAAATCCAGACGCACTCAAGAGGTCGGCCATCGACATACGTCAAATTAATATTACTATTCATAGATATTTTAGTTGTGTTTGTGTCAATGCCGTTGAGTGTCATCTATAAATATTAACTAGAACGTTAGTGAGCCGCATGGAACGTCTTGCCTAGGCGGGAGTTGCGAGAGGGGCACATGTACATGAAAAAGTGCGGTAACATTTGAGGAACGATGCAACAAAAAAAACATTAAAAAAAACAAACAAAATCATAAAAAGGTAACAGAAGAATGAATGTGGATAATGCACACATGAAGAGCAAACACTGAGGGGCCAGGGCTGGAGAGCAGAGTGGACTTTTCCAGACGCCTGGGGACCCCAAAGCTTCCTACCGAGCTCTCAACAGGACACTACGCCCACTGCCTGGACCGACATAGCCCAGGACTCAATAGAGGATTTAGGAGGATTACAAATACAGTTCGGATCTGCATGTCGTTCAATTTGTGTGTTTGTGTGTGTGTGTGTGTGTGTGTGTGTGTGTGTATAAATGTGTGTATGTGTGTGTATAGTATATTAGCATTGAGTGTATACAATGTGCTTGATTGGTTGTTGGGAACAGCGAGCGCTGAGGAGGAGGAGGAGGAGCTATAGTGATGAGAGGGAAGGCTCTACTGATGGCTCTACTTGAGGAAGCGCCGAGCCGCCCGGCAGGATTCGGGAATCGGGAATCAATCGGGGATCAGATTCGGGAATCAGGGCTCTCACCAACCGTCAGGGGGAAATCACAACATCTCATCTATGTTACTGCAAACAAACCAAAAGATACAAAAACACAAGATGTCAACACCTGGCTACACTACAGACAGATGCAATTTCATTTATTCACAGGAATGTACAGAGAGAGCGCAGTGAGAGACTGGACAGGACGAGGACAACAGGACAGGACGAGACAAGGGGTGCGTTTCTCAAAAGCGTAGTTGTTAGCCAGTTAGCAACTTGGGTAGTTCTCAATGGGAAATTGCACTGCAAACAACAAATTAGCTAACGTCGTTAGCAACTATGGTTTCGAGAAATGCACCCCGGGACAGGACAGGACAGGACAGGACAGGACAGGGCTGTGCGTGCAGAGGTGAGACAGTGTGACACGGGACACAGCCGTGTACCCAACAGAGAGGTGACACATGGGTATATACGGCAGATGTCCACCCAACAGGTCCGGGTCAGAAAGAGGAGCCACTACCAGCATGCAAGACTGTTTAAGGAGGCTACACGTGAGTTGATAGGTGGGAGGAACGACTGTAGACATCAATGTTATACACACACGTCAAAGGCTATTAGAATATACTTGCTGTTTGACCAAGTGTACGTGGACACAACTTCAAGTCTATGTATATACTGTATGCACTTGCTGCCATGCCATACCATGCAATAACTGTAGGTCCTACTGATGAGCGAACTACTACTATCGACTATATAAAAGCTTGAACTGGTAAAGTTCATCCAACATGGTGGCGGCTGCATTCGCACGAATGCCCCAACTCAATGGATCTCATTGTCATGTTACGTTATTTCACACGGACACGCATGACTGACTATAAGCAAATGAACTCTGACTATGCAGCGTGACAGCGTTCATGCACACCCACACGCACTGGTGAGAAGCAAGTATATTCCAGAATCTAGCCAATAAAGGCCGTGCCCTGCCTTGCCCTCCTATCCCACCCCGAAGACAGGAGGTGCAGACACACCTTTTACATGGAAAACACCACAAACAAAACGAAAACACACACGTAGCCCTGCTTTGAAGACAGTGAAGCCAGAGAACAGACAGAGTGGTGGTGGTGGTGGTGATGCAGGTAGAGCTTTTGAAGCAGGATTGGAGGCAGACTCAAACATGCACTGGTCTGCATCCACGGCCAGCTCCCTCTGAAGTACAGTAAAGCCTCAACAGCTCTGAGTTCAAACCGCATGCAATGCAGCGCAGCGCAGCGCAGGCGTCCCCAAGCCTGTAAGCCTTCTCTCTAGTCCAGCCCCACACTAGGGTGGAGCAGAGTGGAGCAGAGTGGCGTGGAGTGGCGTGGCGATGCGATGTGGGTTAGCTGGGCGGGGAAGCGGATGCAGGTTATTGGAGCCATGATGACCAAGCGAGGACTGTAGTATACGGGGGCGAATGGATGGATGGATGGATGAATGAATGGATGAGAGGTGCTAGTGATGACGTGTGAGGATGAGTGAGGGGTGAGGGGGTTTTAGGGAGTGGGGAAGAGGTTAAGGGGTAGAGAGAGGGTTCAGGTCGCAGACGATCTTATACTTCTCGCTGCAGAAGACCATGGGCGGCCCCGAGATTCCGCGGGGCAGAGGGCGGCCCCTGCAGGCCATCCGCGGACTTACGTGGGGGCTGGAGTGGGCGGAGTGGGAGGCGGAGTTGCCGGAGGAGGAGGAGGAGGAGGGCCCTTTCCTGCGGCCCGGGGCGGATCCTTTGCCCTGGCCGCCGCCCCCCGCGCTGGTGCGCCGCGACTGCTCGTGGTCGAACTCCAGGTCCTCCAGGCGCTGGGTGAGGGCCAGCTTCTGCTGGATGGCCATGCGGAGGAGCGAGTTCAGGGTCTTCTTCTCGTCCTCCGCCGCCGCCAGCTGACGCTGCATGTCGTCCAGCTGGGTCACGTACTCGTCACAGCTGTGGAGGAGAGGGCACACAGACACACACACACACACATTGGGAGCACACACACACACACATGCACGCACACACAAGCACGCACGCACACACACACACCAAGAGAGAAAATTAGTCAAGTCATTTTCAACAAAACTGACGTATGAACATTTGATCATTTTAACTAGCAGCACAGGATAATGAAGATGTGGCTATCTGTTAGATATTTATCTGTGTATGACTGCACAGCAATAGTGATCTAACTGCTGTTGTGTGCTAAATATTTTTCCCAATCACAGTTTTAGTTGGTTAGTTGTGGTTAATTCCACACGCAGAGCTGCCGGGAATATTAAAACACACGAGTAATAAGAAATATTATTATTTCGGAGTAATGCATTTTCCAGCCATAACCGCACAGTCAAAACTAGTCTCATATCCAACATGTCAATATATGACCAGGCCTCAATGTTTGACGCCAAAGCCTTTTGCATCACATCACAATGCAGCAGACCTAACCCTTTCCCTCACTGTAACATGTTTGTCACAATGGTGGCCTTTTGCGTCACTATGGGGGGATATCTTTGCCTCATGATGTGACCCAAAGGGGGAACTTTTGGAGTCATTCAGAGCAGGTGACCAAAGTAAAAGTAGAAGTAAAAAACAAACCTTGCCATAATTTCCTTCTAACACAAATAACTTAACTGAGTACATTTTCTACAGTAACTACAGAGATGGATCAAATGGTTTTTAGTATTTTTCAGTATCAACAATGTCTAGTCATCTCATTAGGTACAATGGAATAACTGATGCAAATGCTATGTGCTAGTGTTGAACACCATACATTTACTTCTACTTTTATTTGGCCATCTCTGTTGTCAAACTCTAATATATTGAAGCGTGGTGACAATGTCATATATTGAGGAGCTGGGTGTAAGACGGTGGTTGGTATCAACGTCACACCTCCGTTGTCATCCCCCATCTACACTGCCACATCCCCTGAGGACGACCCCACCAGGGAGGAATCAAAACAGCACTTACGACATACACCGAATGGTACAGTGAATTTGCAGTGGTCTGAGGAGATAGTGGATATTAATGTGCATATTTACAGTAAGCATTATATTAGCATTATATACGCATTATATTAGTATATTAGTGTAAATGCTGATGTGTGCCAATGTATGCATGGTTTTGACATGAGTGTGTGTGCTTGTGTGTGATTGTACAGTATACGGAGTGGAAAACATGTTATAACATATTGTATTAGTGTGTAACCTTTGGTAGCACTGGCTTTGCCGTAACATCTGGCTTTGTACTAATATGTATGTGTGTGTGTGTGTGTGTGTGTGTGTGTGTGTGTGTGTGTGTGTGTGTGTGTGTGTGTGTGTGTGTGTGTGTGTGTGTGTGTGTGTCTCCATACCGCGTGGCGAACATGGCGCGCAGTGAAGAGAAGGTGGCCGCGTCCTCCTTGAGGGCCTTGAGTTCGTTCCTCAGCTTCATCATGGTTTCCGTCACCATGGCCTTCTCGTTATCGTACTTACTCTTCAGGTTGGCCAGGGCCACCTCTGCTGTCTGAACACACAGGAGAACACACACACGGATGAATGAAAATATACCTATGATTGCTGACTCTGTATACTGTACCTTTAAACGTAATGTGTGTGCCGAACTCTTTGAGCACGATCCTAAGCACTGCTATTACAAAAGTAGTATCATGTGTAGTAGGTATTAGATCTGTGGTAGGTATTAGGCCTGTAGTTCACCTGTTTGATAGCTTTGAGCACAGTCCTGAAAGTGGCTTTATCATTATGTTAAGTTATAGTACAGTAATAATGTGTTCATACCTGCTTGTTAGCCTTGAGCACGGTCCTGTGGGTGGCTCTATAGCTAACTTAGTAAAGTTATAACAAAGTTACATTACAGTAGTTATATGTGTATACTGTTCATACCTGCTTGTTAGCCTTGAGTACAGTCCTCAGTGTTGCGATCTGCTCCCTCTTGGTGCTGAGGAGGGACTTGAGTTTCAGGATCTCCTCCATGCAGGCCTCCTTGTCCTTATCGGGGACGGCCGACAGCTCCAGGGACGCCACCCGCTGGCGGGACAGCTCCGTGCTGCGGTCCACAGCCTGCTGCAGGTGACGGATCTGGTCACGGATGATCGCCACCTGGTGGAGAGGAGGGGGAAAAGAAAAGTTACAGAGAAGGTAATGAAACCTTTTAATGCTTTTTTTTTTTTTTTTTTTTTACTGTTGGGCCGCTTTTATAAGTTCCTTGTTACCAAAATGGTAATGACAAAGTCTTAATCTGTCACTGAAGACTTATTTCATAGCAATGTTGTTATTATGCTTGTTGAGTGTTTCCAGCAAAGATTTAGCCAGATCACAAGCATCCGATCTCCAGCCCACACATCCTAATTCTTACTCTGGAAGCAGGACTACTGTAAAGGAACATACCCGGGAAGTATTCACAGCGGTTCACTTTTGCCACATTCCAAATAGTCTCATTCCAAATAGTATTAGATTAGTCTATTGCCTCAAAATTCTACACACAATACCCGATTATGAAAATGTGATTTTTACCTACATTTTTCATTTATTAAAAATAGAAAATTAAGAAATCACTGAGAATTATTTCCGTATGCACTGTAGATTGTGTAGAATGCATCTCCTCCAATCAGATATTTTGACCAGATCTAAATACTGTATAAATGTGGAGTAAGCACCTGGTTGTAGATGTCCATGGGCTCCTTACGGCCGTCTGTCATGTGGCCGGATGATGTCACATGGGTAGTGGAGGTGGGGGGAGGAGGGGAGGTGCGGGCCCCGTTGGTGAGGATACCGCTGCCGCTGGTGGTGGTAGTGGTGGTAACGGGCCCGGCCTTGCCCTCCTTGTAGAAGTCGAGCATGACACGCTGGGGGGTCTCGTTGTTGCACATGCAGACGTGGTGGTAGAGGTTGGCCAGCTCCTCGCTGAAGGCCACCAGCTCGTCCTGGGCCACGCTCAAGCTGCCCTGCGACTCGCCTGCCGCCGCGC
This sequence comes from Engraulis encrasicolus, assembly GCF_034702125.1. Classification (NCBI taxonomy): domain Eukaryota; kingdom Metazoa; phylum Chordata; class Actinopteri; order Clupeiformes; family Engraulidae; genus Engraulis; species Engraulis encrasicolus. The sequence goes on from NC_085870.1 coordinate 27,540,951, forward strand.
TCGTCTCCCTCAGCTCCTTCTCCAGACGCGTCGCACGATCCCGATCCTCGCGACTCACGCTCTCTAGCGACGCCAGCTGGCTGCTCAAGTCACGCACCTGCACAGACACACAAACATAGAGTTAGTACGTGTTGAAGCATAATAATAGCACCTGCACTGACACACGCAGGCATAGAAAGAGTATGTGTTCAAGCATAGCAATATGCAGGCATAGACTTGGTATGTTAGTTACTTTGTATAGCTAGTTTTTATAGTTTTAGTCATAGTAATAGCACCTGCACTGACACACAGACATGCAGTCCAGAGTCCTGGCTGTGTATGTGTGTGTGTGTGTGTGTGTGTGTGTGTGTGTGTGTGTGTGTGTGTGTGTGTGTGTGTGTGTGTGTGTGTGTGTGTGTGTGTGTGTGTGTGTGTGTGTGTGTGTGTCCTCTATACAGTATACCTGTGCCTCCAGCCTGCTGCGCTCCTGCTGTGTCTGGGTGGTCTGCTCCTGCTGCTCCTCCTTCAGGGTCTTGAGTTCGGCTCGGAGCTCGCCGGCCTCGCTGACGGCCACCTCGTATTTGCAGCGCAGGATCTCGGGCCCGTGGATGTCCAGCTCGTAGTAGTCGCCGTCCCCGTCCTCGCGGCTGTCACGCTCACGCTCGCTATCCAGGGCCGAGTGGCGCTCCTTACTGGCCTGCAGGGTAAGACCAGAAGTGTTATTAATTATTTATTAGATATACATTTAACAATTTAATACAGGATACTATATAATATATAATTTTGAAATCTATATTCCATAGAACAAGGCAGCTCAATGTGCTTTGCAGACACACTACACAATCTTGACATTACGAAAAATAAAAAGTATAATATAGTATCATAGTAACCTGCAGTCTCCTAATGGTATTACATGACTATGAAATTCTTTATTTTCTCGGTCTTCGGAAGAATTTCACCCTTGCCTTGGTTGTCAAATTTTCCATGACCCTCCTCTAGCGAGCTTCTAAACTTTGTCAACCCTCCCCACAACATCGTCAAAAAAATGCATGACCCTCCCATACTGACATCTTTTGACAAACGTTGACTGACAAACGTTGCTAATTAAATGATGAGAACAAAATATCCTCATGGTATTACATTACTAATTCTAAAGAGTAACATTGACCTGCAGTCTCCTCATGGCCCCCAGGTCCTGGTGCAGGCGTCCGTTAGCCTCCTGCTGCTCCGCTAGCGCCCCGCGCGCCCCCTCCAGCTGCTTCTGGGCCTCCTGCAGAGTGGTTAGCAGGGCCACCTTCTCACGCTCCACCTGGAGGAGAACAGGAGAGGAGCGGAGGAGGAACAGGAGAGGAGGAGGAGGAGGACATAGGAGATAGGAGAGTTATAAGGTGAGACGATTACAATATGCAGCATCAACAAACTGACTAGAAGAAGAGGACAGGAGAGACTGACACATCAGTGGCATCAACAAACTGATGAATTCATTGAATGCCAAGCCATTTTTTAATCATAAAACCCAGCAGGGTCAGAGCATTCTCAGCATTTTGGGTGTTTTTTCAAAACCCAATTTTTTTTTAATTCAACACCATACCATGAAAAAACACCAGACTAAAAAACAACCTAAATTGACGTGCTTCAGCATAATTGGTCCTGAGTGTTAGGACCCAAAAAGTCAAGCTTAAGCGTCATTGGCATCAAGTGGGTTAAAAGTGCTGATTCTCACGCTCCACACACTGTAGAGCGGGAGACAGGTGGAGAGTCAATGATACCGTATATCAACAAACCAATAGGAGGCAAGATTACGCTAAGGCATCCACCAGGTGATTAAGAGTGTTGCTCGATAGTAGGGTCACCTTGCCACGCTCCACCACCTGGTCAGTAGGGAACAGGTGAGACAGTGACACACCAACACCAACAAACAGTTTGAATGAACGTCAGAGTCACCTCAAGTAGGTGGCAAGATTACACGAACACATCAACAAACACATTAACGACAACGGAGTCACCTTCTCACACAGCACATGTGAGATGGGGAGCAGGTAAGAGGCAAGATTAGCAGCTAGCTAGCTACGCTAGGAGTGTTGGTGGACGGCAGAGCTATCTTCACAGATTCACACTTCATCTCGGTGAGGACACGAGGTTGCATCACATCATCAATACCAGGACCACCTTGTGCTATATAACACACACAATCACTGTATTTCAACATCAACTAGTTGATTAAGAGTGATGGCAGACAGTAGAGGCACCTAGGCTGACATAACACATATCCACTTTTTCATTCTCTGCTTATGCAGGGAGACAGGCACCAGCCCCAAAATGACGACTAAAGAACAACAACTTGCTTGCCCTTTCAGTTAACTACGTATGCCCTTGACATTATCAGTCTCCGTGACATCAAAAACTTTTATAAACACGTGGTGCTGTGCACAACACACACCTTCCAGGCAATCCGCAATTTGTTAACCATTGTCTATTTGACCCAATTCACGGCAGTCACTTTCGGTCAAGATTTGATGAGGTGTAATAACAGAAATGTTACAAAATCATATCCTTACCGGATGTCATAAAGATATCAAATGTAACACTTCCCTGTTGCTTCCTGGAGAATTGGCTATTTAATAGGACACTATGCTGCAAAGGAGCCTTTTAATCATCCACCAACTATTGAATATTCATCAACCTAAAGCAAGTGGTGTGCCATGATCCAGCCGTGAGGTGGATGGCTGCACAGTGGATTTGGTGCATCAGGAGTTCAATTCAGTTTTGTGAATGGGGCTTAGCAGTACTATAAATGCTGTGGCAGAGACACTGTTGATTACCTCTAGTAGTAGCTGGTAGCTAATCTTTTAGTTTAACCTTTATTTAACCAGGAAAAGACCCATTGAGATTAATAATCTCTTTTACAATGGCATCCTGGCGAAAATGCAGCAGAGAATCAATGATGCGATCAAGGACCTTCCTGGCTACACGTGTGAGCTAAAAGATACCACATGGATGAGGCAGATGTACCCTAGTGGTTAGGGAGGTGGTCGTAGGTTCAGGGGATTGCAGGTTCGAATCGAACCTTTACCTCTATGTATGACTGAAGAGCCCTTGAGCTAGTCATCCCACAATTTTTCCAGGGACTGTAACTGATATCCTGTAAATAACTTCAGATAAAAAAACATCAGCGTAATGTAAAGCAATGTAATGCAATGGATGGCATGGCAGTGGTGTTTAAGAAGGTAGAGAATGTGCGCACATCAGTGGTACAGGTGCTGGACAAAATAGAGTAACTGAAATAAATGATAGAAGTCCGCAACACTGTTAATGCTCCCAGTGATTTATTTGCACGACGTTTCGGACATTCAGGTTGCACTTGAAAAAGGACGAAGGTCCGAAACGTCGTGCAAATAAATCACTGGGAGCATTAACAGTGTTGCGGACTTCCATCATTTATTTCATGGCAGTGGTGTTTACCTGTAGCAGTTGCTGCTTGAGTTTCTGTATCTCGGAGATGTTGAGTTCGCTGAGCAGGTCGTCCACCAGGCTGGGCGCGGGCTTCTTGGGCGTGGACGAGCGGTTATCGAGCGCGGCGTGGCTGTCGGCCATCTTGGCCAGTCCGTTCTCGAAGCTGCGGATGACGTCGTCGTCGTTGTTGGGCTCCTCGGCGGCGGTGAGCTTCAGGCCGTCCAGCGAGACAGCGAGGAGAGAGTCGCCCAGCGTCATGTGCTGAGTCAACTCCTTCCGCAGTGCCGCCTGGAAACGTTTGAAACGTAGGAAAGTTTATTCAATTAACACAGAGACAGCATATATTAATGGCACTCATTGGCATATTTATCAACACCAATTATTTATGTTATCAGTAGTATGTTATCATTACGTCCTCGATTGTAAGTCGCTGGAAAGTTTGAAAGTGTATTCATTTAACACAGAGACAACATAAATTATAATACCACTTATTAGCATATACTAATAACACTTATTGTGTAAAAAAGTAGAGGGCTGGAGGGCTGCGGCGTTCAAGTGGTCAAACTGGTGGTGGTTAGAAGGTGCTCTTTGGCCAAGACGTAGAAAATATCAAAAAAAGGGCAAGACGGCAAGGCGCTCTTCTTAGATAAAACAACGCTTTATTGTAGAGTCTAGTTCATATTTGAACTTAATTAAAAAATACTGCCACTGCCAACATGTTTCAGCCCGCTACAGGGCCTTCATCGGGGCACAAGGTGAATCAAGCAGTGTGACCTTGTGCCCCGATGAAGGCCCTGTAGCGGGCCAAAACATGTTGGCAGTGGCAGTATTTTTTAATTATTTTAGTTCAAATATGAACTATCCCCTACAATAAAGCGGATTTATCTAAGAACAGTGCCTTGCCGTCCTGCCCCTTTTTTTAACACTTATTGTGTATTTGTGTATCGTGTGTTTCCTTCACACTTTGTGTCTGCAAGTGTAGTATGTTATTATTATGTCCTCGATTGTAAGTCGCTGGAAGGTTTAAAAGTTTATTCAACAGAGAGACTGCATATATTAATACCATTAATAGTGCCTATAAGATTATTTCCATCTTTAGTCCCTAGATAGGTTAATGGTCCCTAAGAAAACTAAAGCAAAAGGCAAGTGGCAGGTAGACATACTGCAGATGTAGTCTACTGCCAGCCAAAACACAACACACAACATTGTTAAATAAGTACCAGCAGAAGAATACACAGTTGTGTAGACAATTAATTAGGGGCCAAGCAGCGAAGCTGGCGAAGGCCCCTATAGTGTTAGCTGGTATTCTTACGATTATTATTATGTCACCATAATTCTCCTTAGCAAGTCAATGGCAGCCCATAGAACCGTAGGTAGGAAAATGCTGTAAATTGGCACACACATTAGGGACAGTCTCAGCATTACCCACAGCGATTTATAGGTCCCCAGTCCCAACACTCTAGCGCCACCAGCAGGTCAAAGTTGCAGGTACATTTCTGCTTGTAACTTTTGAACCGCTGGGCCGATTTTCATAAACTTGGTATCCCTGGACTCCTTGGGCCAAGACGAATCCAACGCACCCTATGACGTCATTTTCCGCCAGGATAGTTTTCCCGCCATTTTGAATTTTGTAAAATTCAATAAAAATGCTATTTTTTCGGCAATTTTTGACCAATTCACCCGAAATTCGGTATATAGTATCTCTGGACTGAGCTACACATGGGGTCTTCAGGAATATTGGATATCTTTTATCGTTTAGCCGTGAGAGCCAATCAAAATTGTCGTAAACGTGGCGAAACAGGAAGTGAGGTCATATCTCAGCAACCGTTTGTCGAATTGGGCAGGGATTTTGTACACACATAGTAGTCCATCCCATGACCTACCACAATAAAAATCAGAACCCCAGCTCAAACTCTGTAGCGCCACCAGCAGGTCAAAATTTAAGCTACATTTTTGCCTGTAGCTTTTAAACCATATGCACGATGTAAAATATATAATTATCACTAGAATCCTTGGGTCAAGCCGAATTCAACGCACTATATGAAGTTATGTCAACGCAGAAGGGAAATTCCGCCATTTTGAATTTTGTAAAATTCACTGTAAGTCTATGGTAGCCCATAGAACCATACATAGAAAAATGCTGTAAATTGGCACACATATTTGAGGCAGCATCAACATTACCCACAGCGAGTTATAGGTCCCCAGCCCCAATACTCTAGCGCCACCAGCAGGTGAAAGTCGCAGGTGCATTTCTGCTTGTAACTTTTGAACCGCTGGGCCAATGTTCATAAACCTGATATCCCTGGAATCCTTGGGCCACGACGAATCCAACGCACCCTATGACGTCATTTTCTGCCTGGATAGTTTTCCCGCCATTTTGAATTTTGTAAAAATGCAATAAAAATGCTATTTTTCCCGCAATTTTTGATAATTTCGCCCGAAATTCGGTATATTGTATCTCTGTACTGAGGTTTGTATGGGGTCTCAAGGAATATTAGATATCTTTAATCGTTTAGCCGTGACAGCCAATCAAAATTGTCGTAAAAGTGGCAAAACAGGAAGTGAGGTCATATCTCAGCAACCGTTTGTCGAATTAGGCTAGGATTTTTTACACACATAGTAGTCCATGCTCTGACCTACCACAAAGAAAATTATACCCCCAGCTAAAACTCTGTAGCGCCACCAACAGGTCAAATTTTTAGCTACATTTTTGCCTGTAGCTTTTACACCGTATGCCTAATTTTGAAAATAATACTATCACTAGAATCCTTGGGCCAAGCCGAATCCAACGCACTATATGACTTCATGTCAACTGGAAGAAAAAAGTATGCCATTTTGAATTTTGTGAAATTCAATAAAAATGCTACTTGTCCCACAATTTTGGTCAGAATGCCTTACAAAAGGGAACACTTCATCTTGGCACTGATTTGCTTTGGGGTATTCAAAGAATTTTTGATACCTCTTATCGTTTGAGGGTGACAGCCAATCAAAATTGTGGTAAAAATGGTGAAACAGGAAGTGAGGTCATACCTCAGCAATCGTTTGTCAAATTCTGTTTTCAAAATTTTTTGCAAACATACTAGTCCATCCCATGACCTCCCACAAAAAAATCCAGACCCCAAGCTCAAACTCTCTAGCGCCACCAACAGGTAACAGGAAGTGAGCTCATATCTCGGCAGCTCTTCAATGGATTCAAACTAAACTTGGTTCATGTGATCACACTCCCCTCCGAGGAATGCACACCAACATTGCCAACATTTTGGGCCAAAGGGGGCGCTGCAGCTCCTTTTGTTGCCGTGGCGACTTTGGCAACTTTACTGCTTGGCCCCGCATTGCTGCTTGCAGCTATATTTATTATTTGTATTGCTGTTGTTGTTGTTGTTGTTGTTGTTGTTGTTGTTATTATCATTATCATCATCAAATAGTGGTGACTGTCACCTTCTGCTCACGCTCTGTCTTCAGTGTCTCCAGGGCCTCGGCTAGCTGTCGCTCGCAGATCTCACGCAGACGTAGCGCCTCCTCCAATTGGCTGTTGAGGTACTGGCCCTCCTCCTCCAGGCGACGCAGCTCATGCTTTACACCCTCAAACTCCACCTGAGCGAGGCAGACATAATACAACACATTACAGGCATGTTACAAACTCCAGCTGATGGGACAGACATAATACAATAAAACACATTAAAGGCATGGTACTACTGAGGAAGGCAGACATAAGAAAATACAACACATTACAGGCATGTTACAAACTCAAGCTGACGGGACAGATATAATACAATAAAACACATTAAAGGCATGGTACTGAGGAAGGCAGACATAAGAAAATACAACACATTGCAGGCATGTTACAAACTCCAGCTGACAGGACAGACATAATACTATAAACACATTACAGGCATGTTACTGGCCCTCCTCAACCTCCAGTTGACGGGACAGACATACGTAATGCAACACATTAGAGGAATGTTACTGAGGGGGATAGAGAGGGGGAACAGAGACCAGAAATGGAACAGAACAGACCCAACAGGGAAGGAGAGGGGTGATAGAGAGAGGATAGAGGACTGACACAACAGGGATATGAAGGGGGTTAGAGAGAGGAGAGAGCAGACAAACCATGGGGAGAGAGAGAGAGGGAGAGAGGAGGTGAGGACAGAGGAGACATAACAGGGATGGAGAGGGGGGATGGAGAGAAGAGCTGGTACTCCTCCAGCTAATGCAGCTTGTTATTCACACCCTCAAGCTCTAGGGACAGAAAGGGGCTGTTATTGATCTGTCCTTGCTTTTAACCTTGAGGCTTGTTTCTGCAGGGTGATGTTACCAGCGACGTTCGAAAGAGAACCTAGAAAAGGTCCTACTGACCTGTCCTTGTTTGATCACAAATACTTGGTTCATACTGACCTGTCATTGTTAATATTACTACTGACCTGTCCTTGCTTTAGCAGTGAGACTTGTTTCTGCAGGGTGATGTTGTGTAATGTAATACTGACATGTCCCTGCCAGACTAGAGGTCGGCTAATACTAGAGGACATACTGACCTGCCCTTGGTTTAGTAGAGAGACTTGTTTCTAATACTCACCTGTCCTTGTTTGAGAAGTGAGACTTGCTTATATTAATAAAGACCTGTCCTTGCTTTAGCAGGGATGCTTGTTTCTGCAGCATGATGTTACTACACATCTGTACTTGCTTGCGCAGTGAGACTTGTGCTTATTAATACTGATCTGTCCTTGTTTGAGCAGGGACACGTTTTTGATATTATTACTGACCTGTCCTTGCTTGAGCAGTGAGACTTGATTCTGTAGGGTGATATTACACTAATACTGACCTGTCCTTGCTTGAGCAGTGAGACTTGTTTCTGTAGGGTGATATTACACTAATACTGACCTGTCCTTGGTTGAGCAGTGAGACTTGTTTCTGTAGGGTGATATTACACTAATACTGACCTGTCCTTGCTTGAGCAGTGAGACTTGTTTCTGCAGTGTGATGTTCTCCTCCTCCAGCTCGGTGTAGTCCTGCAGCAGCCGCGCCTCTCGGATCTTATACTCTCGCACGTCGTCACGGAGACGAGCCCTCTGGAGCTCCACCATCTCGTTACTCTGTAAAACAAACATACAAATACGACGCCTTGTTACTAGTGGTGTGGATCGGCACTGCCCTCACGATCCGATTCGATCACGATTCGGGAGGTAGTAGATCCGATTCGATTCGATTCTATTAGATCCAATCCGATTCGATTCAATTCTACAATGCATTACATTTCTACTGAACGCAAAGCAAATGTTCAGCCATGATGAGGAAATACAAGTAGTCAGATACTGAGCAACAATTTGTTGGCTGTTTTCTGTATCAGTCTGTATCAGTCTTGCAATGTTTTGAAGTGTTTTTATTTAATTTAACATTCATTTGCTCCCGAAATATCCATGGAAGTAATTGAAACTTTAAAAAATTGCCGGATTGATTCTGGAACTTGCCGGATCTGGATCTGGATCGTCCATGCCCCGGATCGATTCGGATCGCCGAATCGATCATTGTTGACACCACTACTTGTTACTGTGTGGCTGGCATATTAAAGACCATTTCATGCAAGATACAGATTACTAAGTTCCCAAATCCCCAAGCACAGCCAAATGTACTTTGGTGTTGAGTGCTGGTGAATTACACGTTCACAATGGATAGTTAAGAAAAGATAAATTGTGTGCAGTGATTCACATTTTTTTAATTTAAGTATTGTCAATCAAATTTGTCAACTTTATTTATTGACTATTGATGTACGCAACCAGTTTTTATAATAATAAAAACATCAGTAAAAGCACCTTTTCAAAGTAACAGTTCAGTTCAGCAGTACATTCCCAAGTTGTTTCATCTCATGTTCATGTGGTTTGTAATAGGAAGCAGCTCCATGCATTACATTATACTGGCATATGGCTGAGCTACAGATCTAACGCTATTCTTGCATGTCAGTCAGTGAGTGAGTTGCACAGTATATAATTTATGGTGCAACCACTTAATGGCACATCTTTCAGAGACAGAGTCGCAAGGCAGCCTCTGGCAATGCACTGCTGCCAGGAGAAGAGTGCACTGGATGTTTGGTGTGCAGGCTCTGGATGGCTCTGACCTAGATGTGAGGGAGTTCGTCAGGCGAGGCGTGTTTCAGCCAAACACATCATCATGTGACTGCCTGCCTTGGAATGAGGTCAGCAAATCTTAGGCCTGTTCACTGTCTTTAATATGACTTGTAGCCCAAAGCTAATTTATCTCACGAGTCAGTTCACTTTTTTGAGAAGTCCATTTAAATAGTCTGCTATTTTTATTCACACACGGTTAAAAATATGTATACTTCAGCATAAAATGGAAGGGAAAATACGTATTCCTTAGCATTTATCAGAATGGTTACTGAAATGTGATTATACCATTATTTAATTTGGGCCATTATAACTGGGTCTAAAAATAAACAAAAGCCTCAACAGATCAATAAGAAAACATCCTGTCGGAAGTCAGAAAAAACGTACTAGCCAGGGGCGTGATTTGACCCTTAACCCCAAACTAACGTCTCCACATTCCCAAAATGCCTTTGGAGGAAATGACAAGCAAGTGGCATGCTGTGGTTGTGTATTGCTCAAGCCTGCCTGTTTGCATAAAGGTTATCGGTGATGAATCAGCTCCATCTGAATGAGTGATGAGCATCCAGGAATGGATTATGATGGGGGCCTACCGGGCCCATACCCAGGGGCCCAAGAGTCAAGGGGGCCCTGAAGCCCAAGCCTCTACATTTCCATTCTCATGTTGCATTAAAATTTCACTTTTAAGCTGTATTTTTTTTCTCCCGAAACCCTAACAATATAGGATCTCTTACATCTGGCATAAAACCCTTAATCTTGTAAAGGAGTAACACCCATGAAGGGGGGTTTTTCGTGTTGTCTGGCCAAGGGGCCCATGGAGTCATGATCCATCCTGTGAGCATCTGAGCTCACTATGGGTCCCCCACCACTCACACTTCCTCTCTACACAGAGCTTCCTCATTCATAAACGCAACCAGACACACATTCACAATGTCCATAACACACTGGAATCTCCCGTAGTGCTATCTTGCCTCGCCTGGTCACAGTCTTACACAACGTTTCAGTTATTGTCCCTATCTTATCTATTCAGGAGCATAAGGCTAGTCTTCTCGATGAGTTAAGTTTGCTGACTCATGGCGTGAGGCAGAAGTATGGCATTGTGCATAACATCGATGTGGGCAGAGGTGGCCTAGTGGTTAAGGAGAAGGGCTTTATATCAGGGCGCTGCAGTTTCAATCCCCACCCTTACCACTCCCTACATTATTCCATGGCTGTAGAGCCCTTGAGCAAGGCACTAATATCATCATTGCTCCAGGGACTGGAACCAATACCCTGTATCGACAGTAAATCGCTTTGGAAACTCTCCTGTACACAATGGTGTCCTGAAAATCGTTTTCTAAGTGATTATGGCTGGATGGTTGACAGTGAGGTAATACCACACGTGTCTTCTCGGGGCTCCATATGGTGAAACAAGGGGACTAATTCAAGCAAGATGGTGGTCTGGCCTGCGACGCTTGTCCGTGGGCATTCATGACTCACCAACACACACAGACACCCATTCATTCCACAGGAATTTATGACATAAGCAGGGTCCAATGATTCAGTCAGCACACTTCCTTTATCAGCCCGTTATGGCACCCTGTGGCGATTATTTCCTGCAGTGTTATGACTTAGTGATGTCATTAAAAGGCCAGGAACAAGGCTGTGAGTAGGAACAGCACACCCAGCTGTGTTTCCAGCCATACTGTAGGACCACTTCCCCATCGAAGGCTAACAACTCTCCTCCACTCACCTCTCTGCTCTCCTCCACCCACCTCCCTGCCCTCCTGTACCCACCTCCCTCAGCTCCATGCTGACCTGCACGCCATTCTGCCCTCCTCCACCCACCTCTCTGCTCTCCTCCACCCACCTCTCTGCTCTCCTCCACCCACCTTTCTGCGCTCCTCCACCCACCTTTCTTCACCATCTACACACTCTGTCCTCCTGTGCCCAGCTTCCTTCACCATCTCCAGTCCCCCTTCTCCCTTTCTGAGCTCCAGTCATGCTGCCCAGTCTGCCTGCCCTCTTTCACCCACCTCCCTACTACCTCTGTCCCTCTGCCCTCCTATATCCACCTCTCTGCCCGCTGTACCCACCTTCCTAAGCTCCAGAGCCTCTACCCTCTTGTACCCCCTCATCTAGCCTTTGCCCACCTTTCTGCCCTACCGGGTGATTCTCACGAAGCTAAAAAAATCAATGGCAATGAGGTTTTAATGGTTAAATATGACAGGGATTCTTTTGATAATATACATTACTGTAGAGCAAGACGTGTACTTTCTGGCACACTAGTTCATTTTAAAAAATGATATTTTTATTTTCTGCTTTTTATGCATTTTATAGGCAAATTCTCATTACCGAAATGTGTCCCGACCAAAATTTCTGGTCTTTGAATTAGGTTAAAACATAATAAAAAAATTAAAAATACGTAAATGACACTACAAGAGCGTTGGTCTATGTCTGAAGTTTCATTAAGTGTTCCTTGTTGGCAAATTAAATAATGAACACTAATGAATATTTCAAGAAAAGATCGTGTCCCCAAGTTTTTCTTCTCATTACCGCAATATATTTCAGAGCTACAATTAAAAGCCATCAGAATTTCAATATGAGCTGAAACTACCTACAATTGATGTGTCCACAAGAAGATTCAAGATGGCTACATGATTAGTCAGCCTTATTGTTTGTGCCTGTAAAATGTCACAATTTGTCTCAAAAATATGCAAATACGACAAAAGTGGTTCTCATTACCGAAATTAGTCAATATTTCAAAATGAAAAAGATTTTTTCATTTTAAACTTGCTTGGTAATAGGGTATATCCTTTTCAGAATTCAACAATGGTCATGAATTAGCTATGTCATAATTACTCAAGTTACAGTTAGCATTATTGTGCTGAGCCATCTCATTACCGCAATACACATTCTCATTACCGCAATGTTTTAAGTACCTTTCGGTAATGAGGATTGTCAATTTCGGTAATGAGACTCTATGGTGATTTACATTTAGAATATATTTTCATGACATATATCCATTTCGCTTTTTATTTATTTACATTTTTAAACATGCAACTGCAACCTTAAATACAAATTATATTTTTGCAGTATAAATATTGTCACTATGTCACTTAACACTTTCATCAAGTGCTTTAACTATAATTAAGTGACATCGCATCCATTTCGGGTTAAAATATGCAATTGTATTGAATCAATATTCGAAATACAATATTGTAAGTAAACAAAGCAAAAGTAAATGCCTAACATATGCAATAGCTCTAATGGGGGTTTGTCTGTAAAAGTGAGCATCTCCCTATACATTACATAAGCTAAATTGAGTGGTCATACAGGTGTTGTTCATAGACCATTTTTTCTGTTCTCATCCTTTCTGGCAAATGTTGTGGTGACATTTATATTTTGTCCCACCCTTGGAAGAACAACAATCGACTATGGGCCAGAAACCCTGTTGTGAAAGTTCATTGAGAGCAAGTAGCAACTTAATTCTTGCTCATATGCCAATCCATGAATCAATATTCCACCCTCGAAATGTGGTCCTTTGATGCAAAAAAAATAATCAAACTGCCTGATGTCACCCAATGCAAAGGCAAGGGCAAACAAAGAACCCAGCACTCGCAGTGAAGTTGGCAGATTGCGTAGATGGCAAAAAGGGAACAAGTTGGGAGACAAAATCGACTCACTTCAAGTCCATGTGCTTTTCCAGAAATTGACAGATTTTTTTGCTTCCTGTGTTTGGTTGTCATACCCTAGTGGGTTTGAGTATTTAAGTACCCTTTACTAACTTGACTTCCTTCCAAAATCTAAGTTTTGGATCCAATTTGATCTTTGTTAAAGGGTGGCACAAAAGGCTTGGCATTTGAAATAGCAGTGAATAGGCCTATTTAGCGAATTCAGCGAGAAGTATTAGTTTTTAGAATATTTCAATCAAAACTAGTAAGAAGAATCATTTGGAGGAATGCTCTAGTTACCTTTCCCAAATTAGAAACTCCTCATGCATGTTTTTTGCAGCCTTTAGGAAGGTTTCAGCCCCCATACTCTGATCCTTAAGCCATGCTCAAACACCCATGTACCCATCTTTTAGTCATGCTGTGAGTTCTTGATGTCCTGGGTAAGTGGAAAGGTAACGGGATCAAAACAGCCTCAAAATGCACTTTGCACTGATTTAGCTGAAAATGCCCATTAACAGCAATTCAAAATTCCAAGTCTATTGTGCCACCTTTTGACAAGTATCAAACATGCTAGAAAATGAAAAGGAAGTTAAGGTAGTTCAAAGGAACAATACTGCAAGAGAAGAGCAGGATTTTGCAACGTTTTAATTTTGTTTTTCATGCACCCTATACTAATTATGGGCATGTCTGATATTGTCCTGAAAACCAACACTTTTTCTTTTTAAAAAATGTGAGTGAAGTGAAAGCCCACTTGGGAAACTACAACTCCCATCGTCATGATCCAGCACACCACAGCACACACATGAACACTGCACATTGCACACAAGAATGGTAGTTATGCCTCATACCCAATAGCGCCCGAACGGGAACAGTACCATGCTCAGGGTACCTCGGTCATGGAGGAGGATGGGGGAGATCACTGGCGGGTCAGGAATCGGGAGTCTGATCCCATGACTGCCATTAGTGTGCAATGTGCAACTCAAACAGTTAGTGGTGTTCAGTGATATTTCATAACACATAACGTTCATAGTGAATTCCGGCTTTGGTCCGGACAGTATTATGGTGATACTGTACCGAAAATGTACCGAACTGTGACCCTAAAATCAAGGTGTACCGAACCGGCATACCATACAACCTACTCTAGTCATCTCCTGTTCCTTCTACTTCCTACTTCCTAGTTGCCGGTGCGCGCCGAGTCAGAAAAAAAGTCCAGTGCACGACCTCGCACTGCGACATGATTTCCCTTCTCATAACAGATTTAGATTTCTGGTCCACTATAGATTTTTGGCTGGAGAGATCAGTGGTGAGTTGTGATATCATATTCAGGGTGGGGATGAGGAGTGGGATGTATGCGCTTCATTGGGGTCATCAGGTGGCTACCCTCCGGTGTTTTGATGATGGACGAACTATAACTATAACTATAAAGGGCAGTCATGGGTGAGCGGTTAGGGCGTCAGACTTGCATCCCAGAGGTTGCCGGTTCGACTCCTGACCCGCCAGGTTGGTGAGGGGAGTAATCAACCAGTGCTCTCCCCCATCCTCCTCCATGACTGAGGTACCCTGAGCATGGTACCGTCCCACCGCACTGCTCCCCATGGGGCGCCACTGAGGGCTGCCCCCTTGCACGGGTGAGGCATAAATGCAATTTCGTTGTGTGCAGTGTGCAGTGTTCACTTGTAGAGTTCACAGTGTTCACGCTGTAGAGTGCTGTGTCACAATGACAATGGGAGTTGGAGTTTCCCAATGGGCTTTCTTAACTTCAGAGTGCACCCCTTGGCCTTCACCCCTTGTACTATGATGTTACTTTGGTGCCCAGGAGGGGCCTCGCCTATTCACCTACTGCAGGGGTGGGGAGCCTTTTTCATTCGAGGGGCCTCTTCAAATTCATCCGAGGGCCGTAAAAGTTCTCAGAGAGCCGTACTAATAAAACAAATTAGGATTTCCCCCAGCACTTTAGGCCTATATTGAAGGCAGCCACCTTTAAAACAGACCCCACCTTCTCTAGTTCCCCTGAATATAACTTAATTGTATTGCAAATGTATTTTCTAAGATTCTTTACAAAATGTGTCATATTTGGCTGGGTTAAGTCTTGAATCCCAATATCCTTCAGTAGCTTAATGAATGGTTTTATATAGAATATATTTATCATCTTATTAGGTGTCATTTGATTAGTTCTGCCCTGGAGGCTCTGTCGTTGTGCTAATAATAATAACAAATAACACATAATTTACTAATATTTGGCTTTAGTTCAATTTATTTCTCCTTATTCTCATTACCGAAAACTCATTCTCATTACCGAAACATATCCCTCATTACCGAAATGAGCACTTAATTGGAAAAAAAAGTACTAAAGGAAAACTGTATTCATGTATATTTTTTATGAACACAGTACCTTTCATGTTTCTTTCACTTCAGTATATTTTTGGACCGAAATTGTAGGTTTTCACTGATGTATTCTAAAATTAAAGAGGAAAACAAATGATCCTATTGCGGTAATGAGGTAAAATGGTAAAATTCTTAACTAAAATAATAAGAAAAAAAACTTTTTTGAGTGTTTTATGTAGCCCCTAGTACAACTATCAATATTCAATGAACACAACTGCTAGAACAATTAAGTGTCCTAATACATTTCATGAAAGAAAAAAATTGCGGTAATGAGCATTTTAGCAGACATGGACCTATAAAACGTTAAAAAATGTGTTTTAAAAAGTTGTCAGGTAAGTTGATATTATTGTGCTTAGTAACTGTACACTTTGATGTAACTGATTCAAAAAGAAATTCAACCAAAAAAGCATTTTGAAAAAATGGTTGTCAAAACACCTTTGTTGCACGTTTCGTGAGAATCACCCTCCTATACCCACCTCTCTACCCTATACCTCTCTGAGCTCCAGGGTCATGCTAGGGAATCTATACCAACCTCCCTGAGCTCCAGTACCCACATCTCTGTCCTGATCCCACCTCTCTGCCCTCCTATAACCACATCTCTGTCTTCTTACCCCCCGCCCCCCAACCCTCTGTTCTTTTATCCTGCACTCCTCTCTCTGCCCACCTGTACCCACCTCTCTGTCTTCTTAAGTTACCCCCCCCAACCCCTTCTTTTATCCTGCACCCCTCTCTCTGCCCTCCTGTACCCACCTCTATGAGCTCCAGGGCCATGCTAGCAAGTCTATACCCACCTCTCTGAGCTCCTATACCCACCTCCCTACATCCTCTCTGCTCTTATTCACCCACCTCCTTACCCTCCTCCACCCACCTCCTTACCCTCCTCCACCCACCTCTCTGACCCCTGTACCAACCTGTACCCACCTCTCTGCCCCCTGTACCATCTCCCTGAGCTCCAGGGCTATGTCTCAACCTCTCTACCCTCCTATACCTGCCTCTCTCCCCTGTACCCACCTCTCTGCCCCCTTATCTTATACCCACCTCTCTGAGCTCCAGGGCCATGCTGGCCAGCCTGTCATTCTCTGCGCGGGTGTTGCTCAGGTCATTCTTGGTCTGCCGCAGCTCGTTCTGCAGCTCCTGTACGCGCTGCTCATAGTAGGCCTCCTTAGACGCTGACTCCAGGATCAGGGACTCCTCTCGACTCTCCCCGTCCGCAGCCACCTTTCTGTGGGCAGAGTAGGCCTGACCGAACGCCTGGGGATGAGGGGGATAGATAGATGGAGGGAAGGATGGAGAGAAGGTAGAGGGGAGATGTAGAGAGAAGAGACAGGGGGAGATGGAAGGATGGAGAGAAAGAGAGAGCGAGTTGGATGGACAGAAACAGAGAAGAGAAAGATGACAGAGAGACAGGGGGGGGGGAGAAATGGAGGAGAGGCAGAGAAATGACAATTATTATTTATAATTTATAAATTATTATTTTGCATCAGTATGGTCTCAATATTATAGAAACCATGGGTCCGCTGAAAGACAATACATTTGGACCCATTGCCTTCGTCTGGTCACTTTCATACATTTCCGAGCATAGTGCTGTATACATTTTCTATTTCTGCAACTGGCGACTGTCTGATGCTTTTGTCTGGCTCCTGTATGATTATTGTGTTTGGACACGTGCATCCTCTTGCATGCAAACAGCTGAAAGAGACCATGAGGAAACCTACTTTTGCTACATTGTCAGTCAGTAATGGCACTTCCTCCATGTTGTCCCAACACTGAAAGGCCCTTGATCAGGGCACCTTACGTCTGATGGCAAAGTATTACCTTCACTTTAATTTCTAAATCTGAACAAAGTGCGCCGGTGGCTGCTAGGTGTCCAAGCAGAGCGGGAGGGATGGGGGGTATCGCCTTTCAAATTCGCAAATAGCAAAGTGACCTTCAGGTTCGCATCAAAATGCTCTGCGTAGGTGTGGAATGGATGATGTAACTGAATCTGGAAACAGAATACAGTGCAGTGCAGCACTGCAGCTCTGCTCTGCTCTCCCTGTCTCGCTCTACTGCGCTTCCCTTTGTCTCGCACAACTGCCACTTTCTTAACCCAGTAAGACACAGACCCGGTTTTAAATTCGCTGTTACCAGAATAGCAATGACCAAGTCATAATGTAACGTATTACCAAAGGCCCTTTATACTGTCACAGTGGTGTAGTTCTGTGGTAGTAAACGGTTTTCAGAGACTATTATATTGTTGCACGGGTGGAACAGCGCACATGAAGGGACTACCACTTGCAAATGGACAGAATGGAAGAACATAGCCATTTATGCAACCTGATTGATGCATTTTTATTGTTTTTTTGTTGTTGTTTTTAACAGTTATTGATAGATTCACACCTCTCCTCACCAAATCCTAACATGGGTGTTAATACAGAGAGCAGGAAGCAGGTGGGAAAACAAACAGGAAATGTGGTGTGAGGAAAATAAAGGCAGAGCTGTTTCCATTTAAAGGATGTGTGTACTATTTATTAACTCATTTGCAAAACAAAATAGCCCAATAAAAGTGCATGGTTAAGCATTAGGGTGCTTATCTTGTGGTTCATAGCCTCTTAATACAGATGGGCCTGTCGACGGGCCAGGGCCTATTCACTCTTGGCTGAAAATACTCAACTTCATCATAACAACATTGCTACGACAATGCTGGGAGTCTTATAACCGATTAAGACTTGGGCATTACCATTTCGGTAACAATAAGGTTATAACAGAGTCTCTGCGCTAAGGGGTTAAAAGAAATAAAAAACCTCACACATTAGAATGTCAAACATCTGAACGTCACACATCTGCCGTATGGCGCCGCTCACTTCACGTCAGCTGGCGGTGTAAGGATAATTTGGCCAACTGTTGTACAGTAACCTACAAACACGGTGCCCGTTGCCGGCCGATGCTACTAATAGATTAATGCTAATGCAGTGTCAGAGGTGCGGGTCGGGACGTCAGGTTTCCTCATTGGGGAATGGCAAGAAGCCCTGGGAAGAGACAACGCCAAGACACGTGATGGATACACAAGCAAGATTTGGCTGCTTCACCGGAAACACGATTATCACACCCACTATACACACACACAGACACAGACACACACACAGACACACACACACACACACAGACACACACACACAGACACACACACAAACACACACGCAAACGCACGCACACACACAAACCACTCTGACACACACACACACACACACACACACACACACACACACACACACACACACACACACACACACACACACACACACACACACACACACACACACACACACACACACACACACACACCAATGTGGATATATACATAGGGTATGTTCTAAGGACAGGGAAAGAAAGGCAGGAAGTGTATGAGATAAGTTTCTACGTATGCTAAAAATACAACATAAAGTTGAAGTGATATATCAATGCAGATGTGACACAACAATTAAAGGAAAACAGGCTGTGTTGTGAAATTGATTTGGTAGTCAACAATGTAATTTTACTTTGAGACTATTTTGCAGTCTGCACACTCTTCTTGTGTTTTCATCTTGGAATATTGTCTCTTTGTCCATAGGGGGTTAAGTATTTATGGGTCAACTTCAACCTATATTTAAAACACAATACTGTCTACAATCGTTTGCCAGATCCTGATTTGGCCACAATCCAACATGTTTAGTCAATGCAACTTAAAGAGTGCAAAGGCCAAAGCTTCATGCACGATCATTAGAGTGAGCTGCTGTGTGGTAGTAAGTACTGCAAGTAGGGCCGCTGAAAGTTCCACCACCCCACCCCAAGCCCCACCACCCAATACATACAATGCAATGAGTAGAGCTGGGTAAAATAATCGATTTAATCGATATTCGATCGATTTCATTTAAAATTCACATAATCGATTCACAGGGCACAAAATCGTTTTTTTTTTCTTTTTCTTTTTGTTCAATTTAGGTCTATGGAAAATACCCAGTAGGTATTAGTCAATTAGGCCTAGGCCTACTTATTACAAATTAGCAATCTGTTAACACTGTCAAGCCACAGCCCTTTGACATTTTTAAATAGAAATAGCCAACAGCATCTTTTGGGGGAAATCCTGGCACCAAGAAGGGAACGGATTGAATCGATTCGGAATGAATCAAATCGAATCGAATTGAGTCGTGATTAATCAATTCAAAGCCCTAAGAATCTAAATCGAATCGATACTGGAACATGGCTGCGATACCCAGCCCTAGCAATGAGAACCTAATTCTGGGACCCCTTTGTCCCTGGGCCCAGGACAACTCTCCCCTTTGGCCTCCCCTGTCGGCTTCCCTGACTGCAACTAAGCCACTGCTCCTGCTGCTGCTGCTGAGAAGACTGACTGACTAAGCGCAGCATAGTCTGCAGGAGTGGCCTTAGTCAGAGTGCCAGAGCTTTGAATGGATGTAATTGTAGGTTTAGATGTAGGTTGGGGGAAAAAAATGTTAAAGGCCAGTAGTTAAGACCCGTGTTTGAGGAAGTGAGGGCAGTGGGTGAGGGCAGAGGGGGCAGAGAGGGGGCAGTGGGTGAGGACTGCAGGGCACAATAGAGTATTATAGGATGTATCGTATAGACCAAAGTAGAGACCTAAGCTATTGCTTTCAATGAATGAAATTAACCATATAAGAGCGGAGAATACTGAGCGGCTCAGTGGGTAGACCTATAGGTTAGACTAGTGGGTATAAGACCAAAGGGTATAGGTGGGTACTGTAAGTAAGTAAATAGGAGGGGGTGCGGAGCATAACGGAGTGGAGGAAGTAGGATAGCCTGCAGCAGTGTCCTGCAATTGTGCATATACGAATTCAATTGTGCATATATGAATGCAATTGAATATACACAAAGGGATAAGGGAATGGATAAAAAGGGCCTGGGGGTAAGAGTAGTGTGTGTGTGTGTGTGTGTGTGTGTGTGTGTGTGTGTGTGTGTGTGTGTGTGTGTGTGTGTGTGTGTGTGTGTGTGTGTGTGTGTGTGTGTGTGTGTGTGTGGAGGGCTATGATGCCTTAGGAGCCATAGAGTAGAGTAAGTAAGTAGCACAGGCAGCCTGTTGTCCTGAGCCGCTACTGTATACTGAGGCCTGTAAGTAGGCGCCTGATCCTGATCCCCGGCCGGCACTGATGGCTAGCCAGCTGCTCATAGGCCCTCGCCGGGGGCAACCGCCATATGGGGCATCCCGGTTACCATGACACCATATCGCACTACACCGCACTGCACTGCGCCACACCACACCACACCACCTCCTCTCCAACCTGCACCGGATTCCGGCCGGCATATATCCCCTGGTCGTGACCAAGCCAGCTGTCCCCTGCCCATTATCACCAGGAGTCAGGGTCCTCCATCTAGCTAGCCTCCCGGCCATCGCTCAGAGATCAACTGCCACCTTATACTGTAGCCTACTGTGCACATAATATCGTACTCCACACTGCACTGCATATCATAGGAACCTTTACTGAAGGAAGTGATTTAGTCAGCTAGCCAGCCATCCCTCAGATATCAATTGCCACCTTATTCTGTACATATAATAACTTACTTTATTATACCAGGGGATCCCATGGTATTCCAACTTGGGGGCCCAAATGAAATGTTATCAACTGTTCAGGGGCGAGGCCATCTCTGACCCATTAAACAATACAACTGAAATGAATAGTCGACAGCAACACACACACACGCATATTATGTTGATTTCTGGAAAATGATTTCAAGGCTCACCAGTGCGCCCCGGACCACAGTTTGTGAATCAATGCTCTACATAGCACTCCATAACCTAAGTTTATGTCTGCGCGATTATGAAAAAAATGATAATCACAATTATTGGCATCAAAATTTAAATCCCAGTCAAAAATCATGATTATTCAACAAGAAACAACTGGGGAAAACGGATGAACAAAATAAAACTGAATTTTAATAATTAATTGTGCAGCCCCACTGCACTGGGATGTCATGTTTGAGACATGTACGTCATGTTTTAGAGGCTTAAGACTTATTTACAAGACAAATGACTCTACTGTACTTTTATATCTAAGCATTTAAAACCCAACACGGTACAACAACACAGTAAAGGCAAAGTGTGGCCTAATAAAACCTGGCCCGCTAGCTCACAGAGTCTTAACTGCTGCCTTTGGACTGACGCTCATGTCTAATGTAAACAGCATGCAGAGACACACAGCTGTGTTTAACAGACACCCTGTAATCAACTTTATCAAAATGGGTCTGTAATTTAACTCTTTTCGCGATTGGCAATTACAGCCACTGTCTGACTGACTAACTCATCTAGGCAGCCAGCAGTGTTTCCCATACATTGAGGAAACTATGGCGGCCCGCCATAGTTTAAATTTGGCCGCCATAGTTTACGAAAATGTAAAAAAAAAAAAAAAAAAAAAATTTTTTTTTTTTTTACTTTTTTTTTTTTTTTTAAACGATATCCGTTTTTGTTAAAAACGATTTGAATTACGATTTTGAATTTCCTTCGCATTTTCCTCCTGGAGTAAATACATCCTATAGACTGAGTCTTTTTTTGTTCTCCCTGGCTTCCTCGGAAAAATAACGCACGCCACGCTACTGATAGACTCTGCATTGGTTAGATAAGTAGTCCCACGGTAACACAGAATGAGGGGAAAGCATTAGGAAGTGACCGTAAGGGTATTACAGTTGATTCATGTGTGCACACGTGTAACATCGGGTGAGTAACAGAACATGTGCGCAACGATGCGTTATGACACGCCGATATGCGAGGATCTTCGTCCAAATCGCTAGTCGCATGCATCATCGCTAACTGCGTTTACATCGAGTGCCGCGTGTAAGGGAAATCTTAGTTGTTGACATGTATGGAATTCACTTCAATTTGTGCTGTTTCTTGCTTCAGTTGTGGACAAAACGATTGGCCAAACTCACAATAGAAAGCCTTTGCTGTGCTACTGTCCCAGAGAGCTGAAAAAAAAAACCTTCATAGAAGAAGTCACACTTAACAGGGGTGTTAACCAATCCAATGAGTTCTCTCGTTGCTCGCTCTCTCTCTCTCTCTCTCTCTCTCTCTCTCTCTCTCTCTCTCATAGTAGCCTACTATTTACCCATAACAAATGGTGAATTTCTGAGCCCTTTTTAATTTGTAGCCTATACCACTGAAGGCATGATAATGCTTCATCATATTTTAGAAATAGGGCCTGTGTGCCTTTTATATACCAAATGTTTATCATTTTGAAATTGTTTCAGTTTTTTATGACTTGTGTATGACTGAAATTATCTCTGCATACTATCAGTGCTGCATTGCTTTGTAAAGATACACTTTAAAAACACACTGAAAAGATACGGCCATAGTAGCCTACTGAAAACATTTTGTTCATAATAATGGTCAGAGGCGATTCTAGGGTCAGGTGGGGCCCAAGCGAAAATGCGAAAGAATGAACATTTGAACCAAAATCGTCACTACTGTAGTACAGTGTGGGTTGTTATCCACTATGTAGGGCCTTGGGGGCCCCAAGCGGCTGCCTGCCTTGCCTGGTGGCAAGATGCACCTCTGATAATGGTGATTAATAAATGGTGGTCTTAAATTTTCATACTGACATCCTTGAATTTGACTTGGTAGATCACGGCAGACCATCAACTTCAAAAGTAGATCTTGGTTAAAAAAAGGTTGGGCACCCCTGCTATAGAGAGAACCACAAGTGCTTGAAAGACAGGGATCAAAAGCCTAGTCAAGTTGTTGTAGTTTACTTGGGTTTGGGAGCAATATAAAAAACCTTCAGAGAAGGGACAGTTGGGATGAGTTTACTAACACTCCCTAGGCTTTGTTTTACAGTTGTAATGAGTTTGGTGACAGACCTTCATTGACACAGCAGAGGAGACATCGGGCTGCATAAAGAAATTAATGTGTAATGAATGTGAATATAGACATAAATGTGTAATATGTTGTTCAGCCCTTTTAATGGGAGGAATTTGGAAAAAACTGGCCCTGTGACCAGCACCCCTCATGTAGAATGTGTACGCCTACAGATATGTGTGGGGGGAAAGGCATAGCCTACCCAAGACCCTTTTTGTCTATGCGTTAACAATTTCACAGTGCTCTTAAATTCTTATCTCTGCTCCTATTTTGTTTTATTATTGTTTCCCAGACCCCTGCATGAGGGACGAATGAAACTGTGTTGTAAACAGAAATTATTCACTGTACTGCATTTTTTGACAATGACAATGTACTACTATTATACAAGTCATGGGTAAAATCTTATGTAGCCTTATTTCTCTTCTGTAGTCATTGTTTTGCCGTTTTGCATTTACGCTGCAAGAATACACCCCCCCCCCCCCCCAAAAAAAAAGGCCCGTGTGAGAAGACCCCCGCTCCCCCCCCCCCCCCCCCGACAAAATAAACCCCGGCTGCCCCCATAGTTTCCAAAATTTCTGTGGGAAACACTGGCCAGTGACCGCACGTGATGCTTGCCATACTTATTAACATGTAACGTGAGTAAACGGTGATCCATTTACGTGGTGATACAGCCTCTGTCAGCATTCCTCAAGCACTGCAGGAGAGCCCTGGAGGACCCTGAGACAGCAAACACTACCAGCCTCAGCTGAGCCCTGTAGAGCAGGGGTGGGGAACCTTTTTCATTCCAGGGGCTACTTTACAGTAAATTCCATCAAGGGACGTAAAAGTCCTTCATGGGCTGTACTGTGAACACAAACCAGGATTTCCCCCTGCACCTTAGGCCTTTTGAAGGAGGCCACCTTTGCAACAGACCATACCTTCTCTAGGTCCCCTGAAATGTAACTTACTGTAATTGTATTGCAAATGTAATGTCTAAGATTCCTTTACAAAACATGCCATATTCCATGTGAAGCTGCATAAGATTAAAATAAACGGCCCTCGAGACATAGGTTCTCCACCCCTGCTGTAGAGGCATAAAGTAGACTAGAGGATCCTGAGACGGCACTATGCTTGCCTTAGCTCAGCTCTGTAGAGGTGTAAAATAAAGGATCCTAAGACAGCAAACACTACAAGCCTCCTCTCCTCTCAGCTCTGTAGAGGCACACAGTAGAGCAGGGCTGGAGAATCTATACTATGTCTTGAAGGCTGTTTACAGCCCTTGAGGTCGTCGTATCCTAGCCTGGTTCTCACGCAGATGGATGTTTGTTGAGCGAAAATGCAGAAAGGGTGTGCATGAGAACCAGGCTAGTCGTATCCACAGCCCTGACATAATTTTTATGTTATGCAGTTTCATATGAAATATGACATGTTTTGTAAAGAAATTCTAGAAATTATATTTGCAATACAATTAAGCTATATTTTCAGGAGACCTGGTGAAGGTGAGGTCTGTTGTAAAGGTGGCCTCCTAGAATAAGCCTAAAGTGCAAGGGGGAAATCCTGGTTTGTGTTCATAGCACAGCCCTTGGAGGACATAATAATATTTGAAGTTGGCCTTCGAATGAAAAAAGGATCCACACCCCTGGACTAGAGGGCCCTGAGACAGCAAACAGTTCCTGCCTCCTCTCCTCTCCTCTCAGTAGAGGCATACAGTAGAGGATCCTGAGGCAGCAAACACTGGGTACCGTATTTCTCAATGTGAATTATTCTTGCCTTGGTAGTGTGAGTAATACCCATTTTTCACGGATTTCACCAAAGAGTAGCCAATAACTACTTCAAAGAGTTATTAATAATTAGATACTCCTTGGTGAAATAACTACTCAAACTAGCAAGGCTGGAACACTTCACATTGAGAAATACCCACTGCCTGCCTCCTCTCCTCTCCTCTCCTCTCCTCTCCTCTCAGCACTTCTCAGCGCCGTCAGCTAAGCCACCTGCAGGCTGTTTGAACAAGCTAAGCCCTGAGTGATGAGCCTCCCGCGCACCCAGGCTGACCCCTGACACCAAACACAATCCTGTCAATAACCTCGCATAAACAAGAGCACATGCCTCTTCCTGTGCGCACACAGAGAGACAAAGGCGACAAGCAGCCACAAACTAACTCATCGCCGACTCTCTCCTGATGCAGCACAATGGCTGCTGTGTGATGAAGGAGCCTCCGCGGTGTTTACATCGGCATGAGATCATTAGCCGAGGCCAATTTGTTTGATGTAATCAGGAGCAGGCCGGCAGGTTGGGGAGTATTAGTATCATGGCTCTGTTGATGGACGGGGGTGGATCAGGATCAGGATCAGGGACCAATCTGCTGCTCTACAACCTCTATGGAGATATCGGCCATGACACTCTACTGACTTGTAGGAGAAGAAGGAAAAATCTGTGCACTGTTGTTGCTGCTCACCGATTTAATCAACAAATCGTTTGAACCTCAAGCGGTCTGACTGGAACAATTGTCTTATCCTAGATTAACCAGTACTTTGTCTATTCTGATGAATGAATCAATCAGTCATGTGTTTTGTCTCTACCCCTGTTGTTCATTAACACCTACATATTCTGGGCAGTCATGGGTAAGCAATTAAGGCGTCAGGCTTGTAGCCCAAAGGTTGTTTCAGGTACCCTGAACATGGTAACATCCCGCCGCACTGCTCCCTTTCGGGCACCACTGGGAGCTGCCCCCTTGCACGGGTGTGGCATGAATGCAATTCCGTTGTGTGCAGTGTGCACTTGTGTGCTGTGGAGTGCTGTATCTCAATGACAATGGGAGCTGGAGTTTCCCAGTTGGGCCTTCACTTTCACTTCATATTACACTGATGGCTTACATGTTGTCAGTGTAATTGTTTGTGGAGTATAAGCTTACAGTTCACACTGCACAAGTGAACATAAAATATTCTACTCTGTTCTGTTATAGATGCTAGAGTTGGCTCTGTGTTTTACACCAACTTCTTCTGTTTTCGTCTTCCAATTGACTTTTGGAGGAATGCAGCCGTGTGAAGATCAGATAAACATACCAGTCATTCCCCACATCTGCACTGCCTAAAACACACTGTGCGTTTATGTGGGCTGGGTGGGTCTAGCTGCCCCATTTAAATGGGCACTGTAAGCAGTGCAGCACAGTACACCAAAAACACACTCTATTAACCCTTTCATGTAGAGTCTCTATCAGGAGGTTGCTGTTACCACAATGGCCATGACTGAGTCTTAATCAAGTACCCATGATTCCCATAATGTCATGGCAATGTTATGATGTAGTTGAGTCTTTGTCAGGAGTTGGACCACCGACGATAACCTGCGTGAAGCTGCCCCCCCCTCAGACCCAAAATGCTGAAATAACACTGCAGATTGTTTGTGCTATGTTTGTGCTGGATTGTGCTGTAAAACAAATTGTTTGTGTTATTAATGAAAAAAAATCGCATATTAATAGCATAATAATAAACTAAAACGGCTGTAACTTTAAAAAACAAGCGATTGAAGCGTTAATTTTCACAGCACAAATGAGCACAAACAAATTGCCTTTGATTGAGACTACTTTGGACGTGGAGGGGGGGCTGCCTATTGAAAATGTATTAGTATTATGAGTATTTCAGTCAATTTACTCAAAAGCCGTAATAGCACAAACATTTTTTTACAGCACAAACCAGCACAAACATAGCACAAACAATCTGCAGTGTTATTTCAGCATTTTGGGTCTGAGGGGGGGGCAGCTTCACGCAGGTCCGACAATACCATCTGCATCAAAATCTACAGCAAGTATCCATTGCTACATTTGTGTATTTTCAACTTTCCACATCATAGTGTACATTTGTAAGTGTTCCATGAAACAAGAATATGATAAATGACACAAGGAGCAGTAATAACAAAGCAAGTGCGACTGCCAAAGTAAAAGCCTCCATACTGCAATGCATGCCATTGTCCCTGCATCTTTAAAGCAGCACTTTTTACAGCGTGAGAGGAAAAGATGCTTTCACAGCACAGTGCACACCACCAGAAATATCAGCCCTGCTCCCGCAGTGCCCATTATTATGTTGGCAGGCTGCCACCGCTGCCAACTGGGAAACGGGCGATGAGGGTCTGTGCTTTTATTTAAGGTAGATACTTCTTACTCGGTTTCATGGAAATGAAACACTCAATAATGCATTTCCAATTGATTTTTTAATGTGTAGTACTACAATAAATGTGTAACACTAAAATCAAGCTTAAGATTAGGAATGTTTATTCCACATGTGGTGTTGTTCAGTGTTATCATTTCTTGCAGCATGAGCTTAGGAAAAACCACAAGTCCAATAGAGAGAACTATGTCTCCTACGGCTAGTCCTGGCATGATCTCCCTCACAATCACACAAACAAACAAACCAGTGCAAACACATCCAAGTAGACGAAGACCTTGAGCTCCAACTAAACTTGGGATATGGTTTAGTTTTCCCCTGCAGCTGAAGCATACTAGAGAGCATAGTGACCCTGCATTGGATCCTCCTGGAGGGCATATAGTGTCGTCATTGTTGTGGTTTGCATTGTCTGTTAATGTCTGAGTGGGCATGTATCTCTAGTGTGTGACTGTCATCAATATTGTGCCTTAGGTCTTGTCTGAAAATGTCTGGGTGTACATGTATCATGTGTAGTATGTCAGTGTTCAATGGTGTCTTGTTATTGTCTTGTTGTCTGTTATGTATGACTGATGTGGGCTGTGACAAGTCTGTGAGAAATGACGGTGAGAACCAATTTCCCCTTGAGGACAATAAAGGTCTATCTATCATTGCAACACTGGGCCCAGAAATAAACAGGTAAACAAGAGTCAAAAGTGGGTCACCTGTTATTCACGCCAAAGTGAATAATGCAGAAAATGAACACAATTTTATCTCCACTAACATATGCTTGACTGGCTGCTATAGTTGCGATATCACGAGATGCCTCACAGATCATAATCACATCTCATCTCGGCATATTCTTTCCGCACATCATGGTTTTCTACTTCCCCTTCCATGTGATTTGAATGTGACTTTTAGAGGATGCTGCATTTGGTTAACTCATGTCCATAAATGTGGGTGTTGGGCGTGTGAGTTTTGCTTTAAAAAACTAATTAATTAAATTCGCTTTTATGTTGGTGTTAGCTCTATATGATATCAGACAGGGCTCTAAATGAACACCAGCCAACGGGCCAAATGCTGGCGAAATTTCAGTTTGGCTAATAGAAAAGACCAAGTTCCTAGCCACTTTGACCCGTTAGTGAGTGTGTGTTTGGCTAGTAAGATTAACACCTTTTAGCCATTTTGGCTGGTGATGAAAAAAGTTAATTTAGAGTCCTGTGATGCTGTGTCTCCGACTGTCTTTGTGGGTTGTAAGTTATACGAGTGTGTTAAAAGCATTTTCTCTAGGCCCTTGATGTTGGGAGCAGCTGCGTCCCTGTGTGTAGCTGAGCCAATGAGAATGGAGCTGTTTGTCTGTGCTAACCATCCCCATTCCCAGAGCGATCCCAGGGAGCCCTACTCCCACACCGCCATCCCCTATGGACGCGCTCGGAAGCTTGCTCCTCTTCAAAATGGCTAATGCCTCGCACAGATGTGCAGACGCTTCCTGCTAGCATGAATCACGGCAGGAAAAACCCTACACACTTCAGATGCAACTTCAACTGCAGTCAGTTGCACAACAGCAGGGAAATGTGCTGCATCAGTCTGTGACAACATGGCTGGATGTTGTTATTGTGATAATGATCACCACGACAATTATCATGGGACATCACAATATTGCATATTGCACATTGAAATATTTTACAGCATGCTGTGCTATTGCAATTTATTATATGGTTGTGACGTCATCTGTCGAATGCTCCATTCATTTCAACGGGGCTCCCCAACGTTCGGACGTCTGTTATTTTTCGATAACGGACGGGTTGGTCTATAACAGACCGCTGTCAATGGCAACAAGACTTTTCACTGCTAAAGCGACTTTTCAACAAGACTCTAATCAGCTGCTGTGATAGACAGCACCCGTTGTCCTGGCTACCGCTGTCAATGGCAACAAGACGTTCACTGCTAAAGCCACTGGCTTGTATACAAGTCAGTGGCTAAAGCGAATGTTTCATATCACTCCGCAGGGGGTCCGGTCTTTTGTCACTCTAATCAGCTGCTGTGATAGACAACACCTGTTGTCCTGGCTAGCCTACCTAGCTGTTGCCTAGCGGTGTTCCACAACGGCACTGTTTTGTTTTGCGCAGCAACAATCTTAACATTAAATAGGTCTAAAGAAATGTCCCCGCATGTGTGAATCATTTAAGTATATCCATATAATAAGCGGGTTAACTTTCGGCGAGTCGGTCGCTTTGTGGAATAGCAGCACTTCAGAGAGAACAAGACCCCTCCGCTCCGCGTCGGGGTCTAAAGATTCTCTCTGTCGTGCTGCTATTCCACGGTAGCGACCTTCTCGCCGAACGTTAACCCTTACATAATATAGTGTGGCATATTTTGTCCATCAGTCTCGGGCCTGCGTATACATGTAGTGTGACATTACTGTCTCCCTTGCATCAATCATCAGTGTTATACTCAAGCTATTGTCAGAGATTCTAAAAGTCTTATCCATTCGCTCTACTATTGTATACCAGTGTCTTCACTGGTACTGAGTCACAGCTATCACAGTGATCTGAGTGTGTATGAGTAGCTAGGTATCCCTGTGGGGGTCCTGAGAAAATGCAATACAGTAAGTTATATTATATTCCATAATTCCAGTGTCTTCACTAGTAGTGAGTCCCAGCTATCTTGGTGTTTATCAGTAGTAAGGTATCTCTGTGGTGGTCCTGATGGTGATGTTGAAATAGAAATGCCTATGCATACATGTAGTGTGTGTTACATTGCTGCGTGAGCCTGGATTCAATCATTAGTCAAAAAGATAAATGCACTCAAATCGCTTTACATTCTATGCCTGACATTTACCAATTCACGCTCACATTCAGTGGCAGTGCCACGCAGTGCCACGCAGGCTACCACCCTGCCAAAAGAAGCAGCTTAGGGTTAAATATCTTGGTCAAGGATGCATCGATGGGGTCAAGCAGAGCGGGGCTCGAACCTGCAACCTTCTGCTTGCCGAACGGCTCCTCTACCACCTCATCCACCACCGCCCCAAATCCAGCTATTGTATCCCAGTGTCTTTACTGGCCGTGAGTCATAGTGATCGCTGAGTGTTTATGGCCCCGTGGTGGTCCTGATGGGATTAGCGGCCACCTCTACCCTGCCGTCTCATCTGCCGTCTGAGCTCCGGTGTCCTGCTGAGATCCCGTTAGCGAGAGCCAGCTCCTACTCCTGCCCAGTCAGGTGACAGCTACGTACGTACGTACGTTACAAACAGCCCGTGCAGCACGGTTTAGTTCACTGATTAATGGCTCACGCAACACGGAACGTGCCAGAAATCAACGTCTAGTACAGACAGCGCTCCGTTGGTTTACCCAGCGTCACACCGTGGTGTTGTGGTGCTTATAGCACCTGTACTGTATATGGGAACGTGCCCAAGAGAACCCAACCCACAGCCTGAGGGCATTTTCCAATCCTCTCCCTCTTTCATTATCACCGTCGTGCCATAAAGTCATGAAGCATCAATAAAATATACTGAAATCCAGTTCACTAAATTAATACCAGCCAACCGGCCAAATGCTGGTGAAAATTCAGTTTGGCTGGTAGAAAAGACAGCTTACGAGCCACTTACTGATGGCAAGTGTATTTTTGACTAGTGTGATTAACATCTACGAGCCAAATTTGACTAGTGATGAAAAAAGTTTCTTTATATCCCTGAAATCTATTAGTGCTACATTTAAGAAAGGATTCTTAACTGTACAAGACTTTGCCTTTCCAAACAAGTACAGCTTTCAAACTTATTATTACAGTCATTTTCAGTTAGTTACCCTGTTTTACACTTGCCAATTGACTTCCTTCTGGCTTCAAATTCATGACTCCGTCTAAATCTAGAATGGTAAACTGCCATATAGCTTTCTCTAGCTTTCTGCAAGCTAATCAGTTATGATGGGTCAGTTGACGAGATGCATATTTCTACCTACATTGCCCGTGATAAAAATAGCACAATGCTGTGAACCCCTTTTCTGAGGACTGTTTTGTTCTGCTCACGTAAACATCCTGTCTGGTTTTGAAATACATTTCCCAGCATTCCTAACTCTGTAATAGTCAGGGATACTTCCAGAGCGAACGTCTTTTTTTAGAGTGTCTTCCACAGATCTACTTACTGGGGGGGATTTGTTCCTTAATTTAGTCCCATTAAGAACTGTAAGGGGTCTGAAACCCCAGACAGACAGCACCCCAGAGCTATAGTCTGGGGTCGGCTGGGCTCACCCCAGGAACTAAGTACTGCAAAACAATGACAACAAACGATTACTGGAGGGATTTTGAGGATCCACACTCAACATTATTACTATGTTATTACCTGCAGTACTATCACCACCACCAGTGTGAACAACCAGAGCAATGCTCTATAAATTCAAATGAATTGTGATTGGCTAAAGGTCTTTTTACACTTCATAAAATCTCTGCACCCCGAAAGTGTGTCAACAAACATCATTCAGCCTGTCTTTGTCTAGTCATTATAGTTAACATGGAAATAGTGCTATTCACTAAAGTGAGGATTGATTTGAAGAGATATCGTCTATTTTTTGTTGCAGTTATATTTCTTGGTATGAGCTGTCCTCCTTGGGATTGTCAAGGGTGAGATAGACAGGAAGGAACCCGGAGTGACAAGCAGAGCGTGAGAAAGAGAGAAAGCGGGCGCGAGATAAAGTCTCTGCCTCTGTAGGTCACGCATAGCAGAAGCTGCACTTCTGCATATTTCTGCCATGACTAACACACAAAGCTGTGGCGCCAAATTCAAACTTGTCAAACACTGAGTTGTTTGTTTGCTGGCAGGGCAGCGCAGCGCTGGGTAGGGCATTGAGGACTGAAGGTCATGCAGAGTAGCTCCAACATCACATCAGGTGACCACCGTGCTACAGCAGCTAAAGCACTGTGGCCTGGTGCAAAGGGAAACACACTGGGGCCCTCTGAAATTTACTCAATGACTCTGGCGAAGTGTATTACTAAAAGTTTGTCTTATCGAATACATTGGTTTAATTATTAAGAGCTGTGTGTATAGGCCTACATAATTCTGAGCTGGCCTGTGGATGTGGTAGGCCTAATTGGTTAATTTAAACATGGGCCGATTGTTACCAGTTGGAAGGTTGCAATTTGGCACAGAGTTCTTGAACTTGCATTATAACCCAACTAATCTGTTAACAGAGCTGTGATGAAGTCATGCAAAAAAAACACACAAAGCCCACTTGAACCTTTGCACTTCTGGCATAGCATTAGTTCACTGACATGAGACTAACTTGGGAGTCAAAAGCTCTTAACATCCACACACACACACCTCTGATTTATGCACAGCATTCACAGCCTTGTGGCATCCACAAGCCAAACCCCCATTACTCTGTGGAGCAGTAGCAGCTTCAATTGTAGAACTAGTGTCACACCAATAGGCCTACCTAGAAAGTCAGAACATAAAACTGGACAAATACACACACTATGTCACAACACATATTAGTCAGGCTAGATGCATTTATTCTACACCTTTTCATTTTGATATTATGTTGTCTGTGTTATCCAGTGTTGTCGAATAGGCTACATCATGTTTCACACTTCATGCGAGGCAAATCAGGGCATCACCCAGTAGACACGAGCCACTTCAAGACTCAGATACTCAGATTGGGAACGCTTCCGTTCATTTTCCAGAACCTATTGTGGGATCAACACACACTATGCTTGTCGTCGCAGTGGGCTATTCTGCATAGTTGTAAACACCTAAACTTGGACTACAGTGTAACCACAACAATTTCATCCGGGAATCTACAATTTAACCTACCTGATAGAAAGCTACAATAGCAATTTCTTCACCTCAAAATGTTGGAATTAAGACGTTAGAAGAACTGCGCAATTCAACTGCAAACGTTGGGCCTAGTAAAATGTCGCGCATAATGGGTATTTTATGGCTAATCTTCCAAAAATGGCGAAAGGCTAACTCCTTCGCATCATCTTGCTTACGATGGATTTGTTACTTGTTATAAGCCAGTATCTACATTGTATCTAGCCTGTGGTGAATGTTTCCTGGAGAATTCAATTTGTAACATTTCCAGGACTGTTGCGCTCTGGATGCGACTTGAGGAAAACAAACAATGGACGTTTGAATGCAACAATGTTGCCAGCTAGGCTAAACCGTCGGCGGCCAGACAAAATGGGCCACGACATGTTCATGGAAAACACGGGACTGTAGGCGACTCCGTGTCGGGGGAAAACACCTCCGTTGCAAGTACACTAGGCCTACTTCAGATGGCTCGTATCAAATAAACTCTTGTCTTTCCCCTACCTCTTTGAGCTGGTCAAGTTCTTGTCGAACAGACTCATAATCGCTCTCCAGGTCGTCGTATCGCTGCTTCAGCTGCTGCTTCTCCTCCAGAACCACCAGGCCATACTCCGCAGCTTGGATTTTCTCGCGGGTCGTCTCGCCGAGTTCCTTGGACAGACGTTCGATCTCCGACCGGAGCCACTGCGGGCCGGACTCCATGACTAGCTTGGCCTCGGGGTAGTCCTCCTCATCCCCAGACATCTTGGCCGGCCGGCAGACAGCTGACACGATAACGGACCCTGCCCGTTATTGTAGTGCATTAACACCACCAGTCTTTTCCAAAGCCGAAATTCATTGTTGCTCTCGGTGAAAACCGGGTCTTTCTTCTTGTGCCGCGTCGGTTTCGATGTTTTGCATAAACTTAGGAGACGACCGACTAGTTTTTCAAGCTTTGCTTCATTTCTTTTCTCCCTTACCCCTTATTGTCACTTTCCGCTCGGAAGGGGGGAGAAAGCAAAGCTGAGATCATCCATCTGGAAAGACGCAGTGACCAAAGACGATTGCGAGGATAGTTGGGAGTTGCAGTGCCTCAGACAGAGGCTCTGACTTGCAATGAAGAGCTATTCGAATCTATCACTACCACTCCCGGAATGCACTGCTGTTTGTAGACGAATACACAAATCCCTGCCTGTCTCAATCCTCAGCAACGTCACCGCTCCTTGCTATGCAGTTCACTCAGCGCCTGGATGGAAACACGGAGCTCTGGTGTAACTCTAGTGCCACACTGTGGCCTGTGCAATGTACCTGCACTGACTGCAGACAGAAACAAATTGGCACTCCCATCAACATTATTTTACCACAGTGTTGACCCCTTAAACTTGACCATTATGCCTGAATATGAGTGAATCTAGGCGTACAGTGGATAAAGAATCATTACCTGCCTTATGTCAGTGCATATAGGCCTATCATGCAATGTCCACTAGGCCTATATAATAGGAGAGTTATAACTATTAGATATCCATTGTAGGCTATGTGTCACAGGGCCAAGGTCATATCAATGCAATAATAATAAACCAATGTCTAATAACAGTAGGCCTACAATTAATTTGCGATTACACCTCTCGTATTGAAGTGTGCAAAGTAGGCCTATTCTTTATTTTGCCTCGCACTGTTTTATAACTTGCATTGCTATATCACTGTTATCCATTAGGTGCATGTAATGACAATCCATTGCATGTCTGTACATTGACTCTCACAAGAACGTAAGCGTAGAAATTGCTTTCAATCTCCATGCCCATGTGTGCACATAGGCCTACGTATTATGACAACAAAATGCATTATACTCTCTACTGTAGGCATGTGTAGATTGGGCAGAATAAGAAAGAAAAATAACCAGTTCACTGTATAGGCCTATTGGCACACTTTACTACATTCATGTATTTATATTGGGGTTAAAAAAAACATTGTAAACACCCTAGAGACCCAAACCTAGCCCTTGGTGACAATACCACACTTTGAATGAGTCACAGCAACACCACCTCATAATGCATGCACATGAGGACTTAACTACCTTACCATGGCATCACACAGGGCCTTGGTGGCCATTCTGGTAACAGCAAATTTATAACAGGGGGCCGTGTCTTAACAGGAGACGTGTCATACTTCATGCCTATTGTGGTGACCATTGACAAACTGGTTCCTGATGTTTTGACTACAGCTACTGAGTGCCACTGAAGTGTTTACAGCTCTGCCAATGGCAATGGACTTTAAAAACTGAAACTAGTTTAGCAGAGAGACTTTCCTGACAACAGTGCACCACTATTCACAGCATTCCCTATCTGCCTTCAAATTTGTCAAAGAGTCACAATGAAGTAGCTTTGGCGGAGATACTGGTGACGGACACTTTCATTTCTTCCTGCATGAGCTTCATATGAAGAAAAAATGTTTGACCATCTCTTTATTTTGCCTTGTGTTTCGGACTGGGATTCGGCTTAATCGCCCATAAGCCATATCACAGTGAGTGGCTTTGTGCGTACTGTCACTTTAATTTTATTAGCACGGCAGGCATCACTGATAGTGTAATGCACATTTAACAATGTATTAATAGCTTGAAAAAATAGTCCAGCTATTATTATTTTGTTTATTTTTGTCTGTTTTTGTTTATCTTGTTTGTTCTGTCACTGTTTGCCTTGGCAGGTTTAGATGAACCCTGTTTCGTAGCTCTGATGTCTACAGTCCTTTTTTTCCATGTTTGGCTTTTTCTTTGGTGAGACCAGGGGCATAAAGTATACCCCCGCAGCCCCCGCGAGGCAGGGGGGCCCATACGAGGTGGGGGGCCCACATGGGCCCTTGACTTGAAGAAACGGGGCCCCTCCACATGATATTAGGCCCTCTTTTTTCGTTCGGGGGCCCATTCTTGGTAGCTTGCAGGGGGGGCCTGAAGTACTTGTGTTACGCCAGTGGGTGAGACCATTTAACTCATCCAAACCTGTCCACGTAACACTTCATTTCAAATAAATATTTAGCTCAAGTGGGATCACTTCATTAAGTGGTAGCTTTCTTTGATTTATATTTTGTTGTATTCCCATGATATTAATGTGTTAATACTAATAGCTTATAATCAATGCAGGACTAACATGTTTGTAAATGTAGGGGCCTATCAATTGGCCTTGTGTACAGTACCTCCACATCCAGATGTATGCAAGATAACATACAGAACCAAAGGTAAATCCAGTACACTGCCCCTGCCATTACAGACTTGCACAGATTACAACAATACATATAGCCTACACTGTAGGCCCTACAGTATATTTTGAAAGCGTCTTCCAGTATTACATTTGTCCAATACATGCACTTAGACAGCTGATAGAGATAAGAACCACTCAGAGTTATTATTGGATCCAGTTGAGCAGGCAGAGGAGTTAAGCAGGTACAACCAGTGCCCTGCACACTTTTAAAAATATGTTCTGCCAACTTGAAAAGGAAAGTAACCTGCTGCAAATTACTTGTAAGTTCATTATACTTGTATGCCATGCCAGTAACCTCAAAATATAGCTGACACTTATGGATTATTGCTGGTTCAATTATAGCCTCCTGTTATAGATCAGATAATATATTAATACAGTACACACAGTGTCTCAAAAGGTGTGCACACCAAAACCATTGTAAATTATGTGATTCTTAAAATTCATGTCGGCCTACGTTTCAAAGTGTAATAGAATTCACAGACATCACTTTATTGTTTTGTCACAGTCTGTTCCCAAACAACTGATATCTGAAGCCAACCTATTGGACCTGCAACAGTCACTGAAAGTGAATGCAGCCATTCAGGGTGAACGCACAAAAGTTCCAAGACAATTATGCACCATTAGTGTTGTCAGCAGTGCCTGGACCAGAGTGGATGTCAATTTGAGAACAGGTGGTGACAAAACAACAACATTATATCTGTATATCTTTGAAAATTAGCTTACATCAATTTCAACACCTAAAATGTGAGTACATTGGGCACCCTGAACAGTTATGTCGATTGTGGTGGAGCCAAGTGGTTGGAGAAGATCCATCTTCTCATGTATGAAAAGTATAGTATAATTTTCCCTGTCATACTGAATACTTAAAATTTGATGGTGGTGGTATTCGTGAAACACTATTTGTGTATTCGTGAAACAGATAACATTTGTGAATGGGCAGAATTAATTCTTTTCAGAATGAATTCTGAAAAAACTGCTAAAATTTTACATAGTGCACCTTTATGTTTAGTCAACATGATATTGTCTTCGATGTAAAATAGGTTGAATGAACTTACCAATCTCTTGCAGCAGGTTGTGGGATGGATATGTGTGATACTATGTGTGGTGTTAGTCTGGCTTCTGTATTACTCCAATTTTAAGATCGCTGCATTGGCTCCCAGTAAGCTACAGAATTGATTTTAAGGCTATGCTACTTGTGTTTAAATCACTAAATGGAATGGGACCCACATATCTACTGGATATGTTTCAGCTGTATGCACCAACTAGGTCACTAAGGTCAACGGAGAAGAATTTGCTGGTGATTCCAAAAGTCAAAACAAAGTGTGGAGAGGCAGCCTTTAGCTTCTATGCTTCAAAGCTTTGGAACCAGCTTCCAGATGACATAAAAAATGCACCCACTATTGATAGCTTTAAATCTAGACTCAAGACAAAGCTGTTCTCAGATGCTTTCCCCTAGCTTAAATTACTTATTCTTATTATTTTTATTTTTTATTTAATTTGTTTTATTTTATTTTATTTTATTATTATTTTTACCTTATGTTTTATCTTAATGTTTTTAAATGCTTTTTGACTCTAATTCATTTCCTTCTTTCTTCCCTGTTTCCTTTCATTTACATTTGTTAACTTTGTGAAGCATATTGAGTTGCACCTGTGTATGAAATGCGCTATATAAATAAACTTGCCTTGCCTTGCCTTGCCTTGTATCCAAGCATCACCAGTTTATTATTTTCATCCGGGATGTTCTCTTCCAGATGTGGTGTATGGATTGGTCGCTGCTGCAATTGTGGCCCTGTCAGACCTTGACATCAATTACAGTAGGTGACACCAGTATATGCAATATAAATATTCATCAATGATCATTTCTGTTCCTGCTTTTACTAATATGAAATTAAGAGTAATTTGACAGTGAAATATTCCATTCAAAATAGCAAAATGACATTTCCTCAGTTTTTGCATTCCTGTTTTGCCTGTTTGCTCCTCAGTTACAGGTAGCCTATGTTAATTAGACATTACTTAATTGTTACTTTCTCTCTTTAGAGATTACTTCAGCTTATGGCTTTGGGCTGATAGTGTTCGCCTTGTCTGGGGAAATTAATAAATGCAAGTCCCTGCGGTGAGCTAAAACCCTCTTGTTTGCTGTTACATCTAACAGACTTTGTGAATAACCATATTCCTCACATTTGTAACATTTGTCATCCTTATAAAAAAACATGTGACACTTTATTACAGAATGACTTCTCCATCATGACCGCAAAGCTTAAGATTGCTCAGATACACACCAATCAACTCACCCAAACTTTGCTACGGTTGTGACAAGAATCATTCAACTTCAATATATATCTCTGGAGAGACACATGGTGCTGACTCCATGATCAATGCCATCTCATTGTCTCCTGTCCTGTTCTGCCAGTTGTTACCCTGATATGATTTTGCTTATCCTCCTCTGCCTTTTTACAGCTGTAGTATGATTTATGTTCCCTGTTGTAAATCACTTTGTATAGAAGCTTCTCTTCAGCGTGACATAGTGAATGCTGTGTCCAATGTTCAAACTGTGTACCTGCCACCTAGATTGTAAGGAATTGCTATGCAATGCCTAATTTTGTCTCACACTGTTTTGTAGACTATTCCGTTTCTATGCCTTTGCATTGAATTGCATGTCAGAATGTAATGAATTTCTTTATGCAATATATTGACAAGACTCAACCACACATGAGCAACACAGCTTTCCTATGGGCAGTTTCCATGCCTTTGTATTTAATTGCATGTCTGAATATAATGTATTTCTTTATGCAATATATCAAGACTCAACTGCAGATGAGCGCTTTCCTATGGGCCGTTTCTATGTCTTTGTGTTGAATTGCATCTCTGTACCTTGTCTGTACTGTCTGTACTCAAGAGCGTACGTACGTACGTACGTACATACTATACTGGTTCCTGGTGTTTTGACTACAGCTACTGCGTGCTACTGGGTAAAGTTTTTACAGCCCTGCCAATGACCGTGGACTTTTAAAACTGAAACTAGTTCAGTAAAGGGACTTTCCTGACAACAGTGCCCACACAGCAGGTGCTATGCACAACACTATACTAGTCTTCACATTTGCCAAAGAATAGCTGGGAAGTAATGTATGAAGACAGTGGTGGTGGAGAAATATGGTGGACCTCTACAGCCATTGTGAGTTCATATTTGAATTTGGTTACAATGGATGTGAAAGGGATTTCTGTTTTACTTGTATCATAAATGTGATTTTTTTGTTTCCAAGATAAATTCCATCATTTTTTCTCCTGTTGCTTTGGACTGGGATGTGGTCTACTCAGCTATAGGCCCTATTACAGTGAGTGGCTTGGTGACATACATGCAGACATACATTTTTAAAATTGTATTAACACTTCATCATCAACAGTGTAATGTTTAACAATATATGAATAGCAAGTAATAGCTGGTTTGAGTAAAATCCTCTGGGCGACATTTGAAAATTAAAAGCTATTTGTGTGTTATTTGTTGTATGTTTGTTTGTTTGCCTTTACAGGTTTAGGACCGCCATGTGGCATTGCTCTGTTTTTCACGATAGTTTTTGAAGTGGCTGGTATTTGCTGTGGTGGGACAGTTTTACTTAAACTCATCCAAACATATTCACATAGCACACAATCACAGTAATATTCAAATAATACGTACATGTACAACCATGTGTTGGTTGTGAAGCTCTCCCACAGTAGCAGCTGTAATTATTTACTCTACTGTAATATGTCTTATTTGAATGTAGTTTTTACAGTACATGTGTCATTTGAATAATGGTTTACAAACTATTGACTCTGCTTGCACTGTTCAGGACTACCTTCGCACACAAAGAAATGCACTGGTCCACCATATGAAAGTACAGGTACGTCCAGTAAGCCGCCCACACCATTACAGACTCTTTGGGAAAGCAGATCAAAAGATAACATTCAGTATAATTGTGCCAGATGTTCACTACGTTACCTGACTGTGATGAGCTAAAACTCCTCTGCCAGGTAGTGACTTACCCAACATGGTGCAAGTGATAGATGGGGTTGAGTGATAGATGGGGTACCAGCTAGGAAGCCAACAGGGGGGCAGGGGGTTCAGAGTCCATGTACTCCATTACTTTCTCTAGGTTCTTGATTATTTCTCTCTCCAGACGTTGTGTGTGGACTGGTCGTTGCTACACTTGTGGCTCTGTTCAACATCGACACCACTCACAGTAAGTGCCACCAGTATTTTTTAATAAGCATTCAGCAATGATGTTATCTGTTGCTGTTTTCACCAATAACAATTTAAGAGTTCACTGGAAAATGGGCATCTTCACAAACTCAATGTTTTCTTCAAGTTAGTCCATGGGATCACATTCAAAATATTCTGTAGCCTATTTTAATAGCATTTACTACAATAAAATTACAAAATAAAGTCATGACCTCAGTTTGTACATTTTGTGACCATTCTTGTTTTTCCTGTGCAATCCTTAATTATGTTTTAAATGTTTTTTTTCACCCTTTAGTGCTTACCTCAGCCTATGGTTGTGGACTGATAGCATTTGCATGCTTTGGGGAAATAAATAAGTACAACTCCTTGTGGTGAGTAAACACCTTTCCAGTCATCTACATAGATGTTCAAAACTGATGCGGAAAAAAGAACTGACGAGTTGCATGGTGATCATTAAAATGCATTTAGACACTGAAATGGCTACTGATGATGTGTAAGGTGTAAGGCATAATGTGTAAGGAATTGCATTAGAATATTGATATTTATTGTCATTAAATATTTGTTTTGTTCCTCTCAGGAAGAAGCACAGGACTTATCGTTATTGGTCCAGATAGTCCCAGTATAGAGCAAGAGGGCCTACCTCTCCCTTGTGGCAGCACAACTAACTGCTCTGTAAGATGATCGTCAACCCAAAACCTCTTTATTTTACAAGTAAAACTGTGACAAAAAAATAATTTGAATAGAGGCTCATGCTGCTGAAAAATAAATTCATCCCAATCCATTTCTCAGATCAGTTAATGGACACTAGCATGATGCATCAGGCTCTATTGAAAAAGTGAAAGCCCAACTGGGAAACTCCAACTCCCATTGTTCCCAACTCCCAAGTGTACACTGTACACAATGAAATTGCATTCATACCTCACCCGTGCAGGGGGGCAGCCCCAAATGGCGCCCCAAGGGAGCAGTGCGGTGGGACGGTACCATGCTCAGGGTACCTCAGTCATGGAGGAGGATGGGGGAGAACACTGGTTAATTACTCCCCACACCAACCTGGTGGGTCGGGAGTCGAACTGGCAACCTTTGGGCTATAATGGGCTATGCCCTCTACCAGGCAACATGGACGCCATAATAATGTGTAGAAATGTATCAGGTATTACTGTGTTTGATTTGACCTGAGCAATCCCGCTGAGTCTTGGACAGGCCAAGGTTTTCTGAAATGCTACACACGCACACGCGCGCGCGCGCGCACGCGCGCACACACACACACACACACACACACACACACACACACACACACACACACACACACACACACACACACACACACACACACACACACACACACACACACACTGAAAACTAACTGTTCTATGACAGTAGGGCCATCTCTACTGTGCAGTACCGTCACCAATAAAGTTACTCTACTCTACTCTACTCCAAACTCCTGATTCCTGAATCCCCTTTCCATAGTCCTTCCAACAACACTTACTGTGCCTCCACTTACAGTATCAAGAGCCCTCCCCTACCCTGTCTTCTGTTACTGTGGTACACTCACCATTGCTGTGTCTCAGGTGGTGCACTTCTGCACTTCGGGCACTACGTTTCAGTGCGTAATTAATACGCCATATACACTGAATCATGGACATGGATTTCAAGTGCACCATTTGAAATCCAACACTTGTACCTGCCATGTAATAGTAAA
The DNA here is from genome assembly GCF_034702125.1 of Engraulis encrasicolus. Lineage (NCBI taxonomy): Eukaryota > Metazoa > Chordata > Actinopteri > Clupeiformes > Engraulidae > Engraulis > Engraulis encrasicolus. Next base: position 27,583,434 of record NC_085870.1, read on the forward strand.
ATAATGTAATGTAATGTAAGTTTTGAGATGTTTACCATGCCTGGGAAAGGTCCTCGGTGGAGAGGCCAGAGGCACGTTGTGGAAAGGTGCTGGATACCATTGGGGATTAGCCTCGCGTGAGGACTATAATGATACGTGACATTTGAAATGTGCCTTTTAGTTTTAGACCAACAGCACAAAGAGCAAGAGCTGTTTAGTATTTCTGGATGCACTTTAATTTCACCCAACCAGTTCCACTGCAGGCCTATCATGCCATTCAAAGGTTATAAGAAGAAAGACTGAAGTCAAAAAGACTTGGCACAATGTAATAACATGTTGAAATAAAATAAAATAATTAACAATAAATGTTTTTCTTTTGAATAATACCATCTAAATCATAGTACATTTTGTGATTCAATTCCTATATATTCTATAGTTTTTAAAAAAAATCTTATTTCTACCCATATTTATTCATTCATTACTGTTTTGATTGTGATGTGTGTTTGTCTTTGTCTTTTATGCCACTACGAAAGAGGAGTTTCCAATTCATAAGTTCAGTCTAAGTCTAAGTCTAAATCTATACACAATAGGGTAACGGTAGAAATGTAGCTACTATACAACCACACACACAGAAACTCTCCAAGTTCAAATGCAGAGGGCTTTATTCAATGACAAAAAGGTACATACATACTGTAGTAGATAGAAAAGGTAAACAAAGGAGGTGTGGTGTGCTTCACTTCACAGTTCTGATAGCACGACATGCTGGCTGCTGGTACAACAAGTCTGGTCCCTCACGTGTGACCTCTCACAGAGGCTGAGAGTCCAAATTGTTCACTCACTCACTAGATGACTGCACTACTTGGGGTACAAAACAATCTAACTCACTCCCCATCTAGTAGTACACTTCATATGGTAGTACTAGTGAGCGAGTGAATGGTTTTGGACTCGGCCACTGTGTCTGTGTTTCTGTGTGTTCTCCCTCACCTTAGTAACAACCTCACAATCTTTTCTGTCAATCATCTGCCCACCACTAGGGGTCGCCCTGCGGCTGGTGAGTGTACCCCAGGGGGTCAGGGCAGGGGTCGAAACTGGACCGATGCCTATTTATTTATTTTTTTATCAATGCCTCACGTACATTTACATTTTCCTACTAACATCTACTGGAATTCACACTATAATCATGATACGGTTACTACTACGACAGTTGTTTTCTGTCACCTATACGCCTTTACCCCTGTCCTCTGACCATGGTGGGGTATATGCCCCCTGCCCCGTACTTCCTAGCTACATCAGAACAATATAAAAAATAGTAAAATATAACGTTTGCAAACAGTACGTTTTTTTGTTGAGTCAGAACGAGAACTTTCCTGGTTTATGCAAAAAACACATCACATGGTACACAAACAGCTGACTTGGTAATTTGGTAACTGACCACAGTGAGGAAGTAAGGTGTGTGTCTGTGTGTGTGTGTGTGTGTCTGTGTGTGTGTGTGAGTGGGCGAGTATACACTCTCATGTGTTTGAATGTATGAGGGTTTCAGTGCATGTAAACAAAACAAAAAGTCATCTGCTAACATATTGGGATGTTGTCCTGGACGTATACAGTACATGTCTGTTTGTGACTACACACATTGTGGGGTTGGAAGAAAGAAAAGGACAATCCTCGGGGCGGATACTTCAAAATGTACATAACATCACTCACATTACAACTGGACTCACACGGAGGCTGGCGTTCACAGTGAGGGAGATACTGAGGGGAGTACAAACAAACCAAAAAAACATAATTTTTTATCCAGTGGTGTCTGTCTCAGGCTCAGAAAGTAAATACCCTGCTATGTTTTCCTTCTAACACTGGTGACTTCCCTGATCTTCCTGTATTGTCCTGTATTACAGTGTAGTACCCGTTACAATCAGTTTGTGCAGAGCTGGTTGGATCAAATTTGTGGCAGGGTTTTTACTTTTTGAGTTATGGACTAACACCACTGTTTTTATCATCTGATATCATGAAACCCTGTCCCTGGTCTAGCACAGAGGGGGAGGGGCATAGAAGGGGCAATGTGGGTGGGGCTTGTGGTCCGGGTGTGTTCTGGGCGGGCGTGGCAGGCTGGGCGGTTACTTGGCGTTGGCTGAGGAGCTGAGCATCTTGCGGACGGCCTGGGCGATGGCGTCACGGTCGATGCCGTAAGCCTTCAGCAGCTCGGAGTGCTTGCCGCTGCGGGGCACATGAGACACGGCCATGCGGTGCAGCTGGAAGCCAGGCTCATTCACCACTGCAGAGCACACTGCCTCCCCCAGGCCACCTGAGGAATTACAGGAGCACAAAAGAACAGGACCGTGACTACACATGAAGGATACAACACAAAGAGAATACAATAGAGGAGATAGGACATAAAGATACTGCCCTAGCTTTAAAATATGCCATATTTTCCCTGTCGTGGCTCAGACGGTAGGGCACTGCACTGTCACACCGGGGACCCGGGTTCGATTCCGACCTGAGGTCTTTTCCCAATGCTCCCCCGTCTCTCACTCCCACTCATTTCCTGTCCAACTCTTCACTACACTATTGTAATAAAGGACAAAAATATTTTTCAAAAAATATATATGCCATTTCACCTTGAGTATATCATAGATACAATAAAGAGTATGATTTAATCTTAAAAATATGACAACAAATAGATGATGGAGCAGAATACGGTAGACACATAGGAAATAAAGACTGCCTTATTTTTAATCCGTGAGTCATCTGTGTAAAAATTCCCCTTTACCCTAAACTCAATTTTAGCAGTTAAGTCCTCCAATCTCAGCACATGTTCTCAGAGTCTAATCTCCCCCAACATTCCACAGATAAATCTGAACTGATTGAATCTTAATTGGTTCTATCTATCTACTGTGTCTCTATATTCTCTCCTAAGCACATTCACACACATAAACAGGGAGAGAGAGAAAGAGAAAGAGAAAGAGAGAGAGAGAGAGAGAGAGAGAGAGAGAGTGTGTGAGAGAGAGAGAGAGAGAGAGACAGAGAGAGACAGAGAGAGAGAGAAAGGAGTGGTGGATAGAGAGAGAGAGAGAGAGAGAGAGAGAGAGAGAGAGAGAGATGAGTGCAGGGCTGTGAGTATTATCTAGGTCACCAACAGCCTCACGGGCGCACACTCACTTAAGACGACCTGACAGCAGACTGCCCCTCCACACACACGCATGCACGAACGCACGCACGCACGCACGCACGCACGCACGCACGCACACACACACACACACGGCCATACATACTTGCACACACGCACACACACTTGCACACACACACACTTGCACAAGGACACACAGACACCCACACCCACACCCACACACGGCCACATACCCACACATGGCCGGCCACACACACACACACACACACACACACACACACACACACACACACACACACACACACACACACACACACACACACACACACACACACACACACACACACACACACACACACACCCACATCCACACGCATCCCCACATGTGCCAACACTGAGTGGGGATGACATCTTTGTCCTGCATGACAACACACTGCTCATCCCCCTCCACCAATCAGCACATGCCACCACCACAGTGGGAGCTCTCTGGCCAATAACAAATATTTATGATGCGGCGCATCACAACATTTAAGCCAATGGAAGAGCCACTGCAGCAAAAACCACGATGCCATAGGCCCAGACAGGCCTTGCAGAGTTAGCTGCGGGGTTAAGATGAGGTGACATTTGCAATGGTGACGCGAACGTGGCGAGACAGCATGGCAATGCGAAGGCTATGCATGTAGACAGCATGGATGCCTGCCATACCCACCCAGAGACATGTACACACACCCACCCTCCTAGTACTCATCCCATAATATATACTGTCAGTACTATGAAGGTGGGGGTGTAATACTATATATATCTGTGGTTTAGATAGGGTTACGATGAGGCGTGCATGTACACTATATACATCTATTGTCTATGTTTGTAACAGCAAGCCAATGTACACTGTTTTTTTAATATAAACTATATGTCTATGGTAGCATGCCAATGTAGGCTACCCTGTTTTTTTATATAAACTGTCTATACAGGTACCTATATGGTTGAGATAGTGTGGCAATGTGCTGCCTATGTACTATATGTCTATTGTGACAACTATGAGGCAGAGAAATGGTTGAGATAGCATGTCAGAGCAAACTGTATAATTGTCTATGGCTGAAATGTCATGGCAATACAGCCTTTACAGTATCTATGGGTGCGTGTGAATATGTGGGGATATTTCAATCACCATTGAATTTAGGAATATAAATATAAATTAATTTAAATTTAGCATTTTATAAAAAAATTTAAATCATTTTTAGAGTTAATCAGGTTTTTTGGCTGGGAAACATTGGGATTTGGGAAAAAAACACAGCTTATCAATTAATCATAAGTTGATCAATATGGTCAATCAACCAACAATTAATTAATTGATGAATGAATGAATTAATGAATGAAGGAATGAATGAATCGAATTAATCAACCATTTTAATCCCTATACGATATACTGTATGTTGTACCCACCCTCGTAGTAGTGGTCCTCCACTGTGATGAGGCGCCCCCTGGTGGCGCGGGTGTGTTCGATGATGGTCTTGGAATCCAGAGGCTTGATGGTGAAGGGGTCGATCACAGTGATGTAGATACGCTCTGTGGGGAAATAGAGACGGGTGTTTATTTAATCATTTTATTTCATTTAAAAATGCAATGTACTGGTTATTTTACAGTTTCTCGTAAGACCAGTCGTAATTTGTTTAATCCACAGTTGTGTTATATTTTTATTTTAGATCAAAAGTGTTTAGCTGAGGGCAAGTGGTGTTCTTTTTGGAGCTTGAAGACATTTTACATATTAAGAGTAATTTTCCAGTTTCAGGCTTTTTTCTTTCAGATGTGGACATCAGAAGTTATTAGAGTGGACTCCACTCCACACGACAAGGGTCATATTTCAAAGTGTGAATTGGCATGGGATGGGAGTTTTGTTGTAGTGGTCACCTATTCCAGCTATTCATGATGTGAAACTGCTCTGAAGGTTGGAATCTGGCAGTCTTTCTGCTCCGAAAATAAGCCAAGTTACCTTCTACTTAAATCTTTTGACAAACATGACCATGATAAATGAGAATATTAGAATACACTTTGATTTACGGTTCCTGTTACTTCAATGAGGTATCATTTATCAAAGTATAGGATATAACATGATGTACTTGAACTGTATCATGGGGTTAGGGTTAGGATTAGGGTTAGGTACATACAGTGTAAATACATTATATTACATCTTGATACATGTAGATGGACTAAAACACAGGAACCGTAAAATAAACTGTTACACTAGCCTGGTTCGCCAGCTTTGCTGGTGTGGTGTGGTGCCAGAACGTGCACTCCAATACGGCAGGGGAGGCACGGCCTCACCAGCCAGACCTGAGAATGATGAGCTGCAGTAAATGTGAATAATAGTAACAATAACAGCTATTGTTTTCGAGCATCTGCACCATAACTACCATTTGAGCAGTATTTAAACAGTTTCACTCATTGTCAATCATTTCCGTGGCCAAAATCATAATATTTGCCCATTTCATGTCAAATTGCTCCGAATACGGTGAATTTGGGGCAACTCTGAACTGGCCTCACCCCGGATTGCGCAATCCCTCGTTAATAAGCTTCAGCGCATGCGCCATTTTGCTCGTTCTGTGAATGCAACCTGGTAATATTGTATTAAACGTTTTTATACACTTAATAGAAGTATGTATGGTGTGCCCTCAATTCCTGATAATGTTCTACTATTTTCTACTTTAGTCAGGGTCATTTTTCCAAAAAGTTGACACCTGAAGGCAAATCATGTTAATTTTCGGCATACAACTGATTTAGGGGTATTCAAGGGTGCTGAATCCAAATCTGCCGTATGCCGGACGCAAAAATGTACCGAAATGCCTCAAACGGGCAAAATCCAATATGGCCGCCGCCACCGTGTTAAAATCCTGCAATCACTTTTCTTTTGGACTAAATGAGGTATGAATTTGAAAATAGCACTTATTTTTATGTTTTCAGACATGGGGAAAGCCATTATGTCATCAGATTTAAGCTCAGATTGGAGGAAAATGCTTATGTCATTGGCTGGCAGCCATTTTAAAAGCAGAGAGCCTCATATTGTCAACATTTTTACTAATCTTTCAAGGTTCACAGAAAAAATGCTCTTTGTCTCTGTGAACACAAATACTACAGAAAACTACACTGAACTGTCTACTTTCACCTGAAAAAAGAAGTTTGTGTCTACCTTTTTCCATTCTTTAGTTATGGGCAGTAGAACATGGGATGACACCACAAAAAAACACTGATTTTTGACCCCAAAATACTGCACTTCTCTCTGCCCATATTTTTGCTTTAAGGACATATTGTCTTTGATAGTGTTCATGTTTGATGTGCAACATTTTCAGGGGGTTTGAAGGGTGCTTAATGCCAATATGATGTATAAATAAATGTATATTCCCATAGTACATCAAAATGAAGGAATCCAATATGGCCGCCGTCACCAGTCTACAGTGTATGTTTCTTTGATTACACAAGGTAAACTCTTAAGTACATTATGTAGCATTAGGTTTTCATACAGGGAGAATTCATTTCCATACTCAGATTTAAGATAGATATCAAAGGAAATTATTTCAGTGTAGTCTGAATTCATATGGATGCCATCACCAGACAAGGTGGACTCTTAATTACATTGTAGCTATAGGTTGTCATACATGGAGAATTCATCTCCATACTCAGATTAAAGATTAGAATCAAAGGACATGATTTCATAGGTTGAATTCATGTTTACAAGTGACAGTTGACTTTCATGTCAATAAGCTGTTCTTTTGAATGAAAATGTTTTCTCTACTTCCACTTTTATTTTAATGCTTATTATAACATGATGCAATATGTCCACCTCAATCCACCTCTTCCATTATGAGACAAATTTACACACATAAGTTTGAATGTGCCTAAATATAATATGCACATCTACATTTTGTGCATTAGAAATTCATTGTTTGCCGAATTTATTGCGGTGCTTACATTATATCTTTGAATGGCGGAAAGGTGAAACGTGGATCAAAACAGTTTATGTTATTGTGAGGAATTTACTTGATATATGTTAACTCATTCCCAACCACTAGGGCTATTAACCTCCTCCTCTCCAGTGATTTGGCAGGACACACAATATCATGCACTGCATGGCACTTTGGCTGTAAATGCAACAAAAGCAAAGTATGACGTTTTGCAATGATCAGTCCTATCGAATTCAGATGTCACATGGTTACATAAAATGCCCCACATTATCAAATCTCTATATTGAGTCAGGCCCACATACCCCTTCCTATCCTCCTGCCAGTCACCGAAGTGGGATGGGTGGTATTGAACTGCCACTTATACATGGGTTCTCATTGTTTATCAACACAATGTTATGAAGAGGGGCAAGACACTGGCAGCCAACCACGTGAGCTATTTTTTTTGACAGACAGCGGTTTCCAACAATCAGAGGCTGAGTTGTGCGTGGCTAGGTTCGCAGTCAGGTTATAAACAAAATTTAGAACCCATGTATTCTCAAGGCACACAAAGACCAGTCCCACCAGGAAATCGCGGGCATTTTCTCAAAAAATCGCGGTCGGAATTGCCAGATGGTGCACGAGGATTTCCAGAAAATCGCGATAAAAGTTGCGGAGCTTCTTACTGTGTTGTTGCGATTTTGTTGCGGTATGAAGTGAAAGGTGCGATTTTTGTTGCGATTTTTAATGTGCTTCCCCATGCTTGAAAGTAAAGGACACTGCCACATTCCAGTCCTCTGGTGTTTTTATATTATTTCCATTTTTATATTATAATTTTGGTTCTTAGGCAAAGCAGGGAAGCTGCCTGGGCGAGTTTTTAGCCAGAATGTCGTCGTGAAAAGTTCCATCTCTTTCATGCTGCCATTACGACACCCTTCATTACAATGCTGTTTATGGCCGTTTGACTCTGTTTTAAATGTCATCACCGTTTCAAATTGTAAGCATACAAACTTCGTATCATGTCGATATCCATTCCTGACTTAAAAAAGTGGATACATAATTAACTATAAGTAGGCGGGCGGAATTGGGCATGTCCACCCAGTTGAAGAGGCTGCGCGACAGGAACTGACTGAAATCCTGGTTAATGTGAGTCGTCTGCTAAACACATAGCCTGCCTGTGTCGGCGTTTAATTTTCAAGCTTGTCAAAAGCAACACAAATAAAAGCAGAGAGAGGGGTCGCTTTCGAAAGAAGGCATAGATAGGTTTTTTTTTGTTCTCCCGCGCCGTCCGGCTGATGATCATCATTCAATGTAACGAGGATGGAGTTCACAGATTTCCTTTTGTGAAGGGTGCTTGCTGAATAATGCTCAGAAATTATATTAATTTTGGTGCTCTTGTGAATATAAAAGACGACGACATTGTTATCTATAAAACACCACGTCGCCTGCAGAACGGAGGTCTCAGGTCAACGATGCTCATATGGGCTACACGTTTTGGCCGGTGATGATGAAAACAGTTATAAAGCCCTGCATGCACTTTCACTGGGACTTCTGGCGAGTCCATCGTTCTCTGGAATGTTTAACTTGACCCTCTGTAGGCTGTAGCCTACTTGAGATCCACCACCATTTTTCCAGCAGAGGTAAAAGTGAAAGTGATGCAATGCTGCGCATGCCATTGAGTCCCAAACTGTTAGGCTTGACTTCTCAAAGGGCATGAAACGGTTTTGCAAATGCAATGCCCTTTGTTGTGTTCACTGATATATTGGTAAAAAATAGCCCACAACAAAACAGAATCGTTCCTCGACAGCACAGCAGCCAGCGTGAGTCAAGTGATTATAAGCATAACGTGATTGGGGACAACGACGGTGGGGACGAGAGCGCAAGCAATATTGCGTGCTGCTTATGACAAGTTCATTTACATAGGCTATTCACAAATATTTTCAGTTTTGTTCAGTTTCATATTAGGCCTACTGGTCTTTTGTAACGTTAAGTAGGCCTATTTAAAATGAGCTAATATTATTTACTGACTGATTGCAGTCATTTTTTGTCGGATATTTTGTCCAGCCACATTTTTGTTTTGCCGGTCATTCATGCATGCAAACGGCCAATGTCCGGCCACAGCCGGCTAACGTGAACCCTGATATCCAGCCATAGCCCAATTTGCGCGAAAGAGATTACTATATCGGCCAGGCACGCACGCAGCTTTCACAATGAAGGATGGAAATTACTCCTTTGTTGTGGACAAGGCATTTGCGCATCTCAATTAGGAGGGAAAATGTTGCCTTCTGTATGTGCACAAGTCAAACACCAAAGTGGTCCAGCAGGTGGACCGCTTTAGAAAAAAAACACACATCTTGTTGTAGGAGCCCTATACTTGGCGTAATGTAGATGACTGTCATGAAGTGTTAATTAGGCTATATATTATGTAGGCCTACCACATTTTAAAAATGTATGCCTATTGGTTATGCCAGACTAGTAGTCATACATTTTCCCTCCTGTGACCATGCGAGCAGACGCGCAATGAGAACATGGCGTTTCCTACATTCCTATTTATTAGTTTTTTTTCCCCCCTCACCGACAACTTTGTACATGCATAGTAAAGTGCTGGGACTGATTGCTAGGTTACTTTTTTATTGTATTTTTTATTGTATTATCTGAAAGGAAGTTTGTCGACGTCAGTGAAGTCAGCGCAACATGGATTGGTTCAAAGTGTTCAAAGTTGCGGAAAATCGTGGTGATTGGTTAAAGTTGCGCTCTCGCGCAGAATTCGCGGTAATTCATTGAAGTTGCGAAAAACGACGCGATCGCAACATCGCGATTTCCTGGGGGGACTGAAAGACATTACAACTTGTGCTTGCCTCATCCAACACTGCATCTGCAAGAAGTGGCATGGAGTACATGAAGTCAAGCAGTTGCTGCAATTCAGCAACTCAAGGAGGGGTGATTAGGAATAGGTTAACTTAGTATACCAAGTAAACAATTTTGGTTAGAGTAGAGGAGGGTGACTGTATGTGCATATATATTTGGTATATATAGGCCTATAAACTGGTATCAGAAGTAGTGTGGAGTCAAGTCTCTTGGCGGAAATACGTAGGATGGTGCGCAAGGTTAATAGAAATGGGCACCCTCCTGTCTTTCTCACAGCACATGAACACAATATTCAAAAAAGGACATTCCAAGTCAGCAAGGACATTCTGATTTTTCATACCTCCTCCTCGTATAACTTAACCCATTGTGTCCTGGAAACACATATAGGTTTTTCAGGATCCTGAGATTTTAGCTGTTTTATTAACTATGTGGGTATGTTAGAGCTGAATGAACACATTACAATGCAAGGGGAGGGTATTGGCTTTTAAATGTAACTCATTTCATGTTTGTATGTGCTTCAGAGGCTGAGACATTGCGGATTTAATAGGAAGAGGGCACCCTTTCCCAAAAAGGGCGTAGGACAAAATGGGTTAATTAGCAGTCCATTTTTGAGTATTGTGTTCATGTGCTGTGAGAAAGACAGGGAAGTGCCCATTTCTGTGCCTAGGCACCTTAAAACTACCACTTGCTCTTCTGCCTGCCATTGGCTCTCTCTCTCCAGCTGAGCACCGTTATTGATACACTGCAGATGTACATTCCAGTATATTTTAACTAGGCCAATTTAAAGTCTATACTTGCACAATTCTACCAACAGAAGATAACAGACAGACTCTCTTTTCCTCCTGCTCCCCTGTTCAGCAGGGCTGGATCCCCACATGGCTGCATGCTGAGCCCCCATCTAAAGTCTATCGGTCCATGACTGCAGCATGGCCAGCAAAAGGGAGTGAAGGTGGCAGCCTGGTGTACAGAAACCGAGGCAAATTTCTCTAGCTCTGAATGAAAAGAAAACCAAAGAGATCATTGCTGCCTTCAGGAGGCACACCTATAGCGAGAATAGACTTCTCTGAACTTCCCAACTTCCCACTGTCACAGAGCTAAAACATTGTCTTGGACATTATCCTGGTTCTGAGTTCTTGGGTCTCTACAGATGTATCATTGGCACTACAGATGTATCATCAAAGTAAGGACCAAAGACTAAAACCACATTTCACACACATGGACTGTCTGACTGTTCATTACAATCTCTTGTTCCCCTGATCTCCTTCCATCCTCCGGTTGTTGTGAAATAATTGATACAGTGCAATGTGTTGAGCTGAATTCTTGCCGTACTACAGAACAAAGGCCAGCCTTGTAATTAATGGTAATAATTGTCAGAGTGGCCATCTCAGCTGAAATATGTACATTAAGCAAGACAATCTATGCAATAACTTTGGATGACTGATGTGCAATACCAGCCTGAGTATGTCCTTTGTGTATATATTCACACACACACACACACACACACACACACAAACACACACACACACACACACACACACACACACACACACACACACACACACACACACACACACACACACACAATGCCACTCCCTTATCTGTACACTCTATTCTATTCTATTCTATTCTATTCTATTCTATTCTATATATTATTCACATCAGTCTGCCTCTTGATCCCCTTTATAGGCCTAGATATACAGTGATCTGAGCACAGCAATTAAACCGGCAAACATGAAGTAATTCCCATTGTACAAAGGATAATATTAGAAAATATTCGATTTCAGACTCTTGTGGTCATTTATTTTTTATGGGTGAAGAGGTGTGGAAACATTCTGTGGTGGTTTGAGGTGGGAACATTTTTCATGGTACAATGCATTAAAAGTGTAATTGAAATAGGGAGAGTTTTAAATACAAATGGTCAATTTATGGAAAAGATAATCTCCTGTTGCAAACATGAATTCAGTCTACACTGAAATAATTTCCTTTGATATCTATCTTAAATCTGAGTATGGAAATTAATTCTCCTTGTATGAAAACCTGATGCTACATAATGTAGGCCTACTTAAGAGTTTACCTTGTGTAATCACTGTAGACTGGTGACGGCGGCCATATTGGATTCCTTCATTTTGATGTACTATGGGAATTAAAGGCATTAAGCACCCTTCAAACCCCCTGAAAATATTGTATATCAAACATGAACACTATCAAAGACAATATGTCCTTAAAGCAAAAATATGGGCAGTGAGAAGTGCAGTATTTTGGGGTCAAAAATCTGTGCTTTTTTGTGGTGTCATCCCATGTTCTACTGCCCATAACTAAAGAATGGAAAAAGGTAGACACAAACTTCTTTTTTCAGGTGAAAGTAGACAGTTCAGTGCAGTTTTCTGTAGTATTTGTGTTCACAGAAACAAAGAGCATTTTTTTCTGTGGATCTTGAAAGATTAGTAAGAATGTTAAAAATCGTTGACAATATGAGGCTCTCTGCTTTTAAAATGGCTGCCAGCCAATGACATAAGCATTTTCCTCCAATCTGAGCTTAAATCTGATGACATAATGGCTTTCCCCATGTCTGAAAACATAAAAATAAGTGCTATTTTCAAATTCATACCTTATTTAGTCCAAAAGAAAAGTGATTGCAGGATTTTAACACGGTGGCGGCGGCCATATTGGATTTTGCCCGTTTTGAGGCATTTCGGTACATTTTTGCGTCCGGCATACGGCAGATTTGGATTCAGCACCCTTGAATACCCCTAAATCAGTTGTATGCCGAAAATTAACATGATTTGCCTTCAGGACCTTAAATAAGCACCTTTTCAGAAATCCTGCCTAGACTACTTGTGATTATCATTTCTTTACTCTGAACGCTTTGGCATAACGCCCACTGAAATATACAGTGGTGAGGCCAGCAGTAGCCTGGCCGCAGACTCCTTCTGGCATTGAGAGTATTGCTGGCCAGTTACGTCATAGCGAATCTGAAGTTCACAATACAGTCAGTCGGTGTTGTTGGCTAGCTTGTTCACTTTGTCTGCTACAAGTGGATTTCATAACGAAACTAAGAGCATTCTCAAAGTTGGATTTCCAAGAGGAAAATATGTGATAAAGAATGGAGGACCGACAGAGCTGAAGGGTTTGCTACTGCAGGGTGACGGGGTCAGAAGGTTATAACTACCCGATCATTTCAAAGTGAGTGGTACAACAGAAACTATTTTTTGTTTCCCCTGTGTCTTGTTTGCAACCGGCGAGAATGTGTGGAAGACCATTCGCATGGAATTGTACGACTTAACAATTTACTAAGGACTAAGGAGCCTCACGA
>NC_085870.1:27601646-27604146 GCF_034702125.1 Engraulis encrasicolus
AGGAAGGTAGGAAGGGAGGAGGATGGGGAGGAAGGTAGGCAGGAGTGGAGGGATAGGGGGGAGAGGGAGGGAGGGTAGGAGGGAAGGGGGGAGAAAACAACACACATTAGAGAGAAACAGAGAACGACATCAGGGCATGGGGAGAGGCCTACAGCCCTGGAACATTCTGGAAAACACTGTATCTGTGGATGGAAATCAAGGGGGAAAGGGGAAGCTGTGAGTGTGTGTGTCTTTGTCTGCTGGAGTAGTAGGTGTTGGTGATCCCTTTTTTTTCTTCTAAAACCGTGTTTCTGCAATTCTACAGAGGCTGCTGGCTTTCAATTATATTTTGCCTTGACAGATCTTGACAAATTACTCTTTACTGAGATGAGCAGGATGAAGCACGCACAGCTAATTAGCTGCCAGCCTCAGGGAAATGCAGGAACTATGTGAGAAAGTGACTCCAGGTGCAGAACGCTAATCTAGGTGGGGCTGTGTGTGGTGGAAGTGTCAAGGTAGTGGAAGAGTGGTGGTGGTGGAGGAGAGGTGGTGGTGGACTAGTGGAAGAGTGTAGGTTTGGAGGGGTGGAGGTGGTGGAGTGGAAGTTTGGAGGTTTGGAAAAGTGGTGGAGGTGGAGGAGTGGATGGGTGGAGGTTTGGAGAAGGAGTGGTGTAGCAGTGGAGGTTTAGAAGTGTGGAGGTTTGGAGGAGTGGAGGGGGTGGAGGAGTGGTAGTAGTGGAGGAGTGGACGTTTGTAAGTCTGGAGGTTTGGACGAGTGGTGGAGGTGTAGTGGTGGTGGAGTAGGAGTGGAGGTAGTGTAGGAGTGGAGGTGGTGGGTGTTTGCCAGTTTGCAGGTTTGGAGGAGAAGTGAAGGTGGTGGAGGTGGTGTTGGAGGTGATGCTGGCGTAGGAGTGGTTGGTTAGAAGTGAAGAGGTTTGGAGGAGTGGTGAAGTGAAGGTGGTGGGTGTTTGGAAGTTTGGAGCTTTTAATGAGTGGTGGAGGTGGAGGAGAGGAGGTGGTGGAGGGGTGGAGGTTTGAAGAAGTGGTGGTGTAGGTGTGGTGGTGGTGGGTGTTTGGAAGTGTAGAGGTTTGTAGCATTGGAGGTGGTGGAAGAGTAGTGGTGGAGGTTTGGAGGAGAGGACATTTTGAGGAGTGGAGCAGTGTAGGAGTGGAGGTGGTGGAAGAGTGGTAGCGGTTTGGAAGTGTGGAGGTTTGGAGGGGTAGCGGGTGAAGGTGGTGTAGGAGTGGAGGTTAGAAGTGTGGAGGTTTGGAGGAGTGGAGACAGTAGGGTATTGGAGCGGTGCTTGGTGTGTTGCATGGAGGTGTGACTACGTATATGGGTATGTGGAAGATGGGAGGTGGTGGTGTGACTGGATGGAGGTTTGGAGGCTTGGAGATATGGACTGGAGGTGTTGTGACTTTCTGATAGTGGTTCTGGTTCTGGTGGTTGTGGATGCAGTGTGGCTGGGTGAGTTGGTGTAGGAGTTGAGGCTGTGGAGAAGTGGAAGTGTGCAGGTGGTGGAGGTGTGGATGTGTGGAGAAGATTTGGAGGTTTGGACATGTGGAGGTGTAAAGGTATGGATATTTGGTGGTGGTGGCTTTATGGCAAGTGAAGTTGAGGTGTGGTGGTGGTGGTCGTGGTGGTGTGGTGGGGAAGTGTGGTGTGGCTTTCAGGAGGTGGTGTCACTGTGCAGACTGCAGAGGTGTGAAAGTTTGAGGAAATGAGCACACAGGAGATGTCCCTGGAGGTGGAGGAGTGTCTGGACAGTGTGTTCAGGTGATTAGGAATCTGTATGTGGTGGTGGTGGTGGGGGTGGTGACAAGAGAAGGGTGGCTGGCTTAGCCTGAGGGGAATTGTCTACTGGGCTATGATTGGTCAACGTAGAGGGGGCGGTCCCTGTGCTCACCAATAGAGAGGCCGCAGTGGGAGCCGCACAGGTTGATGTTGCTCTCGGAGATGGCGGCCATGCGGAGCTGATCGTAGGCACGCGTGAAGAAGGAGGACAGCGTGCTCGCAAACACGATGTTCCGCTCACGCGATGCACAGCCCATGGCAACGCTCACCTAGGAGACAGACAGAGAGATGAGAGGAACACGGTTCAGTTACAGCTCATGGCAACTATCACCTGGGAGACAAAGAAAAAAAGAAGAGCATAGTTCATAGTTCACATAAAAAGAACATAGTTCATAGTTCATAAAGCATAGTTCAGCTACAAGTACATTGCCCACGGCAACTTTCACCTGGGAAACATGAAGAGAACACGAACATGATTCAGCTATGTTGCTCATGGCAACTATCACCTAGGAGACGCAAAGAAGAAGAACACGGTACAGCTGCAGCCCATGGCAACTATGGCTTAGGAATCATAGAGAGAGGTAGGCAGAAGAACACAGTTCAGCGCCAGGTCAAACCTGTCTCCCATGATTCACTGCAGTAGTAGAATGTTGAGCTAGGAGATGTGAAACAGGTTGAGTCCGGTACTGACACAAATCAAGACATGGGAGGACATCAAACGGCCTG
>NC_085870.1:27609146-27614146 GCF_034702125.1 Engraulis encrasicolus
ACTACTTGTATTGCCTCATCATGACTGATTAAACATTTGCTTTGCTTTCAGTAGAAATGTAATGCATTGCAATGCATTGTAGAATTGAATCGGATCGGATCGGATCGCATAGAATCGAATCGAATCAAATCGAATCGCTACCTCCCGAATCGTGATCGAATCGGATCGTGAGGGCAGTGCCAATCCACAGCACTAACAACCATGGCTAAACTTGGAGAACATTTTAAAAGAGCATGACACAGCTCTGTACATACGAGCACATTATGAAACAAAAAAGTCTGAGAAGGAACACAAAAGATGTGCTGCTGACAGCGGGGAAACTGTATTGCTGTCTCCACAAAGGCGGGGCATCAGCAAAGCACGAAGCCATAAGCACATGTCGAGGATGGGAGTTAGGATCATCGGGAAAGAACCCAGAAACTGTTTTGCTCACCTTCTCCCCGGGCTTGTAGGTGGGGCTGCTGGCCATGCGTGCGTTGCGCAGGCTGACGGGAGGAGCGTCCTCTGCTGGCATGGAGGGGTAAAGGCGCTTGCTGCTGTTCTGGATGCGGCTCTGCAGCTCCCGCAGAACCCCCTCCGCCATGTCCTTGGGCAGCGGCTTGGCGTGCCAGCCCATCTTATCCTCAGCAACTACACACAGCAGGGGGTTTAATACAATAGTTATATGCATTTACACATATGGAACATATATGTTATATAAAAAATATATAGTATATCTGTCATGTCTTTAGGCAGTAGCTTGGCATGACACCCCATCTTATCGGCAGCAACTACAAACAACATGCAGAGGATAATATATAAGATATATGAAGTATTTCAGCCATGTCCTTGGGCAAGTACCAAGCCAGCCCATCTTACCCTCTGTCACTAGTAAACACATGAAGAGATGAAGAGAATGTATGCCATTCAATGTATGACATTCACTGATGTATTGCCAGAGGTGACCAAAGTAAAAGTAGAAGTAAATGTATGGTGTATGTACAACACTAGCACATGATATTACATAGTGGTTAGCCCGGTTATTCCATTGTACCTAATAAGGTGACTAGACTAAAAACTAAAAATAAAACCACCCCAAACTGGATCTCACCACGCAGAGTCAGCTGATCGTAAGACAAGTGCCAGGTCTACTGGTTACTCAGATAAGTTAACAGTAAACAGTGTTTCTTTTTTTAACAAGGTACTTTCACTTTTATTTTGGCCAGTGGCCACCTCTGCTCACTGTTCTATTGTATCTTATTCCCCAACCTGGGATGCCAATTATTCTCTATACTAGTGTATGGTGCACGGTTGTAGTCTAGTGAGTGTGGCGCATGGAGTCCCACCTGGGATGCCTAGTATTCTCTATAGTATGTGTAGTGAGTGTGGAGCATGGTCCTGATTCCCCACCTGGGATGATTATTATTCTCTATAGTGTGTGTAGTGAGTGTGGAGCATGGTCCTGATTCCCCACCTGGGATGATTATTATTCTCTATAGTGTGTGTAGTGAGTGTGGAGTATGGTCCTGAGTCCCACCTGGGATGCCTAGTATTCTCTATAGTGTGTGTAGTGAGTGTGGAGCATGGTCCTGATTCCCCACCTGGGATGCCCTTGCCCTTGATGGTCTTGGCGATGATGGCGATGGGCTGGTGTCTGGGCTGGGACAGGGCCTTACACAGCTCCTCCACACTGTGGCCATCCACAATGATGGCGTGCCACCTGCACAAAGGACAGCAACAGTACAGCTATAGTTACAGCTACAGTATATGTATTCCACTAAAGTGCCGCATGTGGCCATCCACAACAATTGCCTGCCACCAGCACAAAGGAAAGCAGCATTGATGGTGCAGTCATATCTACAGTAGTCATGTATGTATTATGGTGTGTCACCTGCACACAGGAAAGCAACAGTACCGCTATCATACCTATACTGTATGTATTCCACTAAAGGGTTTCATGTGGCCATCCACAATGATGGCGTGCCACCTGCACAAAGGCTAAAGCAACATTGATGCTGTAGTCATATCTACAGTATTCCACTAAAGTGTTACATGTGTTCATCCATGATGATGGTGTGCCACCTGCACAAAGGAATGCAAGCCTCATTATACTGTATCTGTATGTTTTCAATGTAAGTATTGCACATGTGCGTCCATCCACGATGATGGCATGATATTTCTGGCATGAACATGTTTTGCACCAAAATAAGCATTTAGATATGTGGTATGTGGTATGCACCCATCCACTCTGATGGAGTGACACCTGTGATAAAATATGCACTACGAATATGCTGTGACAAAATGTGCACTCATGGACAACCACCTTAATGATATGAGACACTTTGGCATGTATTGACTTGAACAAAACATCTCTTTGTGTGTACAACTGTTCAACCTGAGTCCTTAAACTTAAAAACGTGTATTGCATTCTGTACATGCTGTAATCCTGTAGAACCAAGACTGCAGGCCAAACAGGTGCATGTTACCCTTCCCATGCCTAAACACGCGCACGCACGCACGCACGCACGCACGCACGCACGCACGCACGCACGCACGCACGCATGTACGCACACACACGTACACACACACATACACACACACACACACACACACACACACACACACACACACACACGGATACTCCTTCTCACCCGAAGACTTTGCAGCGTTTCTGCTGGAGAGGCACAGGTTCTCTCTCTCTCTCTCTCTCTCTCTCTCTCTCTCTCTCTCTCTCTCTCTCTCTCTCTCTCTCTCTCTCTCTCTCTCTCTCTTCCTTACCCGAAGGCTTCACAGCGTTTCTGGTAC
Source organism: Engraulis encrasicolus (assembly GCF_034702125.1). Taxonomy (NCBI): domain Eukaryota; kingdom Metazoa; phylum Chordata; class Actinopteri; order Clupeiformes; family Engraulidae; genus Engraulis; species Engraulis encrasicolus. The sequence continues at coordinate 27,611,931 of NC_085870.1, forward strand.
TTCTCCATGTGGTGCTGCAGGGGGACGGGCTCGCTCTGGCCCAGCCGGTTCACGTCCATGATGGCCACCAGGTTGTCCAGCTGGTAGTAGGAGGCGAAGGACATGGCCTCCCACACCGCCCCCTCCGACATCTCCCCATCCCCCATCAGGCAGAACACGCGGTAGCTACAGACAGAGACAAAAAGTACACACACATTAACAAGCATACACACACATCCATGCGTACAGGGAATATACACACAAATACACACACACATACACACACACACACACACACACACACACACACACACACACACACACACACACACACACACACACACACACATACACATACACACACACGCACAGGCAGGTGCACATGAGTGCACACACACACACACACAAGGGTGGTCCTCTTCCATTAAAAATGATGTGACATATGGCCTGGTGACTGGTTCATTCATTCGTGTATCATCCTGTATTCATGTAACATCCTGTGTTCATGTTTACAGAGCAGGCAGCTGCATACAAAATGGCATTTTGTTCACCAAGTGTTAAATTAGACATGACTTCAAGGCAGTGTAAAACTTCATTGACTTTCCATCTCATTCACAGTTAGGCAGAGAACACGATGTACGGTAGGTAAATAGAAAGAATATGCATCTCAACCACTCACCTCTAATAATAGACATCACTGATCTTAACTTACTGAAATACATGCTGTTCTGAGCACATGAGTTTGCATGAGACGTGGTCATCTCATCACCATAGTAACAGCACTAACATTCTAAGCCTTGGAAATACTGCTATGCTATGCTACCAGAGAGAGTAGAGAGATACTTAAAGAATCTCTGATGCTACTGTTAGGACTGCTATAATTTTGAGACTTTTAAGACATTACACTTCCATTCTCTTTAAGTCTCAAAACTATAACAGTCCTTATGAGATTGTTTATGCTAGGGTGTGTACAGTAGGCCTATTTCTTGATTTTATTGTTTACGCAGGGCACATCAAATGTAAATGTGATTAAAGGACCATTTAACTGTCAAAACGATTTTGAGCATCTCTTAAGAATCTGCCTTACTTTACAGTGGAATATGGGCTCACACCTCTCTCTCTCTCTCTCTCTCTCTCTCTCTCTCTCTCTCTCTCTCTCTTTCTCTCACACACACACACACACACACACACACACACACACACACACACACACACACACACACACACAAACACACACACACACACACACACACACACACACACACACACACACACACACACACACACACGTTCACGTTCACACACACACACATACACACACACACGCACACACAAACACCTCTTAATCAATCAGTGGCACTCATGCGTGTGTCGATGAGAGGTGAGAAAAGCGTTATTGTGAGAAAAGAGTGGGATTCTTGTGTGGGGAGCGGTAATGCACCGGAGATCCCCCATCTCCCAGCCAGGAGTTAATCGGTCATGACAGCAGCCGGCTGAACCTGCTCACTGCACTCCCATTAGAGGTGAGAGACTGCACGGGCCTGGGAACCACTCTGACCTTATCAGCTAATACTAATCCATTCCATTAGAAACACACAGGCATGAATACCTGTACACACTCACACAGACACAGACACACAGACAGACACACAGACACACACAGACACAGACACAGACACACACACACACACACACACACACACACACACACACACACACACACACACACACACACACACACACACACACACACACACACACACACACACACACACACACACACACACACACACACACACACACACACACACACACACACATTGCCTGCCTGTGTGCATTGCCTGAGCGGGCTGTGCGGCTGTGTTTGTGCCAATGCAAAAGGTTGATGTTACAACATGTATCAAATGCGCGCTTCAGATTTGGGATTTGAATAGTGATGTGGATTTGGGAGTGCATCTGCCTGTGGTGATGCGGCTCTGGCAAGGGGATACAAATAGCTGCCATCAGGGAAGCCGACAGGGGGGAGGGACAAAGGGGCCAGATGTACTGGGCCCAGGTAGAAGGGGGGGGCCCAGAATTGAGTTTTCCCATTACATTGTACAAACTATGTATTGAATGGAGGGGGGCACTTCAGATGACTTTGTCCCGGCCCCGGCCAACATTGTCAGCGGCCCTGGCTGCCATGGCCTCTGGGGATGCTGCTTATTGGAGCAGAAGAGATGCGGAGGGCACACGCT
>NC_085870.1:27619146-27621646 GCF_034702125.1 Engraulis encrasicolus
CTGTTTCTTATAAATATTTACAGTTAACTTGTTTCATTCGTGAATGATAAGACTCAATCCTCACATTTGACTTACTAGAAATCACCATGCACTCTAATTCATTACTCATCTATGAAGCCCACACCACAAGAACAATGAAAGCTCCCCACCACGCTCTGTGTGTGTGCATGTGTGTGTGTGTGTGTGTGTGTGTGTGTGTGTGTGTGTGTGTGTGTGTGTGTGTGTGTGTGTGTGTGTGTGTGTGTGTGTGTGTGTGTGTGTGTGTTCTTGTGTGTTCTTGTGTGTTCTTGTTCATGTGCATGTTTGTACATGTGTCTATGTGTGTGAGTGTGTATGTGCGTGTGCCTGTGTGCACAGCATCTGCTTTTCCCTTTGCGTGTGTATAAAAGAGGAGAGGAGAGTGTGTGGAGTAGAGTACTCCATGTGCAGTGCATGCCAGTGGTGAACAGAAGTACAGAGTACTCTATGTACAGTGCATGCACGGGGATGGGGAATGAGGAACGATGCCTCTCCGAGTGCCATCAATCTCCAGAGTTCCACACAGCCTGCCATGCCGTGGATGAAGGTGGACAAGACACGATGAGCTGAGCCGAGCCAAACGCCCGTAACATGACCTGCCCAACCCCAGGCACGAGACAGATGCGACCTCGCTATTGTTTTAGAGCGGCGGAGCGAGAGGAGAAAGGAGAAAGGAGAGGGCAAGAGGAGAGAGGGGAGAGGTGAGAGCAACAAACTGAGCGGAGAGAGGAGAGGAGATAGAAGAGAGCGACAGAGGAGAGAGGAGAAAGGAGAGAGCGAGAGGAGAGAGGAGAGAGCGAAAGGAGATAGGAGAGAGCCACCGAGGGAGAGGAGAGCAACAGAGAGGAGAGAGGAGAGGAGATGAAAGGAAAGAGGGACTCACCCGCTGCCGGCGGCGGTGGTGGCCTTGATGGAGTTGATGCGGAGGCGGTTGGCGATGTTCCTGAGTGCCTGCACCGTCTGCTGGTCGGGCTTGTGGTAGTCCTCCATGGCAGCAACTTCAAACTTAGAGCAGGAGCAGGAGAGAAATCAAAGCAACAGCACTGCTGCAGAAAGCACCAATGAATGAATGAATGGGGATGAGGCTGAGCGGAGCTGGAGCTGGAGCTGGAGCTGGAAGAGGAGCGGCGCACTTAGGGTGTGCACTTGTGGGTGTGTGTGTGAGGGAGAGAGAGAGAGACAGAGAGAGAGAGAGAGAGGGAGGGAAAAGAGATGATGTGAGAGAGGAGGAGGAGGAGGAGGAGGAGGAAGAGGCAGGGGCTGGATTTGTCCAGCCAAACACACGCTGAAGCGTCACACACGTAATGCTGAGGGGTGAGGCGGACTCATGGTACAGGATGAGCTGCACACACCACACCACACCACACCGCCCGCTCCCTGAACTGTCTCACCCTCAGCACGGCTCAGGAGGGAGAGAGAGAGAGAGAGAGAGGGAGAGACAGACAGACAGACAGAGAGACAGAGAGAGGAGGGGGCAGAGAGAGAGGGTTGGGAGGCAGAGGGATAGAGAGTGAAAGAGGGGGGAGAAAGAGGGGGCAGGCAGAGGAACGGACAGACAGGGTGAGTTGTGGGAGTGAGACACAGAAAGAAGGATAGGGAGGAGGGATAAGAGGGACGGGGAGGGGAGGGGGAGAACAAGAGTGAGCGAGGAAGAGACTGATGGAGAGAGGGAGTTGGCAGGGAGAGAGAAAAGAGAGACAGACAGAGCGAGTGAACTCTCTGAGAGACAGAGAGGGAGGGGGCAGACACAGAGAGAGAGAGAGAGAGAGAGAGAGAGAGAGAGAGAGAGAGAGAGAGAGAGAGAGAGAGAGAGAGAGAGAGAGAGAGAGAGAGACAGGCAGAGCATGAGACAGAAAATGAGGGGTGGGGAGAGAGAGAGAGGGGGGTGGGGTAGAGAGAGAGTTTGGGAGGGGGGGGGGCAGAGAGAGATGTGTGTGTGTGGGGGGGTGGCAAAGGGTACAGAGAGTCTAAGGGAAGGCAGATTAAGGGGATTTTGGATTGCCCTGCACATTGGTTGATGAATGCAAACCAATTAGCTGATTTTTGAAGCGGTGCCTGTCTTTTGTTTCTGTGGCACATGACATGTTCCCACACTGTGTTCCGATTTTGCTTGATCCTTGCACATAGGCCTACACTTGTTGTATATTGATGACAAATTGCAAAATCTCGTTACCTCATCAATTATTTTTAATTTGCTCAGATGATTGTTAGGGACAATATCTGAATGCCTCTAACTTTCTATGAAATGTACAGTCAACCACATGCATTTTATGAACAGTATATATTTTTTAAAAATATAGGCCTAGGCTATATATTTATTTTCATTTTGATTAGACACGTCTGTTAGATGTGTAATCATGTCCCCTTCAATGTCGTGCTTTGCAAAATCCTGCTTTTATGAAACCTTCAGATATATATGCAAACCGTGAAAGGAGTAGAAAGCACAAAGAAAAGTACATTGTGTTCTCTCGCGCGCGCCACA
>NC_085870.1:27629146-27656646 GCF_034702125.1 Engraulis encrasicolus
CACACACACACACACACACACACACACACACACACACACACACACACACAAATACATAATCCTGAGGCATGATCCTGAGAGTCGTGTGTGTGTGTGTGTGTGTGTGTGTGTGTGTGTGTGTGTGTGTGTGTGTGTGTGTGTGTGTGTGTGTGTGTGTGTGTGTGTGTGTGTGTGTGTGTGTGTGTGTGTGTGTGTGTGTGTGTCCAAACCTGTTGTGCGCCCCCCTGAGCCTGAGATTGCATAGAGGCGGAGCAGCAGAGAGCTACAGGAGAGCAGCTCAAGCAGAGACAGCATCTCATCACACACACACACACACACACACACACACACACACACACACACACACACACACACACACACACACACACACACACACACACACACACACACACACACACACACACACACACACACACACACAGCATCTAATCTCTGCAGTCCTCCATCCCCACCTCCACCTCCACCACCACCGCCTCATAACTCCAACAGAAATCAACTTGGCAGGTAAGGAAGGGAAAACAGGTCACCAACTCGCAGAGAGAGAGAGAGACAGACAGACAGAGTGGAGAGAGAGAGAGAGAGACAGACAGACAGACAGACAGACAGACAGACAGACAGATGGAGTGGAACCAACTCGCAGAGAGAGAGAGAGAGAGAGAGAGAGAGAGAGAGAGAGAGAGAGAGAGAGAGAGAGAAAGAGAGAGAGAGAAACAGACAGACAGACAGACAGACAGACAGACAGAGTGGAGAGACATGGAGGTAGGGGGAGGGCAGAGATAAGGGCAGCAAAAAGGGAGAAAGAGAGGGAGGAAGAGAAATGTAAAGCGACACACAGGAAGAGAGAAGGGAGGAAGATAGAGATAAAGATCGAGACAGAGAGAGAGAGAGAGAGAGAGAGAGAGAGAGAGAGAGAGAGAAAGAGAGAGAGACAGAGACAGAGGGAAGTGGAGAAGGAGGGAAAATAAAACAAGGCAGGTAACGATGATCATGAGGATAAGAGACAGAGAGGAAGAGGAGCGCGGGGGGAAAGACGTGATGATGTCCGACGTACGTAAATCATTTCAGCGGAGAGAAAGAAGCATGAGGAAGGTCGGCCATATTCCATGACAGAGCGCCTTACTCACACACTTGAAGAAGTACTGTGTCAGAAATGACATAAACTGTGTTTGCTCAGGGACAACACATTATGCGTCCATTGTTGGATGTCTCATATATAAACGTAGGCCTGTGTGTGTAAGCAAGGGGTGACAATAGTGTAATAATAAGGTATCAATGAAATAAAAACTGTCTTTGGGTCATATTCAAGCAATAGTCCTGGGTGTGTGATGAGAAAATGGCAGTATATTTCTATTGGGCTATGTTGTAAATTTACCTAAATACATACATTTAAATACATTGCAAATAATGAATATGCAATTTAACACAAAATATGCCAGATAGGCTACTAGAATACCTATGTGATACCCATGTTGTGTCAAATGCCACACATTATCTGTAACATCTTAACACATTGACTCAGTCACACCCGGGGCCTGGCTCACCTCACCACAACTGCACAACATACACATTAATGACAATCTAAACAAAGCCTCATAGATTCTGTACTTTGGTTCTTCATAACAAAAGTCAGACGTTTTGGGTTTCGTCCTGAAATTAGTTGAGTAATACCTTACAACTGAGCAGTTAGCACTTGCAATTGCCCTGAATACATAAATAGCAACCTATACATACTTCAGAGTTGGAGGAGTATAAAAAAATCTAATGGCAAACCCTCAATATCTGCAGGCCTACTTTGGCGGCATGTTTTTACAGTAACATTACTTACCATAACACTACATGACCGTAAAAGCTCTACCCAAAACTCCTATACTGGAACTTTCCAGAAGTTCGTCATTTGACATGAAATGGACGAGTGACAGCTCGTGCATATGGGTGCCGACCAGCCTCCTCCCGCGCCCGGTGAAGAGCTAAATTATTCAGCTGGGTTTCGCAGAACACCATTATCCTGCGCTCGACTGGTAAATAGACACCCGCGGCTGGTAAACTAATCCACTTTATCCCTCTCATTCCTCTCCACTGCCACTTGCCACCTATGGGAGCACCTCGGCTCTGCGGCTGCTGTACCTGTGATCGAGGAAGGAGATGGAGAGAGACATGCTATCTTCACCTCAAACACCTCACACATCCAGGTATGGAATGGGCGCATTTCGCAAAACAGGAGTAGAACTGGATAACCATTTGGATTGATGGATAGATCAATGGATGGGTACGATAGATAGATAGATAGATAGATAGATAGATAGATAGATAGATAGATAGATAGATAGATAGATAGATAGATAGATAGATAGATAGACTTATCTGCTGATAGAAATGAAGGTTGATGACGTTGAATCTCTCAGCTCATGTACCATGTCAAAGAGGACAGTGTGTAAGGCCACACGATGTCTTTGACAGACCAGTAGATGAGTGTGAGGGGTATACAGGCTTACATGTGAACACAGGATCTGTGGTTGGGTCTTCATCACAGAGTAAAAATGCAGTGTTAATTCAACATTTAGAGAGTCAATGTCACATATTCTAGATTACATTTGATACCAGAGTACCCTCTTGGTTACGATACATTACACTTAGCTGACACTTTTATCCAAAGCGACTTACATATATTTACAGGGTATTTCTTACAGTCTCTGGAGCAGTGTGGGGTTAGCTGCCTTGCTCAAAGGCACTTCAGCCATGGATGGTGCAGGAAGGGATCGGTCAGGGTGGGAATAGAACCTGCAACCATATGATCTACAGTCCAACTCCTTAACTAGTACACCAAGACTGCCCCTCTAAGTATTGAATCAACACTGTATTATTTACTATATAGGGTTACATGTCAACACAGGATCTCTGGATTGGTCTCCATCCGGATGAGGCAGCTCTCTTTAACACTCCACACCACATAACACCACATTTACTGCATGGAGGAGAAGCTATTCATTATTCGTGATGGCTTTCTTGGCTCACACAGCAGCCGCTTGCAATTCGTCTTTATTTATTTGTTTTTATGGTTACTGGAATCTGTGTTTTCCTATTCGGAGGGCAGATGTGAAACTGAGCCTCATGACAAACAGTTGCCATTCTGGGTGTTGTGGAAAAGCCTTGCCGTTTTGTGTTGCAGCGATCAAGATCTAGCACCTAAACTGAATATAATTGTATGAGGGGGAAAATATAGCCTGGGAAATCCCTTGCTGCTTTGCACAATCGTTCCGATCTGAAAGACAGCATGGAGTCTATACACAGAGAACGGACAAGATCATGGTCCCTATCTCTATACTTCCAGCTTGTTATAATGTGGAACCATTTCTCCACAGGTACACTATTGTGTCAAAAGTTTGGGCTTGATCAAAATAAATTTAATTCAGTTTCTAGTGTCTTCTAGAAGAATATGCTAGAACACAGTGGTGTAGTCTACGTAGAACGCGGGTATACAGAGTATACCTACTTCAAAATTTCAGGGATTTCAGTATACCCACTTAAAATTGATTGATCCATTAGTTTGAATAGCACAAATATATACAGTAGCCTATACCCACTTCAAAAAATGCTCAAATATAAAGTATACCCACCACGAAAAAGTGGACTACACCACTGCTAGAACACCCTTTCAGGATACCTGTGAGGTAGCCATACCTGCAATATTTACAAATGAACAGCGGTGGATGACATATCAGTTCCGGGGCTGTGTGGTGGCGGGTGGGCCGGCCGGCCGTCTGTAGTCTATTCCGGGCAGGCAGCGCTGGGAGAAGGCTCCAGAAACCAGGTGTAATCCAAGACCTCAGCAGGAAAGTGGAGCAGGTCTGATGCTGCAGCCTGATCTCCAAAAATTCTGTGCTCCTGGACACGGATGTTAAGGACACAAAATCCGTGTCCAGGAGCACGGATTTTGCCAAAATTCCGTGCTCCTGGACACGGAATTGTTTTCCGTGATGGGCACACGGAAGTGCTTTCCATATACTCACAGCACTGTGTTAACTCAATCATTAGAAAATACATACCAAATGGTAATCCTAAGCAAAATAATGCTATAGCAATTTAAGTTGTGCCCTGACCAAAACATTCCCTAACCATAACCTGTCATTAAAGACATATTTTTGAGAAATACCTTTTCCAGTTGGTTGATAGGCTATCACATTCATATAATGAATGAAAGAATACTAGCTGTGCCCAGACCAAAACAATCCCTAACCCTAACCTGTCAGTAAGAAATGTTTTTTTGGAGAAAAAATATTTGACTGAGGTCAAAGACTGTGGAAACATAGAGCTGTGGGAGTATAAAGAGAGCACTTCTGTGTGTCCATCAAGGAGAACAATTCCGTGTCCAGGAGCACGGAAAACAATTCCGTGTCCAGGAGCACGGAATTTTGGCAAAATCCGTGCTCCTGGACACGGATTTCGTGTCCTTAACATCCGTGTCCAGGAGCACGGAATTTTTGGAGATCATGTTGGATGCTGCCTGCACGCTGCCTGGCCTGGCTGGCTGGCTGACTGACTCTCTTTGCAACCAACAGCTGAAAATGAATTATTATTCATGGAGGGGCTTATGCAACACCTAAACACACAAACAAATGAGTCCTAAACACACATATGGCAGTCCCAAACACACATACCTGTATAGCAGTCCGAAACACAGGCATGATAGTCCTGTATGGAAAGAAAAGGCCTGTGTTCCTTTCATATAGGTCACATGCAGTAGTGCCATGCCAAATGCAGATGCAGCGCGCTCACCTCACCTCAGGCATTGTAATGCTGTTGCCAGTGACGAACCGCAGGCCTACATTCTACACGCTGTGATCCTGCCCCAAGAGCACACTCAGAAAAAAGCCATGTGTTCCACATTAGGCTGCAGCTATCTTGGTATTGTATGAGAAATAAGTGCATGCTGCATCCTGGGTATTTCTGTGTGTGTCTGCAAGGTTTATTTTGCTGCACTTGGGAGAATCTTTGCGGGCTTTGAGATAGTCTTCTCTTTGCGTCCGAGTAGGTATAACTAACGTTATTTAAATGCCACCAGTGCTTCAGACCAGCTCTGGGTGATCTGAATCACCTTGGTATAGGCCCTACTACAGGGGTCCCTGGTCCACAGGGTCAGTGTCAGTGATGCCCCTGACTGCTCTATCTTCAGAAGACAAACTATAAACCCTAAAGAGTACAATAGACAAACATATGTCACGGCTGCCTTCAGGTAGATTTGATTTGTGGTGAATTGGCAAATAGGCGCTCATGTGGTGTGCATGGTTCCAACTGCTTTTTTGTGTCAACTTCAGTGACTGTGTCTTTCAAATGCTGTGTGTGCGTCTTAGGCCTACCTACATATTAATTGAATAAATCCTTTGAAATATGTGATCAAGAGCGTTTGACGCATTATTTGCAGTGAATTATGAGATTCACATGCACATTGCAGTTTTTTAAAGACAGTGAGGATTGTGACAGAAAGGATTTTTTTTCTGCCGACGTCGTTTTGTCATGTCATGTAAATGAAGGGAGCCTACGCATGCACGAAGAGCCAGAAGGGAGATAGCTGGGTTGTGATGTGCTCATTTCACCGTTCACTGGCGACGTGACGAGAAACGGCCAGCGCAGCGGACACACGAGGATGCTCTCGTGCGCATTCGCTGTTCTCCCGGTTGTTCATCGCGATCAACATGGAAGTGGTTTATTAACGCATATGCGTCCCTCCTGCCCGGGAGCCCATGTATTTTAATTCGTCTATTCAGACCGGACCTACATATTTTTGGTCGCCGTATCTGCGGACTATCCTCTTCGCAATTGTGTGGATACTACCGAAACGTCCGCTGGCCAATAAGTCTTTGGAAAAGGTATGAATGTTATTAACGCGCTGACGGATTAGACCCATTTTGTGATACAAGATTTGTCTGGATGTTCCTTCGTGGATGCAAGTATGGTAATTATTGCCAGTTAGCTTTACTGCTGAACCAAATATGCCAACTCCTGTTTTCAAAGGGGACATGGCATTTTGACTACCGGTGTCACTGGTATCGGTGTCATTGAACAGTGTTTTCATTTGGGCTTTCTTTGGGTAGCTGGATGTATGGCACCAGCGCGGTGTAGGAACGTATGGGATTTAAAATTATGTTTGTAACGCAGAAGACTGACTGTCACTGGCCGTAAAATGCCAAAAACCGTCACAGTCGTAAAGGTGCGCTGTAGCATTTAATTCCTCCCACAACACTCGCGGATAAAATTCAACACCTACCTGAGCTTAAACATACGTTTTCAAAGAACCAGTAATGCTGGCTGTCACGTAGAAATAGAAATGGATTTGACTGAGGTTGCTATCTAAACCGTCTCCATCTCCTTTTGTTCAAGGGGAGCCACTGTACGTGCGATGAAGGTTATTGTTCAAGTGTTGAACATCGCTTTTGGGAATGTCAGTGGTTGTTTGCATCATTGCAATGCTGCGCAGTCGATTTGAGTAAACTCCATGTCAAATTATAGGAAATCGAGGCAGATGTGCATTTTCCATTATACCTCAATGGTACACTTAACGCATTTGTGAGACGGCTGGTCATAATTACTTTCGCTCAGTGATTGGCTGTCAAATGTGTATCCGGGATCCGTGGCAAAAAAGCAGGCGCTGTGACCTTTTTCAGGTTCTTCTCTCCTCTCCTCTGCGGGGCCTAGCGGTTCAAGGACTTACACAACTGATTTGACCAGCGATGCTCCAGAGTGACAGCTCTGAATGTACGTAGCGTATGCGTTTGTTTTTGTTTCGACTAAGGTTTCATTATTGGCCTTGTTATAATGCTAGTGACAGTAGCGCGCACATCCCCCCCCCCACACACACACCATTCACCAGGTTGCTGTAGTATCAGGTTACAGATAAGAGCGCAACACAGAACTAAAGATTGTTGACGTTGAAGATTAGAATGTAAAGTGTGTATGCCTATTGCCTTGTTTATATAGCCCCAACCTATTGTCACAGAACCTAACCAAGCAACATCCATTCATTTAGCCAGAGGCTGCAACTTTGCCCGCGCTCAGCATCAGCATCCTGGCGTCGGGAGGGAGACGACACTGGCACTTGTCCCGCTGTGGTCTGACAAGGAGGTTTTGGGGGACTCTACTCCTCATGACTTAAAGACAGGTCCAAAACAGTTGCACTGGTTTTTGCCTGTTAATCTTCTATATAGACTATCTGGACATCACTAGATCTTGGAAGCTGGGTTTAACTTGTAAGTTGTGGACATAGGTTGTCCGTGGTATTGTTATTAACTCGTAGTGACACCTTGCGTCTATTATTAGAGCATAGAGGTGTTTTGATGAACACAGAAGTGAGCATCAGTGTCAGCCCTGCTGAACTCAGAGGCTGGATGGTTTTCATTTTGTTCTGTTGTGCTCTGATGCCTTGAATGCTTTGTTGTCATGAAGTGGACCAGTGTGTGAGAATGTGTGTCTGAAGGTTGCTGGGCACAGGCCTGTGGGTACTTGCATTTCTCATAATAGCCCCTTCTCTCTCTCTCTCTCTCTCTCTCTCTCTCTCTCTCTCTCTCTCTCTCTCTCTCTCTCTCTCTCTCTCTCCCCCTCTCTCTCTTTCTCTCTCTCTCTCTCTAACTGTACATCTCTGTGTGCTTTCTCTCCTCAGAGGCAAATTATGCCAGCAGCACCAGAGCTCCTGTCTTTGGTGACGTGCCGGCTGCTCGGTGGTAAGGCCTCTCCTCCGCTCTCCCCCTCCCCCACCCCGTGCTCCCGTTCCGGTGCCCGCTCCTGTGCCCGCCGTCGCCCCCTGCCCTCCTCCTCCCCTGGCACAGCCTCGGCCGCCGCCACCTCCACCTCCACCTCCATGCCGCTGGGTGCTGCCCGCAGGCCCCAGCCCGCCCAGCCATGAGCGAATCCGCTCCAGCCCCAGCCGCAGCCGCCACTCCAGCCTCGGCCCCCTCCGCACAGGCCCCACCCACATCGACCGCTGCCCCGCCTCCTGCCGCTGGGCCTCCCGCGCCCCCCGCCGCCTCCACCACTCCGGGGGCGCCGGTGGGCTCCCTGGCCCAGCGCAAACGCGCCCAGTATGCCAAGAGCAAGAAGCAGGGCAGCTCGGCCAACACGCGGGCCGCCCGGGCTCTATTCTGCCTCAAGCTTAACAACCCCATACGCCGGGCGTGCATCAGCATCGTGGAGTGGAAGTATCCTTTTGCATTGCACCTGGCCCCAACATGGAGACGCCAGGGTGGCACACGCACGCACGCACGCACACACACACACACACACACACACACGCCACACAGGCATACATCGGGATCTAAAACGCTTGCAAAGGCAGAAGGTTACATCTAACTTGTTAAGGCAGCTCCCAAATGCACAAGCCAATATCTAACTCGAATACATGACATCCATTACATACATCACATTATACATTACATTGCATTTAGCAGACTCTTTTGACCAAAGTGACTTACAAGGAGGACATTCAAGCAAGTACAGAGTGTGGGGTCAGTACAGAGTTCAGCAGTATCCAAGTAAATAAGAGCAGAACTAAATAGTGGAGGACCTATTAAGTGTAGTGCAGGTTAGTACCCATGGATATAGATGAGCAGGGCTCTAAATTACATGTTTTCATCACCAGCCAAAATGGCTAGTAGATGCTAAACACACAAAGCACACACTCACTAATGGGTCAATGTGGCTAGTAAGTTGGTCTTTTCTACTAGCCAAACTGTAATTTCACCAGCATTTGGCCATTTGGCTGGTGTTAATTTAGGGCCCTGGAGATGAGTAGAGTTAGTTATGTTATTCAGGGAAGCTCTCTCAGAAGAGATGCATTTATGCAGAACTCCTAAATGTGCAGCCTTCATTTGGCCACAGTTTGCTGATACCATAGGTTCCCCAGATGCAGTCACCATGCCACAGTAAAGCTTGCAAAGAGAACTCTCGGAGTAACAAAATAACTTCATCCTGCAGCCTTATCTCAGGACTTTGATAAATAAATAAGGCCTAATTGACTTGAGGTCTGTTTTTGCCTAAAGCCCTCCGGGGAGAAAAGGAACCATTTGAGATTCTTTTAGGAATTTAAATTGAGCTTAGTTTGGTGTTAAATTGGGTCTCACAAGGCACTGTTTAATTTAGAGATTAATTTATGAAGCAGGTCTGCAAAGGACTGGTTTCTTGCTTCAAAACTCTTTGGAAGGAAACTACGAAAATAAAGTATCTGCCCAACATAAGACCATATACTGTATGGCTATCATTGTTGTTCTTTTCCTCTAGGCTTTTTGAAAATATACGGTACTATGCATGTATTGTTCAGCCCTACTAACTGCTTTGTACTATACATGCTGTAACTACACACACATTAGTCTGTACCGTACATAATTTGAAGTTCCAAGTGTTTTGTGATGGTATGTGTCACATTATTTGGTCTCCTTGTAGCTTATCTAATGTATAGTAGTAGGGTGAAGATCTTTTCAGGTGTATTTGGACTCTGCGTGTGCACATGCGGGTATTTATCTTTGTTAGCGCTGCTGTTGTGGAACTCTCGCAGTAGCTTTGAATGTGTTTAGTTGTTTGGGATAACAGTGTCTATGACGTAGATAGATACGGTGTGGTTGAGATATGATAGCGTGATAGAGACAGTGCAGTAATAGCTTCAGTGTGGATGAGCAGTGGAAAGAACAGCTGACTCTAATGTGGCTACATATGAATGGTGTAGTAAGTGGTCCTGACTAGGGCTGTAACGATACACTCAACTCACGATTCGGTTTGTATCACGATTCATGACCTACGGTTCGATACACCCCACGATTTCACATTTGCCAACATTATAAACTTTATAAATAAAAACTATGATAGTTTATTGGTAGAATAGGTTACAAGAGGCTACTAATCATTTAAAAAAGTTTCTATATAATAATGATGATGCTTGGAAGTGCTATCACTTCATATTGTGCGGTTGCTTTCTGGGCATCAAAACGTTAAAAGGGTGTATCACAATATGGCCTCGTTGTATCACGATACAGTATCGTGACTCTGTGTATCACGATTTCTCGGTTCGATACAATATTGTCACAGCCCTAGTTCTGACGTGGGTAAATACAGTAGTATGCCTTGTGCATTTAGTGGTTATGATGATCTGGTAGTATAGTATGCATTGTTTAGTAAGGGATTATGATTATGTGTGAATATGCGTTGCGTAGTGACTGGTTTTGGTGTGGGTAAATAGTGTATGCATTGTGAAGTAAGCGTTTCTGATTATGTGTGGATATGCATTGTGTGGTGTTGTGAATATGCATTATGGTTCGGTTGATGTGTGAATGCAGTGTGCATTGTGTAGGCCTATTAAGTGTTTATGATGATGTGTGACTGCATTGTGTAGTAAGTAAGCATTTGTGATGTGTGAATATGCATGGTGTTGTGAATATGCGTTGTGTTGTTAATGTCAGGATGATGGGTGAATAGCATAACTCCGGATGCTCCGTGGCCTGGGTATCTGGCTATGATGTGGGTAAATAATAATATAATATGCATGGCATCAGCATGGATGTTCAGTATGCATTGAAGCATTGGCTGGTGAGTTCACAGGAGGGTCAACAGCGTCAGCTTAGTCACAGGTTACCTTTGATTTTCTGTGGGCAGCTCAGTTTGCTATGAGTTTGCTGTTGCTGCTGAGAGCATGGACACCAGGAAGAGAGCAGTCAGAATGAAACTTAACCCAGACAAAAAAATAAAAATAAACGGGTCAGGTAAAACTGTGTAGCTGTTGAAGTTGGTTCCGTTTGAGTTTAGGAATTTCGTTGCATCTGGGCAACAGCTTAATCAGGTGTAGAATCAGGGGGTGATTACATTTAGTTCCTCATTCCCTTGTGTAATGCACACAAGCATATTAAGTTCTTGTTGTAAAATGACGCAAGTGCCATTTTTTGACTTTCACATTTTATTACTGGAAATGACAGTTCAGACATCCTACCATCTCTGTGTGCATTAATGCCATTCAGATATTTTGAGAACATACTTTTAAAACCTATTCAAAATGTATTCTGCAATGCAGCACAATGCAATGCCCAATACAAAAATGTTAATTTCCCAAAATGTTCCAAAATGGATATACGTTATTTTGCAACGTCATTTATTCATGTGGAGAGTGTGGCATATATTGTAACTCTGTCAAGGTTTAGCTACTAGTACTGCCATGGATAGCATTTTTTAGCTTTCCTCTTTATACACATCCTCAGATAGTACAGTATCTGTCTGACGCTATTACAGAAATGTTGCTTCAGTTAAATGATGTAGAACTAACATCATGGAATGTTTGGTAAGCTTAGGGCAGCATTTTCTGGAAACAGCCATATTTTTGGATAGCGGGTATTCGAAAGGCCAAATAACCTTGCACCGTGTGATATTATTGTGGCGGTTGGACTGTGTTCAGACTGTATATTCTGTCTCATCATCAGTGTTACTCTGGAAACAAAGAGCCGCCCCGCCGTCCCGTGTCCCTTCAGCCCAACAAACAGTTCAGAGGCAGCAGCAGCACAAAGTCATTTGGGCAGGCTCTGGAGGCACAGCCAAAGTCACTATGTCCTAAATCCTGAAAATACCGCTTTGCCACAAAGGCAGAGTCGTAGTAATGCCACAATGCTTTTCTTTTCACTCTCCTGTTGAGAGCCGAGGTGTTCGTTGTCGAACTCTGTGCATTGCCTCAGTGTTAGCGATAATACACTCGTGGATCCTGCACGTAGTCGCTACTGATGCTGTGTAATGCAAAAATACAGCAGCAATGCACAGTATTGCTTAGAGGTGGAGCCAAGTCAAGTCAACGTTTATTTCTAAAGTAGTTTAAAATACAACAGAGACAGCTGACTTAAGTGCTGGACAAGCAGATTAAAGGACTTGAGGACCCTATTGTAAATTAAAACACAAAGACGACCAATAACACACATCAGTGCAATCTTTGAAGAAGAAAATGTAGTAAAAAAGGCAATATGATATAATGAAAATAGAGAAATTAATAACTACAAAAAACTACAACAGCGTCTAAAAGTATAGAAAGGTTCATAGAAAGGCTTTCTAGTTGTCTGACCCTGGGTCCCATGGTGTCATGATCCGTCCCCGTGGAGGATACATTCAGTTGTGAAGGAAGACTGAATTCACCGCTGCTCAAGGCCAAACACTGATTGTGGTTTGTTAGTGAGAGGTATGCACACAGGAAATTCTTTTTTTGGCGTTTATTCCATGGCTGAATTACATTTCATGGTCCTGAGGAGAATGTAAAGACATCAATAGTTGAAACATACATACTTTTGCCATGGATCAAAATACAAAAAAGGATTTCAAGTGTAGACATATCTTACTCAACAATAGATAGTGGATGATAGGCACATAAGCATGACAAGCAGGAGAGGATGGGGAAGAAACTTGGTTAATTGATTTTATTTATTTATTTCAGATGTAACACAAGAACAATAAGCAACCAATTAAATAAATACAAGTACCATCATTTTTGTGTAACTGAAAAGGAGTGGGATGAAGAAACTTAGTTAATATACATTATTTTTACAGTTAACCACAGCGTCGTAACATTGTATGATTTATAATACAGTTTAGCAACATTTTGATCTTACTATGTATGGTTTAAATTCCTTTCATTTTGCCACTGTGATAATGGGTTAATGATGCTCCCTGTATGTACAATGTTAGATGTGTCTTGATAGGAGCATGATGACATGTGTAATAGTGAATGGATTATACAAAATGTGTGCTTGCTTATTATCTTATGTCCCATCCTCCCGTGTGTCCTCCTTAACCCCCCTCCTCCCAGGCCTTTTGATATCTTTATATTGATAGCGATTTTTGCCAACTGTATGGCGTTAGCTGTGTACATCCCTTTCCCAGAAGACGACTCCAACTCCACAAACCATGACTTGGTGAGTACCGCACCCGTACCCTACTCTACTGTCTGCAATGAACCTGTCACCCAGCACCAGTCTGGCCTCTGCTGTGACCCTGGAGATGACCTTTCACCTCTGTCACATCAGGGGCCGGTGTCTGCATCTGGAGCTGCTGTGTTTTCTTTTTCCCCGTCTCCAGGGTCAGGGGTCGTTGCCAAAGGCTAGCGTGCGGAGGAGCTGGCTGGGCTCTTTTAATTGGCACTGTGAGAAGAGAGAGAGAGAGCTTAGGCTGCACACACACACACACACACACACACACACACACACACACACACACACACACACACACACGTCACACACACACACACACACACACACGTCACACACACACACACACACACACACACACACACACACACACACACACACACACACACACACACACACACACACACACACACACACACACACACACACACACACACAGTTTCTGCATGGCTTGTTTTGGAATGAATGTCTTGATATTTGGCCGCTGCCATGTTTTGTGCAGTATTGCTGGTCGAATGTTGTGCGAGCGAGTGGGGCGCATCAGTCTAATTGAGGCTGAGAGTTTTGCGTGGGAGGAGGAGATGTCCTTTATGGTTTGCTGCGTATCGGAGCGGAGAAGTGATGCGCCATTGCTGCCACAGAACATGCATGTTGCTGTTTGCTGTGCGCACACTGGGCTGCTTTCGTCAGTGTGTGGCGATGTGAAGATGTTTTATTTATTTATTTTTAAATGTATTTCTCCTTTATTTTGCTAGGGTAGTCACACGGAAAGCAGCAAAAAGGCGAAATGCACGACATGGGACATGCAGATAAACACAGCAGCAAAACAGACATCTCAGAAAAGACAGTAAATCTACAAAGACCAAAGGCATACAAACATGCAGACCATTAAAATATGTAGGACATAACCAAAACATGCAGACAAAGGCAGGGCATACAGAGCTTAGAGGAGTGGGGAGGAGAAAGGAGTCACACACATCTTTACCTGACCCCAAGTTTAGAGGAATGGCAGGACATTGGTGCACATACTGGGCAACATAAATGCTCACAACATAGTAAGACACGCAGGACAAAGACAGACATACAGTACCATGCTGGGCAACAAGGCACACTCAGGTCCAAGCCAACATAGATACAAGAGTCAAGACATAAATAACATGCTGCACAAGATACACCCAGGTTAAGGCAAGCAGGACGTAACATACTGGATGGATCATATGGTTATATTCTGAGACCTTTTATGGTTTATTTTCCAACTGCTTACCGTGCAAACACACCAGAGGAGACAAAAGCTACAAAGCTGGACTGTTTTCATAGCAAGAGAGACATGAGCAATAAAAGTGACCGTTAACAGGAGAATGCCAGCATTCTGACTTTCGAATTTTCTGTGGTGACTGTTGCTGTACCGCATCATAGTTCATTACCATCATATTCGATGAAGTTCAAACTGTCGTTCATGCTGCTCAAATCGCCTCTTTTCGCCCCAATCACTTTTTTTCTTTTCTGGTTCCAGCTCCTCCATACAGTGTCTATTACTTCCATTGTTTTTTTCTGTAGTCGCTTTTGGTGTGTTTGCACGGTTACTGTTGCTACAACTACTGTATCTGTAACTAGCTCTTGTCTGTTTTAAAGTCCTTTGAATAATGTGAAGGCTTTGTGTAACTACCACGTTTGACTGTTCAACTTTGCTGATTTAAACTATGGTGCTTTAGCATTTGTGTGAGTGAAAGCTACTTTGGTGGATGATGGCACAGCCGCTCTGAGCCCTTAGCATTGACAGTGCTGTGAATTGTGGGTAATGTAGTGTCTTCATCGCTGCGCTGTTCATCACGAGTGCATGTCTATACAGAGCTGGAGATGCTGCAGCTGCTGAGAATGGGAGAAGAATGAGAGCAGAAGAGCTTAATGGTTTATCAGATGAATAGATCCTTGAGATCTCTGCCATTTTAGAGTACGAGAGGAGTTCGGGAGTTAAAATTACACGCTTGTTTTTGTTTTTAAGTTCTGGAATATCTGTCCAGGTGTCAGACATGTAGAATGAATAAAAAGAGAATTGCGAATGAGGAAGATACAGCATCTTAACACCCTTTCATTCAATTCTTAGTTGCCATTAATCTATTCTGTTGGTTTCTTTAATAGAAAGGGGGTGTTGGCAGGCCTATGATAATGTCAAGGGGGCATTGGGAGGGTTATGATCTGGTCCAGGGGGTGTTTGCTCAAAAAAGGTTGAGAATGTTTGTTCATGCAAGGTTGAGAGCCACTGGTCTATGGGATGCTGAACTCTATGAACCATCAAAAAGCCTCTCTGTAATGGGGCCCAAGTCCCCACCACATGCTCTCCAGGGAGCGTTACGAGCAAGGGCCCCAAGAGACTGCAGAACACCCTGCACAGTGCACGTCACCCTGGGATGCAGCCTGCCTGCATCAACTCGTGCGTTTTTGAACTCATGGAAGTTTTTTTGTGTTTGGTAAGCAGCTTCTTCCAAGGACACCGTCACTCTCCCTTCTGTTCACCGTCTGTCTCTTATCATTTCCTGTCTGTGTCAGTCTGTCTGGCTGTCTGACTGACTGATTGACTGTGTGTGTGTTTGTGTGTGTGTGTGTGTGTGTGTGTGTGTGTGTGTGTGTGTGTGTGTGTGTGTGTGTGTGTGTGTGTGTGTGTGTGTGTGTGTGTGTGTGTGTGTGTGTGTGTGTGTGTGTGCGTGCGTGCGTGCGTGCGTGCGTGTGTGTCTGTCTGTCACTTATTCAGTGTGTGCTATTACGCAAGAGGGCTGGAGCATGTGGCTTGGTGCTGAAAAGTCAGACTCTGCATCTTTGGCTGAGGAGACATAATGCATCTGCTGTTGGACTGAGGCTCACTGATGGAGATGCAGGAGAGGGAGAGATGGTGTAGCACAGGGAAGGAGAGAGAGAGAGAGAGAGAGAGAGAGAGAGAGAGAGAGAGAGAGAGAGAGAGAGAGAGAGATGATGATGAAGGATGGGCACTGGTAAACACACTTCATGAGGCGTCATCCACCAATGATTTTTAAAATCATTTTTCTTAGAGGTGTTCTTGAAGCCAGGCAGCAGGCACTGTGGGGTGTGAGACCAGGTCCTTTACATTATGGCATATGGGCCAATGGTTTTTTTTAGTAGCAGACGTCAGGTAATGCAACCGCAGCTAATACCCATTAATTAATTGCACAAAATGAATATGTACAAACAATGAACAGCCTTGTAGCCCCTTAATGCGCGCCGTACCTCCTGTGGCACGCTGTAATAGACATTGAAAGTTAACTACTATAGTACTACACTACTATGACAGTGCACAGGGCCTTTAGTAATACATTACGACTTGGTCATTGCCATGCTGGTAACAGCTTATTTATAAAGCCGTGTCTTAAGGGGTTAAAATGATTCAGTAAATCATGCAATGAATTCAGTAATGAATTCAGTAATTTAATCCAATAGTGGCAATTAACTGTCGTTGCGCCACCCTGATGTCTGCTTCTACTTTGTACTAAAACGTCATTGACCCATATAGGGATGGGTAGCATGGGTAGCATGGGTAGCATGGGTAGCATGGGTAGCATGGGTAGCATGGGTAGCATGTGTAGCATGGGTAGCATGGGTAGCATGTGTAGCATGGGTAGCATGGCTAGCATGGGTAGCATGGGTAGCATGGGTAGCATTGTAGCGTACAGGTCCTCTGTCCCACGGCATCTAGGGACAGGTAGGCCTTGTGATATAGCGTCCTCAGCCCTGCGTTCTATAAGGGTGGGTATACATGGGAATACAGGTTCTCTGGTAGCTGGGTCGAGTAGTAGGCAGACATTGTTGTGACAAGTAGGCTCTCTGCCTTGAAGTGTATATTGCTAGGTAGGAGTATCATGGTATGAACATTTAACCTCACGGTTATTGTGACCAAAATTATAATGGTTTTCGGTATTATCGCAGTAATTTTTGAAAAGTTGTGTTGAATATGTTAAGAAAGCATTAATAGTCCTCCACCAGCTGAAATAGTTCCAAGAAGGTGCAAGGAATGCTCATTATGCAAAACCATATTATATGAAAATCCCATGTTTAAAGGCACAATACATGAATTGCTTGTCATTCTGAAGTTTGAATGAGGAGGAAATGGTCACAGTTTGGACTTTTAATTGTAGAAATGAATTGGTTCAGCAATTCAGTATGAGTCCAGCTTTGACATTGGGCGTTGGGCGACAAAGTGTGCCTTTGTGGGAATAACAGACTTGGATGAGAGGTTGGAACGGCTCACAGTGTCACGGTGTGCAGTACGGTTATCTGGTACAGTTATCTGGAACGGTACAGTATTTTTTTGAATTGTAAGCACTTTTTTACCACTGTTTAACGGTATATTATCGGCTATTGTGACACCTCTATTGCTAGACAGCTGGCTGCTCCTGGAGGGGGAAGTGATGCTGGGTGCTGCTGCCATTGAAGTGTTTAGTGCCAGCCGGGTCTTGGGCCAGATTTTCAGCTTGAAGACCCATGCTGGAATAGGAGCATGTAGGGCCAGGCTATCTGCCTCTTAGTATATGGGTCACAGTAGTGGATAATGCCACCATTGTATGGGATAGGTAATTGTTTTTGTTTTTAGTGGATTATCTCAGAAGCATATTCATTGCGTGTACAGCAATTGCCAATTTCCAAGGTGTGTAAGGGGCAGGCAGCTGAGATATGTTCTGTATGGCTTGGATTGTGACAAATGTGAAAGTGAAAAGTGAAAGCCCATTGGGAAACTCCAACTCCCATTGTCATTGTGACACAGCACTCCACAGCACACAAGTGAACACTGCACACTGCACACAACGAAATTGCATTTATGCCTCACCCGTGCAAGGGGGCAGCCCTCAGTGGCGCCCCATGGGGAGCAGTGCGGTGGGACGGTACCATGCTCAGGGTACCTCAGTCATAGAGGAGGATGGGGGAGATGTTACCAGGCCAGCCAGGTATACTGTTGCCATAATGGACTAGGCCGTCTGTGTTATGTTGTATAGGAGTAGACTTCTGGCATATTATAGTATTTAAGGCAGACTGCTGGGCTGGCACATAGGGGCAGACAGTGGGTATAGGGTTGGGTAGGTGCAGGCTTTCTGTTTTGCAGAGGTGTCAAAAGTAAAAGTAAATTCATGGTGCAAGTGCAACACTAGCACATGTTACAGTTCATAGCTGCTGATATACCTTTTATTTCATTGTACCTAATGAGATAGTCTTTGTAGTTACTGAAAAACACCCAACACAAATTTGATCCAACCAGCACAGAGTCAGCTGATCATAAGACAAGTACACTCAGATAAGTCACCTGTGTTGGAAGGAAACTCACTTCACTTCACTTTTACTTTTATTTTTGATAACTCTGCTGTTTTGTAGCATATATGTTCAAGGCATAGGGATAGTGTTTCTCTGGAAATACTATTTGTACACTACAGGACCATGCTCTCTTGTGATAAATAACCACTTTATTAGGTATACCTTCCTAGTGCAGGGTTGGACCCCCTTTGCCTTCAGAACTGCCTAAACTGCCTGCAAGGTATGCTACGGCATTGCAGTTGGTACTAAGAAATTATGCCTAGAAAATATCCCATTACACCACCAGCCTGAGCCATTGGTATAAGACAGGGTGGATCCACGATTTTATGTTGTTGACCCAAACTCTGACCATACCACCCAAGTGTTGCAGCCGAAATCAAGACTAACTTTTTTTCAGTCTTCCAATTTTGGTAAGCCTGTGTGACTTATAGTATCATTTTCCTTTTCTTCGTCAACAGGAGTGGCACTCTGTGTGGTGCTGTAGCCCATATGCTTCAAGGTTCAATGTCCTGTGTTTTCAGAGGTGCTCTAATGCATACCTTGGTTGTAACGAGTGGTTATTTGGGTTACTAGTGCCTTTGTATCAGCTTGAACCAGACTGGACGGTCTCCTCTGACCTCTGTCATCAACAAGGCATTTTCTTCCACAGAATTGCCACTCACTGGAACAATTCTCTCTAAACCCTAGAGATGGTAGTGAGTGGATAGCCCACTAGGTCAGCAACTTGTGAAATACTCAGACCAAGCCCTTCTGGCACCAACAGCCATGCCATGTCACTTAAATCATCTTTGCTCCCCATGCAGAAGATCATCTTGACCATGTCTAAATGCTGGAATGCATTGAGTTGCCACCATGTAATTGGCTGATTGGAGATATGCGTCAGTGAATAGTTGGAAAGGTGTGCCTTATGAAGTGGTGTATATAGCGCAGGGTTTGTCTCTCTGGGATAACAGTGTATATGGGACAGGGTGCTGGCACTCTATCGTATAGAGACGAGGCTCACAGAGCCTTTCATGTTTTCACAGAGTGCTGGGATTGTGATATATAGGACCAGGCCTATAGCCTAGGACTAGGACTATAGTACATACCGTCACAGTATTACCGAGTATAGGAGCAGGCTCTCTGTGTTGTGGTGCATTGTATAGGGGACGAGACCACTGCGACTGTTTTTTATAGGGGCCAGGCAGCTGGGACTATGGAGTATCGAGACAGGCTCTCTGTTTTTTTTTCATGGCTTTGGAGGCAGTGTGCTGTCATATAGGCAGTGTTGTGTTACATCTATAAGTGTTCTTCTACTTATAGGCGCAGGCCCTCTGTGTTGTTTTGTGCTGTATAGGAGACAGACCTCTGGGATGGTTTCTTACTGGGCCCAGGCAGCTGGCATGGCTAGCACTGCGCACAGCAACTGTCACGGAGGCCTGCTTGGCCCCGGCCCCGCTGCTCTCCTCTCCGACAGACACACAGAACCAGCAGCGCTCAGGAGCTTTCGTTAAGTGCGCAAGCTCGTTATAAATAGCACTGGAGCTTTTTTTCCTTCATCACCTCTCCTCTCCTCTCCTCTCCTCTCCTCTCCTCATCTCTCCTCTCCTCTCCTCTCCTCTCCTCTCCGCTCCTCTATCCTCTCCTCTCCGCTCCTCTATCCTCTCCTCTCCTCTCCTCTCCTCGCCTCTCTTTGCATCTCCTCCCCTCTCCCCGTCTTCTCCTCTCCTCTCCTCTCCTCACCCGTCCTCTCATCTCCTCTCCCCTTCCCTCCTCCTCTCCTCGCCTCATGTTCCCTCTCTTCTCCTCTCCTTACCTCCCCATCTCTCTCTTTTCCTTTCCTCTCCTGTCCTCTCCTCTCCTGATCCTATCCTCTGCTCTCTTTGTATCCTCTCTCCTCTCTCCTCTCCTCTCCTCGCCTCATGTTCCCTCTCTTCTCCTCTCCTTTCCTCCCCATCTCTCTCTTTTCCTGTCCTCTCCTGTCCTCTCCTCATGTTCCCTCTATTCTCCTCTCCTCTCCTCTCCTCTCCTCTCCTCGTCTGGGCAGAAGAGAGAACATCGGGAGAGGGGGAGGGGTTAGGGGTTAGGGGTCTGAAGCCCTCTGGGAAGTGGGATGACAAACGACAGAATGGGAACTGTACAGTAGTTTTCACGCCCAGAGATATATACACTCACACACACTCTCTCTCTCTATCTCTCTCTCTCTCTCTCTCTCTCTCTCTCTCTCTCTCTGTCTCTCTCTATCTCTCTCTCTCTCTCTCTCTCTCTCTCTCTCTCTCTCTGTCTCTCTCTCTCACACACACACACACACATACACACACGCCCAGAGATATATACACTCACTCACACATACACAGTACATACACACACACGCACGCACACGCACACAAACATACACGCCCAGAGATATACTGTATACCCTCACACATACATCCACACACTATCACGGGCAGACGCATGCACGCACACACGCACACACACGCCCAGAGATATATACCCTCACACACACACATGCCCAGAGACACACTCACACACACACACATCCTCACATTCATGCATGCTTTTTAGACACATACATCCACACACATTTATACACTCACACTTCACACATGCTCAGAGGCACTGACACATACATCCACATTATTTCCTATGATAAACACATACAGTACACATACATCCACATTCATTTCCAATTATAAACGGGTCAATGACGTTTTAGTAATAGCACAACAAGGTGGTGCAACCACAGCTAATTCCACTATTGTATGGATTACATGATTATTCTTTTGCTTTTAGTGACACAAGACTTTTATTGATTGCAAATACATTATTTACCAATTACTAATCAATTTATGTTAGCAGTGGTTGTATCACCTGTCGCCCAAAAAAACATCATTGACCCATACACATGCAGTATACATGCAGCTACACTCACGTCCAGTGAAATACATTACTCATATACACTACATCCACACATGCATCTACACACACACTAGGTATGTAAACGAAATGTATCGATGTATCGGAAGTATCGGCAGGCGAT
The DNA here is from genome assembly GCF_034702125.1 of Engraulis encrasicolus. Classification (NCBI taxonomy): domain Eukaryota; kingdom Metazoa; phylum Chordata; class Actinopteri; order Clupeiformes; family Engraulidae; genus Engraulis; species Engraulis encrasicolus. Next base: position 27,650,408 of record NC_085870.1, read on the forward strand.
TTAATCGAATCGCATCGTATCGTGGAGCATTCTTAAGAATCGAAAAGAATCGAATCGCTGGCCCCTGTGCAATGCCCTAGCTCCATAACACAATAGTAGTAGAAAAGTAATTGGAAAAAATCGATCGAACCGAATCGCATCGTATCGTGGGGAATTCTTAAGTATTAAAAAAAATCGAATCCCTGATTTAAGAAATCGAAACCGTATCGTATCGTCATGAAAGCTGTGATTTACACCCCTAACACACACACGCACGCACGCACGCACGCACGCACGCACGCACGCACACACACACACACACACACACACACACACACACACACACACACACACACACACACACACGTATACACATACATACAGCCACTCTATCACACATCCACACTGTTCAAAGACAAACAGTAGCATTAACAATACAGACACAATAACACACACACAGGCACATTCTATTGCAGAATGGTGTAACAAAAAATGACGGCGGTGTAAGGAGACTCAGTCCACATGACTATAACAATCTTACATATACACTCAGATATACAGTACATACCTCACCACTACAATGCAGAGAGAGAGAGAGAGAGAGAGAGAGAGAGAGGCACGAGGGGAACGATGTAAAGAGACAGAATGGATAGAAGGAGGTGATGGAAAAGGAAGAGAAGAGAAAGCCAGTGAATGGAGGGAAGGAGGGAAAGGAAGAAAGAAAGAGGAGAAAAGAAATAGGCCGACATTACTACATAATGCTCTCACAGACTAATGTAAAACAGACAAGCGAGCGAAGCTCAGAGCCTCACACTGGCACACACTCACACAGACACACAAACACATATACACACACACACACACACACACACTCACACAGACACACAAACACATATACACACACACACACACTGGCGCACACTCGCTCTGAACTGGAACTGAACATGCAAGAGGGATACTGAGCAGTCGTCTGTGTGAGAACAGTATTTGAACACACACACACACACACACACACACACACACACACACACACACACACACACACACACACACACACACACACACACACACACACACACACACACACACACACACACACACAGGGCTGTGAAACAGCAGACCCCGGACGCCGTGATGAATTATGGAAATATCGTCTTCAGTGTGGATTTCACCCAGACTTGTAGCTGCTAAATTTTTCACTCGTCCCCTCCAACGCGCTTTTCGACGAGGTCGCCCACCAACCACATGACTTCGACACAGAGGGAAGAAGCGGCAGAGAGCGAGAGAGTGAGAGCGAGAGAGTGAGAGCGAGAGAGAGAGAGAGAGAGAGAGAGAGCGAGAGAGAAAGAGAGAGATGAAGAGAGTGAGCAATTGAGAGAAAGAGAGTGAAAAGAAAAGAGACTGAACAGGGTTCACAGTAGCGCACACAGGGTGGCTGTCACTGAAACATCATATGCTGGTCATATGTTGGTGCATATGGTCACAGAGACGTGTGACGAATGACTGTGCATTTGTGTTGCCTGTGCGTTCTGTGCTTGTTGTGCACTGTCTCGGGGCTCAGTGTGTGTGTCTGGGTTGAGTGATGTGTTTGTGTGCTAGGGGGACAGGTGGACGTGGTGGGGTGAGAGGGTGATGGTGATGTGTGTGCGTGTCGGTGTGTGTGTGTGTGTGTGTGTGTGTGTGTTGCCTGTGTGCGTGGTCTGTGTGCATGTGTGTGTGTGCAGTGTAGTAGTGTGTGTGTGTGTGTGTGTGTGTGTGTGTGTGTGTGTGTGTGTGTGTGTGTGTGTGTGTGTGTGTGTGTGTGTGTCCGTGCTTGTGCGTTTGCGTGTGCGTGTGTGTGCACCAGTGCACCAACGTGATTGATTTAAAGGTTAGGCTGCATGTTGCTTTGTCCTGGTAATTATCTTGAAATGTTTGGTGCCCAGCTGTGCGGTGGCATACCTTGGGTGGTGTAGTGTGGTGGAGCTGGGTTCATGATGCCATTGCAGATTCATCACAAGAGACCCCTGATCATCAAAACAAGTGACTGAACAACTGTGGAGAGGGCCATTTCAGTACATTTTCAGGAGAGTTGTGTTTGTTGTATTGGTTTAATTAGCCAGGCTGGCATAGTATCTACTTCGTACTTTGTAGCTGGTTGGTTGACGTTTAAGGGCGTAACACACAAAAAAATCGTATTCCAATTCCTGAAAAAATGCTGAAAAAAAAGAAAAAAATTAGAAAATAATAAAGCTCTTAGTGGTCCGTGGAATTTCGCCTAATTTTTGGGAAAATGTGCCTTGTGGTGTGACATTCTTGGAGTGACATTTCTGTAAGACACCATAAAATTATTAATATTCTGCACTGCCACATCCCCCATGCTCTTTGTACTATTGTTCCTCTAACCCCCACCCCACACACACACTATTACCGACCCGCACCCCCAGCGCCACCCACAAACGCCTATGCCTTGTACAGGCAGACAACTGTGATTTCACTGCATAGGTTCACTGTATTACTTGTAATAATTGTGTGAATGTGACAAATAAATCTCCTGGTATCCTTACATCCTTGCATGATACATGAAAAAGAAGTAAGGATTGAGTAACACATTGCATAAGCATGTCACACCGCAGGACATGAAGTCACACCACAGGAAATTCACTGCATTGTGGCCATTTTAATCCTTTTGTGTACATGACTGACCTCTTAGCTCATGCTAACTAGATAATGATATTGTGGTTAATCTTAATATGAGTTTTCATTTATAAAAAACTTTTTTTCCTTCCATAAGAGCAGTCACACCACTGGACATAAAATGAACCTAAGTATTGCGTGACAGAAACATTGCTATATGTCAGGGGTCAGGAACTTTTTTGGTGGAGAGAGCCATGAATGCCAATTTCTGAAAAGGAAAATTTCACAAGAGCCATACCATTTTAAAAACACTGAATGCAATTAAAAGCATGTATTTCAATTAAGCCCAACAATCTTAGAGTGCACTGTCAAGTTATTATTTTAATTGATAGCATGTAAGTAGAGGGTTGTCAGCTGTCAACTTCATTATGGCAAGGGTCTGGTATTTTGTATTTCTTAGATGTAATTTCCTGCATTTTAACACATTTTAACATCCCATGTCCCGTTTCAACTCAATACGGAACCCGTACTTTTATTTATAAATATAGGACCATTCCGCATTCAAGGGATGGGTGGCAACCCCAGATAAATAAGAACCATATACAGTTTCCAAAAGAGCCACATGTGGCTCTAGAGCCATAGGTTCCTGACCCCTGCTATATGTAGACATAATAAGAGGTTACTAGTCACCATAAACTTCCACACCACTCTCCAATAACTCAACCTCAACCTCAGCATAGCCATCTGGGTAATATTTTAATATATTTTAATAATATTACTACCTGGAAGTAAATCGTGAAGTTGTCCCTTAATGAACACAGTGACATGCGAGGCATAGTTAGCTTTTAAATGGAATGTTGCCAGAATTTTTGGTTTGCGCACGAGTCGTGTAAACTCTTAATTCATTACAAACCATACTCTGTGAATATCCCTCTCGCAGCACACTGTTCCACACATGTAAAAGGAATATTCCAAAACCTGTTTCAAACTGAATATTGACAAGATTCTGTATGAAACTGGAGTACTCAGTGCATGGAGCAGCACTCAGTGTTGCCACTTTACTGTAGTGACTTTATTACTAGATTTAGAGACTTTTGGCCATCTCTGACGACTAAAAACCTTATCGACTGTAGCTCTTGTCCGACCTTTAGTTCCTTACAGCTTCATGAGCTCCACGACTAGGTCTGGAAGCATGTAGCAGGATTCCATTTCTCCAGTAAAAAAAATAATTGGAGCATTTATTGCTTCAATATTAACAAATTCCTTCAAAAACCTTTTCTGTTGATCTCTAAAGCGTCAATATTGTTTATAATATGACTCCTCTATGCGAGCTGCCATTGATATTGAAGCAATAAACGCTCCACATTATTTTATGAGGTAAGAAGTTGAATCCTGCTACATGCTCCCAGACCTCCATGTGTGTTGAGTGCCACTATGGCGCTCCAGAGCTACACACACACACAGAGGTCTGGTAGGAACCAGGCTAGCTCTGCGCCGCTGCCAGAAGCATTTCTCAAGGTTAAGCAACGCTGGAGATGATCTCTAAAAAGTGCACTGGCCTTGTGTATTATGAATGTAGTCATGTAGATTCATTTTCTAGAGATCAGCGTGTCATGCGTGCCATCATACGGGATGACGTCAGCTAGCGACTTCTAGCGACTTTTTAGAGAGTCTTTAGCGACTTAAAGGGACACTGTGTGAGATTTTTAGTTGTTTATTTCCAGAATTCATGCTGCCCATTCACTAATGTTACCTTTTCAGTATTCATTATGACTGGAAAAATTGCACTTTCCATACATGAAAAGGGGGATCTTCTCCATGGTCCGCCATTTTGAATTTCCAAAAAAAGCCATTTTTAGATGCAAAAATGACTGTACTTGGACCATTCTAGAAAATATTAGTTTATTACTGAGTAAACGTTCATGTAAAGATCAAATTTGGCAATAGGCAGCCTAGTTTCAATGAGCAGCATAGTTGCAGTACCTTTTTTGACCATTTCCTGCACAGTGTACCTTTAAGGTGATTTCTTTTGGCAACACTGACTGCACTGTGAGCAACAGAGGTGCTGTTGGTGACCAGAACACAAGGTTGGGGGGGTGACTCACTCAACACAAAGCAACACCGCAAAACACAGCAACACTGTCCATGCCCTGTACTCATTCATGTCTACACACATTCGCACGCATGCACAGTCGCACACACGCACACACGCACGCAGGCATGCTCACACGCACACACACACACACACACACACACACACACACACACACACACACACACACACACACACACACACACACACACACACACACACACACACACACACACGACTACACATAATGTCCCCATGGGAGTGTATTTTAAGGTCAGTGCTGTCTTATTGAGGGCTAGGTGGGTGGTGGCCGCTGCCTGTGCATGTGCCCTCTGGCCTGCCGACCTTTTCACTGCTAATGTGATTCACATGGATCAACCTTTTAGCCAGTGGCCCCCCAGGACGCAAGGCCATGGATCATGGCGCGCTGCCTGGGGTCTTTTAGCCAGCGCCCGCCCCCAGGACGCATGGCCAGGTATCACGGCACGCTGCCCCTGGGGTCTTTTAGCCAGCGTCTGCCCCCAGGACGCATGGCCAGGTATCACGGCACGCTGGACCTGGGGTCTTTTAGCCAGTGGCCCCCCAGGACGCAAGGCCATGGATCATGGCGCGCTGCCTGGGGTCTTTTAGCCAGCGCCCACCCCCAGGACGCAAGGCCATGGATCATGGCGCGCTGCCTGGGGTCTTTTAGCCAGCGCCCGCCCCCAGGACGCATGGCCAGGTATCACGGCACGCTGGACCTGGGGTCAAATTCGCTTTTTCAGGGTAGGGTATGATGGTACAGTATGTACAGTATGGTGTATGACTGGTGTACAGTTGGGATACAGTAGTCTTTGTACTAGCAGCCGCCAGGTTTCACGCCTGCTGCCTGGGGTCAAATGCACTTTTTCACGGTACACAGTATGACAGGCACAGGTACAGTGTGGTACAGTGCTGTTGGGATGCAGTAGTCCTCTTGCCAGCGGCCCCCAGGAAACACGCCAGGTATCACAGTGGGCTGCCTGGGGTCAACTGGGCTGCCATAGGGTATAGTGTTGAAGTATTATAGTTAGTGATGGGAAAGTCCAGTTTCTACAAGAAGTAGTGCAAAGGTCAGTTTACACATTTCAAAATTAACTGGTTCGTTCATGGTTCATAATCGTTTGTAGTTAATCCAAAAATGAATTAGTTTTGCAAGAGTTTATTCTGAGCTGCATTGTTCAATATCATTGCCAAAGCCTATACACAGCCATCTATTATTATTATTATTTTTAAATCAGAATAGTGAAAGTATATTCAGTAGATGCCATCTGATATTATTGGGGCTCTTGGGGTGAGCTTTGTTTTCACCTGAACACTAAGCAAAACTGACACTATATAACACGAAGACGCATGTACTTCGTTCACAGGCACCAGAATGTAATTCTTTCATCAGGCAGAAAATCCATAGTGTGCGTTCAGTTCACCTTCGCCCGAATTATGAACTAGTTCATGAACTATAGGTCATTGAACTAGTTCAGGTACATCACTGATTATAGTGTCAGCTACTGTGTTGGGGAACAGCAACAGAGAA